>NC_041223.1:31008600-31093598 GCF_002837175.3 Physeter macrocephalus | reverse complement strand
GCGCGTCCGGAGCCTGTGCTCCGCAACGGGAGAGGCCACAAAAGTGAGAGGCCCGCGTACCAGACACACGCAAAAAAAAAAACAAAAAAAAATAAACATGTATTGGTCACAATTAGGATCCTTTAAAATAATGAGATACTATGTAAAAATATGTTTTAGATATCTGTATTTGACTGATAAGGAAGAATTATATCCTACTTATATATATTTACCAAGTGCCCTATCTTTAATATGCCTTTTAAAAATCTTTAGAAAAAGTAATATAATTAAAATTCTAAAAGAAGACTTTAATGATGTCTACATATTCAGAATCTCCACTATTAACCTGAGCAAAATATTAACTATTAAGAATTATGGTTTCTATTCCATTTTACTTTATTTTAATAAATGATGGTTTATTATATAGATTTGGGGCATATTTAGCACCTTGATATCTATCCACTGCAGAAAAATGCAATACAAATTAGAGACAACTGCAAATTCCTCAAATTGTACTTCATAAAAGTATGAATTACTATTACCTATCTTAATTTCTTCTTTGCAATTTTTCCTTCTGTAGCTAATGTTTGGCATATCACTTATTACATATATATTACTTGAAATTTGTAGCTGTTAACAGTGTTGAACTAAGATTTAAGATTCAGGTTCAGAATAATGTTGGACAAATCATCAAACCCCAAACAGGCATGTTTTCCTTATAAGCAAAATGGAAATAGTTCTTTTAAGCTATCTAGCTCACTCCAATTTTGTAAGGTTCAGATGAGAAAATGCATAAAAACACTCTGTAAAATCTGTAACACCATGAAGTATTATTGCTGTTTTTCTAATAGCATGTTAATTTATTCAAATATGTACTAAATAACTTCATTACAACTTTTTTTTTTAAACAGAGGCTAATGCTTTCTGAAATTCAAAGATGTAAAAATAAACTTTTAGTTCATATTGGATATATGCATTGAATCTAAGTGAAATAAAAATCATCATATGGATTGTTAGCTATGGGAAGTGAATCATACAAATAGAGAAGCTCAGAGTACTGTTTTCAACGCCATCAAAAACAACCTATTAAAAGGTATAAAAAAGCTAACCAAAGAAGTTCTCCTTTGATAGAGTAAGCCAGATCTTTAAAATAAAGAAAAACATCTGCCCACTCTGGATAGGAAAAAACCTACACAAAAGCTTAGTACAAATGAGGCAGCAGAAAAACCTTATTAATTTTCCATTGTTTTCTCCAATAAACATAACACTACACACTATCAAAGGAACATAACAATAGGTGGTTTTTCCCCTCTATTTCCTTTTTGTTGTTTAATTAATACTTACAGCTGCTGCCTCAATTCAGGTGAATCTTGAGGTGTTCCAAGTTGATTCAGAGTCCTCTGTATTTCCGCAGCTATTATGATAGAAAATAAATATGTAATTGTTACAAATGTTAGGGCAATAGAAATTAATACAAACAATAGGACAGTTAGAAAAAGACAGAAAAACAAAGAGATAAATATAGGAAGTATTAGTTGAGAAAAAAAAGAAATGGTTTATTCAAATCTAATTAGTGACAATGGACTAATTTTCAAGATTAATTAAATTAATTAAATTAAAACTCAAGATTAGAGACAATGGATTTATTTTCAAGAGTATTGTGTGGGGACCTTACCATGTGAAACGGCAATTATGAGCCAAAAATATTATCGTCTTCCCTATTCCATCAGAACATTTAGTACAATGGCACATGGACTTTCACGTAACTCTACTGGCATAAAAATTGTAAGGAAAATAATTGTTACAATTACATAATTCACTGGGATATAAAGTGAATGAATTATAGTTAATAAATGAAGGGGGAATAACAAAATTAGAAAAATTATTTTTCAACTATGTAATAAGTGATCCAAAGATCAAAGGATGCTAAAACCATGGGGATACTCACATGACCTCAAATTATCATCACACAGATGTCACTACTTTGAGTTAACTTTATCGAAGATAAATCTGTTGCTTATAAAACAAATGATCAAATTTAGGACTACCAATGGTACAAACTAGCATTATGAGCCTCCTGACATAACGCCAACAAGAAAGTCACAATATGACCTATGTATTTTTCTTGCCAAAATATTTAACCCGAATCTAATCATGAGAAAGAAATCAGAGCAATCTAAATTATGGGATAATCTACAAAACAACTGGCCTGTACTTTTTAAAATGTCAATGTCAACAAAAGAAAAAAAGTATGAAAGCAGGAAAGCTTTCTAAATTAAAGAACTAAAAAACACAAAATACTAAAACACCCAGTGTATGATTTTTGACTGGATTCTGAATCAGGAAAAAAAAAAAAAAAACAACCCACAAAAACTATTAAAAAGTTGTGGAGACAACTGGAGAAACTTGAATTTGAATCTGGAGAGAGAGAGAGACTAAACAAAAGTTGAAGAATGTCAGCAACTGGTGAACCCAGGTAAAGGGTTTATAAAAAGTTCACTGTACTACACTTTTACTCTTCTGTAGGTTTTAAATATTTAATGCTAAGTTCACCACTCAGAAGTCTATGACCACTGTAATAAAAAAAAGGGGCTCTTTACAAAAGAGGAGGTCCTAGTTTTACGCATTTATATACACAAATAAAATGTCAAGTAGAAACAAGTTGAAAATCCATCTCAAAGTAAGGAACTTTCACACTTCCAAGAACTAGAGAAAAATGATTCAACCCACCCATTCTTTTCATTTAAAATAATCGTTTATTGGGCTTCCCTGGTGGCGCAGTGGTTGAGAGTCCACCTGTCGATGCAGGGGACGCGGGTTCGTGCCCCGGTCCGGGAGGATCCCACATGCCGCGGAGCGGCTGGGCCCGTGAGCCATGGCCACTGAGCCTGTGCGTCCGGAGCCTGTGCTCCGCAACGGGAGAGGCCACAACAGTGAGAGGCCCGTGTACCACAAACAAGAAAAAAACAAAACAAAAAACAAACAAACAAAAATAATCGTTTATTTATATAGCTTAAATGCTTTTAAATAGTCACTATTTATTGATATTTATGGGATCAAAGGAATGATTGTATTCCGAAACACAGGATAACTTCTGTTCACTGAGGATGATGTAATAAATATTGGTTTCAAGTCAAAGATGAAAAATATAAATACTGGAGAGGAATCATACAGCAACTGTTAACCATTCAGCTACTTACAAAGGAATTTCTTTTTGCCGTTCTTTTCGGTTAACAGATTTTTCTTTTGTGAGGTGGAGGAATTTTGTTTGCTGTTTTTATAACTTATGGAGGCTTCCAATTAGTTACATATTTCCTTCTTAACCTCAACAGATTTTCTTGGGCTACCTGATAGGGGTTTAAAGTTTTTATTTTCAAAAAAAGTATGCTGATAAGACGAACTGATGCAGGCATTTATCACATATCTAGAGGGCTCTTGTCTTTTAAAAAAGGTCACAATAAGTGAAAAAAAAAAAAAATAGATTGCTCAATAAATGACATCAGGAAAACTGACTAACCACTTGGGGGTTAAAACAGAGAACTCTAGCTTACCTCATGAAGTAAAATAAATCTGTAATAAATTATTAATATAAGAAACTATTAAACTGCTACATAAAACTATAAAAATGTATTTATTACACAATCTTATTTATGATCTTGGCATGAGGTATAAAATATTATCCAAGTATGATACAAAACTAAAAACCATGAAGGAAAATATATCAAACTGGCAAAACATACACAAAATTTTAAAATACTATATGAAAAATATGTATCTACATTACAAACATATGTGTGTGTGTGTGTGTGTGTGTGTGTGTGTGTGTGTGTGTGTGTACACGGGACAAAATACCTGCAGCATATAATGAGTAAAGGGGTTAATATCCCTAATATAGAAAAAATCCTATAAACTGGAAATATAAAAATAGCTCAATGAAAAATGGGTAAAAGGTATCATCTTAAAATTATAACAAGCAAAAAAAAAATACGAGAAATTAAACTTCATTGATAACACATATCAGATTGGTAAAAATCAAGAAAAATAAGCAGATGATGATATAATTACAATCAAAAGCCTTGAAAAAGGTAAAGACATAGGAAGGAGCAATGTCCATCATGTAGAAGGAATGAGAAATAACTGAGAAAAGGTCAGACAAGCCAGTACAAAAATCGGCCAGGAACAGGAACTTTAAAAATTGATAATATTCACTGAAAACATAAATAGCAAAAGAAAGACTGAAAAGAATATCAATCCTGGAAAGGATAAATAACTTTAATGTATGAATGCTATATAAAACTGTTCCGCCCTTAAAAAATTTAGGTAGACATGCTTCTGATAGGCCCAGTGGGAAGGAGCCTAAATCTACCAAGTGGTTATTTCCCTAGTTTTTGTAAACAGATACACTCAGCAACCCGTTTTCACCCTTTCTCCCTGAGTAAGGGCTTATATGCAAAGGAAGAGATAACCGGGAACCCCGAGGGCGCAATACTCCAACAAAACAGAAACCCAGGAGCAACACCTATTCTTGTGTACTGCTCAGAAATGCCTCCGAAGACCTGACAAGCTGAGCGGGGTGAAGCCTCCATTCCCATTTAACTGGCCTGTCTGGAGGATGCAGGAGGCAAACAGTTATGATGGCTAGCAGAAGCTTATTCAGATGGTGACTCCAACTGCAGTGCTCCTCAAAATGTGATTTATTTACTAGAACAGATCATCACAATCTCTGGCACCTTGTATAAACCTGCTGATACGGTAAATACTTTTTGCTCTACCCTAAAAAATAGAAAACACGAGAAGGAGTTTGTTTTCAACTGGATGGGATGGCGTAGAGCCTTCACAGTCTTATCTTAGGGTTATATATACTCTTTATCTCTGTACTACAAGTTAGTTGTCAAGGTTGTTGATCCTCTCCTCCAATGGGACACTACACTAGTCCAACACACTGCTTACATGTGCTTTTAGAATCTGAAAGGCAAGAAGCAACATGCACTCTTAGATGCCTTGGAAGGATGGAAGTATGCCAGTAGATAGAAGATAAATTCCATGAAAATAAAGGACCCTGTTTCTTTGGTGAAGAATCTTGGTCCATTAATCCGTATGGATCACTGACATACTCCTGCAAAGTAAATGACAAATTGCTTTCCTTTGCAGTCTCAAATACAAATTGGGAAACAGTGCTTAGTGAGACTTTTTATGTGGCTCCAACTCATTTTACTGAATGCCCCCAAACGTTGCCAGCTCTGGCTTCAACTCCGCAAAAGAAAAGGCTATCCAGCTAGTTCAAGTGTTGGTACAAGCAGCTCTACAACTTGGCTTTAACGACCTGGTTGATCCAATGGTAACTCAAGCGCCTGTGCAATTTCAGAGTTCTGTGTAACACTAGTGGCAAGTCCCACTAGGAAGGAAAAAAACCACAGGAGTCCCTTAGAATCTTGGAGCAAAATCATGCTCTCTGGCAAACCAATGTTATCTTTTGAGGAACAGTTCTAGTCTTGCTACTAAGCCCTGGATAAAAAGTAAACAGTGGTATACTAGGTGACCCAGTGACCTGAGCTGCCTGCTACGTATTAGGTGTTATGTTATCTTGTTGGTTTATCTCTCTCTAGATTTTGTTCTATGTATGTTAACCAGCCTGCCCCTCACCCCAACTTCTACAGCACTTGTTCACTGGACTAATAAACCAGCAATGGTTTAAGAATAAAAACCACATGTAGGCTCACCAACTGGACTTCCCCTTTCTCAGATTAACATGATTACTGGAAATGCCATGTACCAATTTGCAGCAATAGCAATCAAAAGTAAATATGTGATGTGGCGCCATCTATGGGGGTGTGAGCCAGTCACCCAGTGGCAAGATGATGATACTCCTTCCATCGTGGTGGAGGCAGAATTTTATACTCACTGAAACAGCAGTACTATGGATTTTGTTATGCTTCTTCTACTGCCCTCCCCCAATGATTCTACCAGCTTCCTAATCCATATATTAGTCACAATCATGGTATTCTACACACCAGTGCTTCTGATCAAGATATTCAATTTACAGAGAAAAAAAAAATTACCAGAACTTCCAAGGACAATGGGATTCCTCGGTCTCCCAGTACTCCATTATCTGGAAGCTGCTGGACTTCTAGAATTTTTAATGGCTTTTTGAAGACCCAATTACGGTGTCATCTGAGAGACAGTATCTTGGGAAGGTGAACTGCAGCCCCATGGGATCTTTACGCTCTCAAAGAACCACCACTCCATGGTGGTGCTTCACCCACAGCCAGAAAGAACACTCAGATTTAGGAACTAAGGGGCAAAAGCGAAGAGAAATAGTTCACATTTACACCTAATTACTCACTTGCAAATTTTCTTCCATCCCTTGAGGTGATTTACAGACAATATCCAAATAAGGAATACAATCACACCTCCATTTGGTAGAAGCAGAGGAGGAATGGACTGGAAATCACCCACTAGACCTGGCACTGGATGCAGGAAATAAACAGGCCTTGGTCCTACCCATCTGTAGAGATGGGAGAGGAGTTCAGGTTGTATGAGTGAAAGCGGCACCATGTCAGACAGGGGCTTTTTAATTTTTTCAAGCTTAAGTATGCAAAAAGGGAAAAATGTTCATTATCGGAAACAAAAGGTATGAACTATAATGGACATTTATTTTTGGTCATCTGATACCCCAAATTCTTATTACATTGGCTCTTTTTGGTTTATAATACCATGACCACTGGGAAGCATCATTACAGAACCAGTTTTAGGGGAAAAAGCTGGTTGTTAAACGAGTCTAAGCGTCTTTGAGCTTTGCTTACCTCCATTATGAGTAATGCAGGTGATTAATAGTCAGGGTCCTAGCAACAATCACAAAAAGAAAGGCCAGGCTCCTAAAACAAGCTACTTGTAATCAAAAGCTAGATTTACTTAGTGCTATTTAGGTTTCATAAATATTGAAGTTCTTTACAAGTCAAATGCTTTAGCTGACAACCTTCTTCTCACTCTGAAACAATAATTTTAATAACACAGTATCTCATAAACTGAAGTTTCTTAGAGATGCAACCATTACATTTGCCTAACAGAGTGCATTAAATTAATGAGGGCTAGATGTTTTTCATGAATACAAATGTAAGACAAGGCCCCTTACACTCAGGCAGCATGTAATCTAGAAAAGGAGAAAAAAAACTACATTATATAAATGTTATAATGTTTCAAACAAGGACCTATAATATAGGCATTCAATTGAAGGACAATCCAAAAAGCCTTAACAGAGGTGGCATTTGTATTGTTTTTGAAGTAAGACACTAGACACTTTGTTTTGGAGATTCAAACCTCTAATACCATACTTAGACATAACTTGAAATGATCAGATTACCAACTGGTTCCCCCAACCACAAGGGTAAACTCCTTAAAGGAAAGAACTAGGTATCCATTGTTCATTACTGTATCTCTAGAACACACCATATTGTTCACACTCAACGAGTATTTTTTTAAACTGAACAACAAAACAGCATTAGAAAGACTGAATCCTATATAAGAAGTCATATGTATTTCTAAAACACAAGGCACATATAAGAAGAAAGCTAAGAAAGGTAGGTATGCTCCTTTATTACTCATTCATTTGACATAGCCTGGTCATCCACTATCCACCTGGCAAAGTGAAGGGTTTCTGGACATCAACACTCATTTATTTATATTTCTTTACTTTGTATAGCTCTAAACTTGAGGATCAAGTAAAGGTATCATCTGATCAGGTGATAAAGGGCTTATGGAAACATAAATTTGAAATTACTGAATCAAATTTAGGAGAAATATTATATGGCATTAGTTCAATTCTATTAAATACATGAAGTTGAGAACCAAACAGAATAACTGATTTGTCCAAGAAACTATGGCTATTTAAGTAGAAGAGCTGGGATTAGAATATAGATTTCTTAGTTTCTAAAACAGTATTCTTCAGTGTGCTAAAAGGGCGAAAAGTAAAAGGCTTTTAAAAAGATTATTTCATAATCCAGGTGTATGATAGTTGCCAAAGGAAACAAAGGAAAAATAAGTCTGTGCTAACTTGGAGTAACTTAACAGGAGTTGAGCTGAGATGCTTAGGTGTTGCAAGTAGCGTTCAAAGTACATTTCAAGGCCTACCAGTGGACCACAAGGATTCTTCTGCCCTACTGAAGCTGATCAGGAAATAAACACCTGTCCTTTCTTCAGGTCTTATGAACTGGCAAGATTCCAGAGACATCAATTTACATATGACCAGTATTACCCTCTTACACCAGGGTCAGCCATTAATGGCCTATCGGGGCTTCCAGCCTAGTTTTATACAGCCCTCCAGCTAAGAATGGTTGTTACATTTTGAGAGGGTTAACAAAAAACAAAACAACAACAATGAATACGCAAGAGACCATACGTGGGTAGCAAAGCCTAAAATGTTTACTATTTGGCTCTTTATAGTAAAAATTGGCCGATCCTTGTCCTAAATTAGTAAAAATTACTAAAACTTTGTATTCACAAACTCAGTTCAGTATGGTACTTGAGTGTACTAAGTACTCACTATGTTGGCTGTAATCTTCCACTGAACATTCATGTATACTAGGTTGGATTTCTGCAATTTTCAGAAAGAATATGTTACCAGTACATTATAGGTGCTGGTTTGTATGGGTTATTATTTTCAATTGCTGCTCTTCTCACATTAATTTAGAAACAATTATGGTTACTTTTTCATGGTATTGGACGAACATTTTTGTAGAGTAACTATGTCGTTACCAATCTATTATTTTATTACTCTCCAGTTTTTGACTACCTCCTAGTTTTAGGATAGTGGTTCATAGGATCTCTTGCCTTACTCAAGTTGACCATGTTCAAAAATGTTTAAGAAAAATTAGTTTAGAGAAAGAGAGAGAGAGATAAAAAAGAGGTTTCTAGGTAGATGACAAACAGGATGGTGATCTGGAAAACTGATAATCATTCCTAGCTTCTTCCAAGTCATGTCTACTGGGTTTCATTTTGTTACCTCGCCTGGGATACTGTGAATTTATGAAGCAGTCACATTCATTTTTATTGGCATGTCTAATTTGAAAGCAAAAAAAAACCTGTGAAACATAAAAATTAAGGAACAAATTTTTTACATAACCATAAACAGTTACTTGAAGAAAAAGTCACCTGATACTGATACACTGAGATAGGATTAAATCAAGATGCACCTTTACAACAATACAATGAACAAATTATTTTTGCATTATCCACAATCTGCAACTATTTGCACCATTACTTCTAGAGAGATGACTTTACAGTATATATTACATTTTTCATGACGTAAAGATAACACTATTTCCTACACATCCAGAAAAGGTGCATTATTATTTCCACAAAACCCAACCCATCCCCTTTCTGGCTCTTCATTATTTTCAGTTAACACCCATTCTGTTCCATGTGAGTCTGCTGCCATCTAGTGGATAACCTAAGGAAAAAAAACGCTTCATAGCAAAGGGTATTTTTTTCTGCGGTACAACTGCAGGGAACAGTTGGCATCAGGGGCTGTGTAATGTCCCCACCTGTCGGAGTGCCCTGGGGACCAGGGAGGATGCTGTCTGACCACTGAGAGTGGCTGGGCTGCCTGGGCCAGCCCTAACAGGCATGTGCGCCTTCAAAGAAATGTCTCCGAACAATGGAGAACAGAATACAACTTCCTGCTCTTTTAGCACAAAATATCTCTGTTGCTCAACCCCAAATAATTCACAGTTGAAACTGTCAATCACAGAAAAAAAATAATGGTTATTAAAACCCTTGGACAAGTGGTTTTGAGGTTCTGACTCGGTCTCACCCACATCACACTGCGGAAGAAGAAGTAGAGTGTAACACTGACCAGCAAGCAGCCTGGGAGCCAGACAGTCTGATTTGGAAACCTGACCTCACTTCTTGCTGGCTGCTGACCTTGGGCAATTGACCTCATCTTTCCAAGCTATAACTGCCTCACCAGTCAAGCAGAGGGAGAATCACCTCTTCCTCAGTTATCATGAACTTCAACTGAGGACAATGTATGTAAGCACCTTGTACTGGAAACAGAAAGAGTTCAATAAATGAGAGCAAACAGTATGAAGTGGCTTAATGTTTTTCTCCTGAAAGTCAGAAATGAACAGTAAGAATATTCCTATTAATATATATTAATGCGAACCATGCTGTAGGAGGGTGTTGAAACTTAATAAACTCTGATATGGTTATGAGAATTGTAGAGATAATGATAAATATCAATCGACACAAGACAGTTATAACCCCTAATTAGGAGAGAAGTCAGTTACCACCTGACAGTGACGCGTATACACACAAGTAAGAAACTGAACTAGAAAAAAAACCCAACTAAATATTAAAACAAATTCTGTTTTAGACAACTCTTTCCTCATCTATCAAACACTCTACCTATTTTAAAGGGTGGTTTGAAATATTATAGAAGATGATATATATAAAAACATTTTCAAAATGCCATAGATTTCTGTAAGAACATGAGATGCTATTACTGGTAAGTTTACTATAATCAGAGTTAGAATCATTAGGTTGGGCTCATTACACAGTACAAGGTACATAGGATAGTGTATCATGAGAAAATATATCAGCTAGTTGAAAATAAGTTTCAACACAAAAAGGTTCTGAGAAAAAAAATCAAGTGAACTAGGTCCAAGAAATAATTCTAAAAAGCACATGGGAAGTAGAAACACTCCTTAGAGAATCTGACACAAAGCTACTAAAATAATTATGGGCTTTTTTCCAATAGGCTCTCCATCTCATGCTCCGTCTTGTGACCTGAATAGGAGCTTATCTTCTCTGTGGGTAAAAGAACTGGTGTGAACGGTGGGGAGGAGAAGCGTGGGGAGGAAACTGAAGGATCTTCTAAAGGATGAGTCTTGAGCTGAGAAGCTCAAGGTGAAGCCTGCGCCTCGGGGCCAAGCCTGCTGGTTTACTGTGCCCTCCTTCCTGGCACTCCAACACTTGCAGGCAAGTCCTGCTTCCATGAAGCAATCTCCCATTTAGAACACATTTAATTTTAAATTTCTCACTGGTTTTCTTTCCAAATATCTAGAGGGAGAAAGGCACACAGGCTAACAAAGTAGAAATTTAGGGCATTTTAAAGCTACTGTAGACTAATAAAGAGTTAAATCTAAAGTCATGATTCTTAAAAATGAACAAAGTGCAAAAACAAGCCATTTGAAAACTGTATGTAAACGGTACTTCGGATTTCTAAGATGGCCAGAAATAATGAAGATGCAAGCTCTGTCTTAGCAAAGATGTTCAGTCCTAACATCTTATCATGTGGCCCTGCTCAGCTGACCTGCTCAGAGAGAGCCTAGAATCGGGAGGAACAGAGGCCAAGAGGAGGACGTGGCCCCCTGAGTAGGCGATCTGTGCACTCAGCTAACACAGGGATTTGCCAGCAGGGCAGCCGTACTCCTTGCGGCTCTCCAGCCTTCCTGAGCCCTCCTTGGCCCTCCTGGCCTCCTGGATGAGCTTCCTTCCTGTCATCCACCGGACAGCCCGACAGTCCTCCTGCTCCAGCAGCAGCCTGAGTGGTAGCCATGTGAGGAAGTTCGCCTCCAGCTCATATGCCAGTGACTCCTCAACTGTTTATCTCAGTCCGAATTTCTAATCAGTTTTATTTGCAAGACACTGCTGCTCACATGTTTTTGCTAAAACACTGCAAATGGATTTCTGCTTCCTATAGGAACATGGTACAAGTTTTTTCCTGAATCTTCCCTCTTCTTCCCTCCTCAAGCCATACAGAACAGAGAGGCAGGAAAAAAGAAAACCCACGTAAGTTACACTTTCAGAGAAATTAAGACCACAAAAGAATTCTCAAAAAAATGTACATGTGGCCAGAAGCAACAGAAAAGAGCAGATCGTGAGTGGGAAGCCATGGGGATGGGATAGGAAACAGGGGTGTTGCAGAGGAGAATAGGGGAGGCGGAGCGCCAAAATGTCACCAGCAAGTGTGCGCTACCAAGAGATGATGGTGGCTCCCAAGGGGGACCGGGGCAGGGCTGACAGGAAGCAGGCACTCTGCTGAGCGAGGTGGAGAGTGGAGGCTTGGACCATGCTCGGGCCCCAGGCTGCTCATCTCTGAAAACGTCACCTTTCCCTAAGAGGAAGGGGATGCCTTAGAAAGAAGTGGCTATGCACCGGGGAACCAATGGAGTGACGGGGGGGACGTCTGGACTGGAGGCAGAACTCTCCTACATCAGGCTAGGTTCTGAGAGGCAGAGGGTAAAGAAAGAGTGCCTCAGGGCAGTGCAGAGAGGAAGGAGCCCAAGAGCACAGCCTGGGCACCCTCTCCCTTCACAGCTGTCTCCCGCCAGGAAAAGCAAGCTCATTGCACTGAACAACAACCAAGAGAACAGACAGAGCAGCCATGCAAAAGATTATACAAAACTGTGGAAAAGAACAGCAAAACTCGCTACAAAGGAAACGCAGCAGGAACAAATGTTGCCACAGAAGTGGATAAGGTGAAAATTATAACCCAAAATAGCACTTTTTTTTTTTTTAACTCAGTGAGGCAACTGCAATTTTAAAGGAAAATCACAAAACAGCTCATAGACAAGATGGCCAGATAACAGGCAGCAGCGAAGTAGAAACTAGAGGAACTCGGGGAAAAAAAGAGAAAGACAAATTCAGAAATGAAGACTAAATGAAAGGAAAGATTAGACACAGAGAAAGCATGAGCCCTGTTAACAGTCGTTGCCATTTTTGGGTTGCTCAGGCCACAGCCCTTGAATTGCTGATGGCTTTAGCTCCTAGCTCACTGTCACTGTCAAATCCTCTCTCAACTCCTAGTGATTTCAATACCCATGCTGATAATCCTGCCACCATCCTGGCCTCATTTCTTTGCACTCTTTTTTCCAAATGATCTTGTCCTCCACCCTTCCATAATCACACACTCCAAGATCTTACCAAATGCCTTCTCATTACCAGCAACCGTAACTCCTCCATAACCTTAGTTTCATACACACCACTTACAAATCACCACCTCCTGTATGTCTAGCTCTCTCCCACTGGCACCCTGACCCCAACGAGCCTCTGACCCCCCCAGGACCCAGCAACCTTTTGTCCTGCCACTTTGCCACTTTCCCTCACATGACCTCCCCTTCCCCCCATGTCTTCGCTTGCCTCCTGACCCAATTTAAACGCCACAGTCAGCTTAAATGTCATCATCTTCACTCTCTTGCTTGTATCCTCAAGCCCCTCTCTCCACTTATCTTAACCACTTGACAAATCCAAAACTCTAGTTAAGCTCAACACTGTGCTTCCTCTATTATATGACTGTGCCATATGTCATTTATCCAAACCTCTGTTAATGGAGATTTTATCCTAAGCTTATAGGTTTAGAAGTTGGGGAACTTAACCATTTATGCTGTCTCTACAAATGAATCCTTCTGAGTTCTATTACACAGAGAGAAAATAAAAGTGTAATGCTGACTAGATGAGAACATTCTCCTATCTATGTATCCACTTTCCATTTACTTACATGCTCAAAAGGCTGGTTCTACCCAGAGTAGAAGCCTCAGTTCTTACGATAGCCTGTAAGGCGCCCCCCAAGACCCCCTCCAGCCCCTACTCTCCCCTCTCTGTGCTCTGCACACACCAACCCCTCCTCCACTCCTCCAACACCCAGGCAGGCTCCCACCTCAGGGCCCCTGTACCTGCTATCCCCCCATCTAGAACATTCTTTCCCCAGATACTGAAGGGTGCATTCCCTTACTTCCTTTAAATACTTGTACAATTATCATCTCCTCAGTAAGGCCTATCCTGGCTCCCTGTGTATCCCATTTAGAAATGCAGTCCCGTCTCCAGGATACCAGATCCCCACTGTTATGTTTTTGTCAGGTTGCTTCTCATAACACTTAACACCTCCTTCCAATACACTATTTACTTATTTATTTTCTGTCTGTCTTCTCTCACTAAAGGTTAGCTCCATAAAGGTAGGTATTTTGTTTGTTTTATTCACTGAAATATCTCTGGCATCCAGACAGTGCCTAGCACAGCACAGATGCTTAATACTCATGGTATGAATGAATGCACATAAATGCACAATGACCTGGTACAATGTAAAACATGATCCAAATGCATAGTGTTATGTGAATCAGATAGATGGTCCTGAGTTCAAGTGCCAGCCTCTCCATAATAGTTATATGAACTTGAGCAAGTGACTTAACCACTTGAAGCCTAAATTTTCTCTTCTGACAGAGTTGGCTAGAAGATCAAATAACAATGTACAAAAAACAGATTCAAAATACCAAATATGAGGCACAGAGTAAACAGTAAAGAGAGCTAAAAGATACTAACTTACACATCTTCCAAAATGAGATTTTTTTTTTTTTTTTTTTTTTTTCAGAATGAGATTTCTGAGTAAAGCAGGGTGTACAGGCAATACTATACAACTAAAGTCACTGGATGCATTTGGGCTACCCTGCCCAGCTCTCCTCCCCCACCCCAGCAGAAAGGCAGTGCTCTGAGCACTGCCAAGTAAACAGGCCTTAGCTGGATTTTTAGCTAAAGGCTTCCACATTCCCCAGTAGAAAAATAATAATCCACAGGCTACGAGGGGATCTTGGTGATGTCTGCAGGCATTCTCTTGGGACGTTAAATGGGATGAAGAACAAACTATTCCAGAGAAGTTGGTGGCCATACTCAATATGAGTAATATGCTACTGCAACAATGGTTTCTTCAAATAATGATCATGATAATGACACTATAACAAGAAAGATGACTCGAAAAGGAAATGTCCCAAGACTTACAGAACACCATTTTGTATGACTGTTGGGTTCTTCCAAATCAATTAATATGCAAACCAATTAATAACTGCTTTAAGAAAAAACCCAGACTGGAATAAGTATAAAAGGCAATATACTCTTTAATGAAAAATATTGCTTATTAATTGGTGAAAAACAACAAAAAAGTGTCAAAGAGATGAGGACAAGAATTGTCAAAACCATTCCAGGAAACCAAAACTAAACAGCCCAGCCTGAGTTTTGCTGTCCCGCTCTCACACCAGCATTGAGCCAACTAAACTGTACGCACAGGCAGCATCACAGTGCAGCTGAGCAGCAGTTACACAACTGACCACGAACTTTATTTAATAAGAGAAGCCACTCTGTAATACAATTACTGAGCATATTGAATATATTTATAGTGGAAAAATCTAATAATAGTTAAATTAATTTTTAAATAAGTGTGGAAACATATATATGAAAAATTTTATGGTATAATCAGCACCACATTTTATTTATACAGAACTCAGAAGGAAGGATCCATGTGGGAGGCAGCATAAACGGTAAGCTCCTCAACTTTTAAACATATAATTTTAGGATGAAATGTCCATTAACAGAGGTTTGACTTCTGAGCAGTTTCTCAGAACTATCTGAAATGCTGTCTCCCGGGCTACAGTCCTCATTTTGCCCCGAATAAAACTTAACTCACAACTAAAAAACAAACAAAAAACAAACAAAAACAAAAAACACAGAGGTTTGAGATGTATGGCAAATTCATATAATAACAAATTATGCAAGCAACATAGAAGAGAGGAAAAAGCAAGCAGCAAAAAAAAAAAAGGTATAGTATTATCTTATTTTCATTAAAAAAAGAAAGAATGTAATTATGTATAAATATTTCTGGAATCATTTAGATTTATTACTAAATAAAAGAGTATGCAAGTTGACTTTAATGCTGTTTTCCTCAGGTTGCCATTGAGGAGAAGCACTCTGACAGGTAAGTGATTTTGGTAGATAAACGCTGAAAAAACAACTGTCACACTGTCAGTCTTGACTTATCTTTACGATCATTATCAGTAGTCACTTCAAATAGAAGCAAATCTAATAATTAATGCATGTTTAATAAAGGTATTTCTATATTATTATCCATTAACTATTCTTAATGTGCTATTTAGTAAATGAAAACATCTTTCGTAATCTTGAATTTTTCACAAAAGTCAAAAGAAGTTAAAATAAATACCTCTTCTCCGAATAAAACTTAACTCACAACTAAAAAACAAACAAAAAACAAACAAAAACAAAAAACACAGAGGTTTGAGATGTATGGCAAATTCATATAATAACAAATTATGCAAGCAACATAGAAGAGAGGAAAAAGCAAGCAGCAAAAAAAAAAAGGTATAGTATTATCTTATTTTCATTAAAAAAAGAAAGAATGTAATTATGTATAAATATTTCTGGAATCATTTAGATTTATTACTAAATAAAAGAGTACGCAAGTTGACTTTAATGCTGTTTTCCTCAGGTTGCCATTGAGGAGAAGCACTCTACCAGGTAAGTGATTTTGGTAGATAAACGCTGAAAAAACAACTGTCACACTGTCAGTCTTGACTTATCTTTACGATCATTATCAGTAGTCACTTCAAATAGAAGCAAATCTAATAATTAATGCATGTTTAATAAAGGTATTTCTATATTATTATCCATTAACTATTCTTAATGTGCTATTTAGTAAATGAAAACATCTTTCGTAATCTTGAATTTTTCACAAAAGTCAAAAGAAGTTAAAATAAATACCTCTTCTCCCATTCTGTATCATGTGATCAATAATATCTTCCTAAGCACAGTAGTGCACATTACTTTTGAAATACAATTAGTTACAACAAACTGTAGAATCTCGGGATTCAAAAGCAAACTTCACCATTATCTGGGTTTCCCATAACTTTAAATCCCAGTGCACCATGCCAAGGAATGCAGGGCTGTGTTTAGTTTGTGAGGTCTGCCATAACAAAATACCACAGACTGGTAGCTTAAACAACAGAATTCTATTTTCTCACAGTTCTGGGTGGAGGCTGGAAGTCTAAAGTCAAGGTGCCAGTGGGGCTGGCTTCTCCGTGGCTTACAGATGGCCTTCTTCCCACTGTGTCTTCATGTGGCCTTTTCTCTGTGCCTGGGCATCCCTGGTGTCTCTCCTCTTCGTCTAAAGTCAAGGTGCCAGTGGGGCTGGCTTCTCCTGAGGCTTCTCCGTGGCTTACAGATGGCCTCCTTCCCACTGTGTCTTCATGTGGCCTTTTCTCTGTGCCTGGGCATCCCTGGTGTCTCTCCTCTTCTTATAAGGACACCAGTCATACTGGATTAGGGCCCCACCCTTATGACCTCGCTTAACCTTAATTTCCTCTATAAAGGCCCTATCTCCAAATTCAGTCACATTGGGGGTTGGGACATCAACATACGAATACCGGGGGGACGAAATTCAGTCCATAAGAAGGACCCTGACAGTGCTTATGTGAGAGGAAGGTTAAAAAACAGTACTAATGAGTAAAAAGATACCTGTTAAGTATGTTTGACCTAAGCTCAAACACCTGTATGAATAACTTGTACCAGTCCACAGCATCCTTGGAAAGCCCTGCTGGAAGGACCACTCATATTTGCTGCAATTTCTTTCTACTCATCTCTTAACTGCCCTCCTTAATATCATACAGAAGGAAGGGTGACCCTCTTCCACCTGACACCCCTTCAATTATTTGAAGCAGCAGTCCCAGCCCCCCAGAAGTGTTCCTAGTACTTCCAAATGCTGCGTGTATCAATGTATCATAGTGTAATTTCTGTACCCTTCTCATTCCCCTCTCTCTTTCCATTATTCACATTCAACAACTGCTTCTTTTTCAGAACTGGGCTCACAGAAAGGTAGAAAGGTAACGTGCCTTTCCTTTAAGATTTTTCTTCTTTTTTTTTCCCCATGTCATCCTTGTGCAGGGGCTATGCTAATCGTCTGTGTATCGTTCCATTTTTAGTATATGTGCTGCTGAAGCGAGCACTAAGATTCCTTTATATAACTTGTTTCTTCCTCATGCAGGTGATTTTACATTGCAGTCAGGATTTCTGAGAGCTTCCCATCTTATCAAACCACGTTCCTTCCCTCCAGTGTCACATCTTGGAATCACAACATTCTCTTCTGAAATTTTCTATTCTATCCTTTCTGTTCTATCCTTCATCATCCAATAAATCCTTACTAGCCTCCGTATGCAAAACTCTTGAGGGATATAATTCTGCATAGAGGTACGATCCCCAGCCACAGAAGAGATTACAGACCCTTGTAGTTAAGGAAAAAAAATGCTGGCACTTACAAAAAATGATAAAGATGAAATACAAAAGAATTCACAAGCCAGCATCTCATTACCAAATGAGTGAGGGGAGATTGCTGCCCTAAGGTCAAAGGAAAGAAAAGAAATAAACATTTATAATGGTTGCTACAGGCGAGGCACACTTATCCCTACTTGTTGAAAATAGATAAACGTAGTTTAGATACATTGGGTAACCTACTTGAGATCATTCATTCCAATTTTATTGAGGGCTGACTCATGGTCAGGCACTGTTCTTACAAACAGAGCTGTGAACAAGCCCTTTCTCTTCAGGAGCCGCCATTCTGGTAGGGAATGCAGAAAATAAGTAGACAAGGTGGTAGTTTAATTTACTGATCAAAGGCATTACAAAAACAAACTGGTTAATGAGAAAAAGAATGAGTGGAGGAAGAAAAATGATAGGTCAGGGAAAACATCTCTAAGGATGTGACCTCTGGGCTAAGACCTAAAAGCCAAGGAGGAGCCAACTGTGTGAAGATTTGGGAAGATGTCTGAAGCAGAGGAAAAGTAAGCGCAAAGGCCCTGAGGTAAGAAGGAGCTCAACTGTTCAAGCAGCAGAAAGGCAGCCAATGTGGCTGAAATCTGCAATCTTGCAGCTGCAAAGGGGAGAGTGGTAGGAGTTGGCAAATGGGGGCAGGATCAGATCTGGAGGGCGTTGTGAGGCATGGTGGGGATTTATATTAGACTGTGAGTGCCACGGGAATCACTGCAGAGTTTCCAGCTGTGAGATGGCATGGTCTGACTGACCGTTCACCTGGGCTATAGTATGGAGAATAGACTGTAGACAGGCAGGAATGGAAGCAGGCAGGACATTTCAGAGGCTGCAGTCATGCCGAAAAGAAAGAGCAGCAGCTGGGACCTGGGTGATGACAGCAGAGATGGAGAGAAATGGACAAATTTTGCAGGGAGAACCAATAGGATGTACACTTAGGTTGCAAATGGGGAGCAAAGACACACAGTACTAGGGATTGGGGTTGGAACCAACGGTGTAAGAAAATTCATGTTCGGGACAGAGGTATGTAGATGGTTCACATATAGGAGCAGTGAGGGACAGAGCTCCCTGGAGCATATCTTAAAGTTTTAGTTCATAAAACAAACAGAAAATGTTCACTCACATTCAGTCATAAACAGCACTCGTGTTCAGTCACGTAGGAAAAATCACCAGAGAGAAGAAAGGATGGTTGTTCTCTATTCAAATTCCCTTGGATAAGACATTAATTTCCACTCCTAGCTCTGTTCTATGTCAACACCTTAGGCATGAAGAAAATCACAACAATGAAATCAAAGCTATTGAAGCTTTTCTCCTCAAGGGGAAAAAATTCAACCAGGTATTTTCAGACGTGTGACCTTAGAAGTAGATATAACAAAGGGCATTTTAGGGGAGGGAGGACAGGAGGGAAAGAGAGAGAGAAGAACACGTTTTCAACTCCCTTCCCTCTGTAAACTGCCTTCCTGTCCACCAGACCACCCCAGGAAACAAAAGGTAACACCTCCAATTCCTGGGTAAATACACAGTTCCAGTCAATTCATTAACTTCTCAGGACTGGAGTTCTTTTTTTAAAGAAAATTTGCCCTGGCAACCAAAAAGGAGAACTCAATGATAACTAGCTTCCCTTTCCTGCAGTCACGTGTTAAGGTGCAAAACTAGTGTCCCTTTCACCAGGCTGTAGTTAAAAGAACTGCGTTCATTCTCAAAAGTGTAACAACAGAAGGGCTCAAGCTTTTGTAGAGATTTTATGTTTCATCTCAAAGACCTAAGGACTTTTACAGGGACAAGAGCCAAGCACTGATCCTGCCTAATAAACAAGAAAAGGACGCACACAGAATGAGAAGCTAATTGCAACACAGAGAAACCAATAATATTTACTTCAAATCTAAACAAGTCTGTGTTGGACCCACAGTTTTAATCTATAGGAGATAAATGATAAAAAATAAAACAATGAAGATTCAACACAGACCTTTTTCAGTCACCTTCTCTTAACCTTTATAACATGGGCTTAAGTTCACACATTTTATGCCCCCCTAAAAAGTTCTGACTTCTCAAATCTTCCGGAACACACACATAAGCACATTATGACATACCATGCATATTTCTGTTAAAAACCAGAAAACTTCTGCACTTACACATTCTGCTGAGTATATTTTATAAATTTACCAATGGATCTATTGGGTTCATTTTCCAAAGGCTAGCTTTTAGCCACTCTGTATCTTCCTTTTTTAAAAAATAAATTTTATTTATTTATTTTGGCTGCATTGGGTCTTTGCTGCTGCACACGGGCTTTCTCTAGTTGCTGCAAGCGGAGGCTACTCTTCGTTGCAGTGCATGGGCTTCTCATTGCAGTGACTTCTCTTGCTATGGAGCACAGGCTCTAGGCATGCGGGCTTCAGTAGTTATGGCATGTGGGCTCAGTAGATGTGGCTCGTGGGCTCTAGAGCACAGGCTCAGTAGTTGTGGCGCACGGCCTTAGTTGCTCCGTGGCACGTGGGATCTTCCCGGATCAGGGCTCGAACCCGTGTCCCCTGCATTGGCAGGCAGATTCTTAACCACTGCACCACCAAGGAAGCCATCTTTTACATTATTCTTTAAACCAATACTCAAATGCCAGAATTCTCATTAGCACTGATAAGATTTACTGTAATATGTACGTATGGGAAAATTTTATCTCAACGACTGTGTTTCATGGTCAGCTGTGGTTATTCCTATCTATCAATTTCCTGCAATTCATAACTTAGTTACTTCTGACATGATTCACTCCAGAATCCCTTGTGACCACAACTCTCCCACCTCCTAATACTTAGATATGTAACTCTTAGTGGAACTCCACTTGTGGCTAACTTGTGAATGACTGTTTCCATTACGGGAGTTTAAAAGCATGCATGATGGGTCCGGATATGGCAACTGGTTTCTTAATAACAAAGAGAATAATCCTGCGTATGTTAGAGCTTTCAGGATTTTTTACAACTTTAACTTGGTTAAAATTATAGCCTGTTAAAGTTGGAACAGACCATAATCCGGCCCACAGAAAAAATACATAAGAAAATCATGCCTTGGAAGGCAAAACAGCTTACTCAGGCCACACTGCTGTTGGATGTGATTTCGGGAAAGAGCAAGCACGCACATATAGCCTGCCTAATTAGAAACTTTTCCTATTGTCTCATTGATTTTCTTAGCTCAGCTACATTCTGAAAGTCTGATTCTAATCAGGGAATTGCAATATACATCACAGTGGGACACACTGTGGCTAAAATGAGTAAAATTTAAGACTATAAATGCCAAATGTTGGCAAGGATTTGGAGCAACACAAACTCTGATACCCTGGCTGGTGGGAGTACAATCTGGAACCACTACTTTAGGTAACTGTTTACCTATATCTACTACAACTGAACATATACATATCCTGTGACCCAGCAACCCAATTCCTAGACACACATATGAAATAAAAGAACGTACAAGAATGTTCAGCATTGTCCATAAAAGCAAAAAACAAAACCAAATGAAGCAAAAATACAGAAACACTCCAAATGTCCACCAACAGCAGAAAGAATAACTAGATGTGGTATACTTGAATACAGTAATGAAAACAAATGACTGACAGCTACCTGCAACAACACAGATGAACTGCACAAACCTAATGGGAGAAAGAACTTCAATATAAAACATATTTCTTGATTCCATTAGATAAAGTTAAAAACTAGGAACATTAATCAACGACATTAGAAGTCGGGACACTGGTTACCTCTGGAGAGTATGGAGGGGGCTCTAAGCATGAGAAGGGCTCCAGGGGGCTGGTAATATTCTATTTCCTGACGTGTGGTGGTGTAACATAACTCATCGAGCTATATACTAATAATTGGTATACAACTCAATATATATAATATACTTCTATTTTTTTAAAAGTTAAAAAAACCTCAATGTTTAATTATGTGATGGATTTCAATATATTTATCTGCTTCTTTCAAAAACACGAGCTCTTTCTGTGTGTTCCGTGTGTCCTGAATCCATTTTTCTGTATTGTGTTTGTTGCAGGATGAAGGGCCCCTGTGAAATACCCTACTCTGGTTCACCTCATATAATAGGTTCAGCATTTTCAACCCACAGAGGCTTGCTTATCCTTGTCCTATATGTCACAGGTAGGAGCCTGTCTCAAAGAAAATACAGACGGATGTTAAAGGGTAAATGAAGGGGATATGGGGATATATGTATACAGATAGCTGTTTCACTTTGTTATACAGCAGAAACCAACACAACATTCTAAAGCAATTATACTCCAGTAAAGATGTTAAAGAAAAAAAAAAAGGTAAATGAGTGTGTATCTCCTTTCCACACACTGTTAATGAAAATGGTACTTTTTTAAAAAAAACTTGAGAACTAAATCTGAAGTTTGAGAACTAAATCTAAGCATGTCTTTGATGCACTATGATCTTCCAGACCTTGGATAACAATCGATTTTATTTAGATGGCTACTCCAGTCTACTGGGAATGGTTGCCTAGAGCACTGGGTTGAGAAAGATTTAATGCTGTGTCAGGGCCAGTGACAGAGAATACTGTCAACGCCAGGGCAAAGGATGAAGCACAGACACCTTTCTGATTCAAAGTCAACAGAACACTTTCTCCCCTAGGATAAAAATAGTTTCTTAACCATTTTAAATGTTCCACAGAGAAATCTCTAATAAAGTTCTAATTTAGAACATCTGTTTACTACTTATACTTAGAAAGTGATATTATTTAATACAATTTTATTTCTGTCTAATATATTTTAGTTATGTATTTATAGTATTTAAATATTTTATGTTTAATATAAATTACATTATTGTAATGTGGTTGAAATACTTCACAAGTAAAGCAAATCAATAAGACTATAGGTTAATTTTTTAACAAAAAGTAGTTTAACAGGAAAAAAAAAAACACCTAAGTTTAAAAACATTTTGTTTCATCTATCCTACTCTTTGCAAAAAAGAACTGCCAGAATACTATTTTAAAAACTCACAAAATTCCAGTCTTACTAAATGTTATTCTTGGGTTCCTCCAAGAATCAAGTCTTTTGATTGCTATTTTTGGTATAAATTAAACCATACAACTCAATATATTTTTCGTATAAATTAAACCATACAACAATATTTTACAAGTTTTTGTTGATCGTAATCAAAGCTAAAATGAAAACAAACTTTTCCCACTGCAGTACTCAGGAAGACTTTAGCTTTAGTTGAACAGATGCACATATTCTAAGTACAAGGGGATTACCTTACTTACAGTACCTTCTCTTTAGATTTCTTTTGTAAAATTAGATAATTTGTACTGACACAAATTCAAAAGATGCAAATGCAGTGTGAAGAGAAGCACCTAATGTGGTGCAAAGTACCATCTTATTTAATCACATCCAGTATTATTAGCATTACCAGATGTAGAAAAAAGTGAACTGAAATTTCACACTTCTCCCTTTCACTTCCACGTGATTTCTGCATAGCCCTTATCACTAATGCACACTGGATGGTAGGTTAGACTTTTAGCAATAACTTGCTCTACTGAAATCTAAACTTCCCATCATTTAAACATTGAATCTTAGAATTAAAAATATACACCGTGATGACTGGTTTCACTAAATTCATGAACCCAAACCTCAAACGAGTACTCAAACTGCCACACAACGCTTCTCTGCTTCCCTGGTACATCCATTCTCTCAACTGTCAAAACTACAAGTAATGCACCTTCTCTTCTTTCCATAAACTTCTAACAACTTTCCCTCCCATTCTCTATCTGATGCCTTTGCCTCCTATTTTATTTAGAAACACTCAGACAGAAACTTTCCATCTTTACCCATCACACTCTGCACCAAATCTGTACAGTAGATAAAAGGCAAACTACTCATTAGTGGTCTATTCCCCATCGCCTCTCACCTTCAAAGACAATTCTTTTGCAAGTATACTCTCACTAGAATCTCTCTTTTGTAGTGGAAAAAATGCACCTTTTCTTTGACCCTCTATTTCCATGGTAGAATCTACTAGTTGCCTCCTAAATACTGATTTCTCCTTTCTCTCTCAAGTGGAGCAGTCCCCATTTTTAGTGAGCACATTGCAATCCAGCTAAAAGATGCTTTCAGCTTTCCTAGTAGTGGGTGTAGCCATGTGACTGTCTAAATTCTGGTCAATAATATATGCAGAGGTGAGTAGGATGCTAGGAAGTCTCTTTAAATGGAAGAGGTCAGTCCTTCTGCCTCCTCTTCTCCATCTACACTTGGAACGTGGATAGGAAACCACCTTTCTTTTTTTTTTTCTTTTACTGAATTACCAAAATTTGTGAACCATCTTTTTTTTTTAATTTAAAAAATATATATTTTTACCTTTTGACCCCCCCCCTTCACCCATTTCTCCCACTCCCTACCCCTGACAACCACCAATCTGTTCTCCATACCTATGAACTTAGTTTTTCTGGTTTGGGGTTTCTTTTAGATTCCACGTATAAGAAAGATCATATGGTATTTGCCTTTCTCTGACTTATTTCACGTAACACAATGAATGCCCTTGAGGTATAATCATGTTATCGCAAATGGCAAGATTTCATTCTTTTTCTTTTAATGGCTGAATAATATTCCATTGTGTATATCTATCTATCCATCCATCCATCCATCCACCCACCCACCCACCCACCACATCTTCTTTATCCATTCGTCTATCCATGGACTCTTAGGTGGCTTCCATATCTTGGCTATTGTAAATAATGCTGTAATGAACATGGGAGTGTAGATACGTTTTCAATCTAGTATTTTTGTTTTCTTTGGATAAAAACCCAGAAAGAGTACTGCTGGATTGTATGGTAATTCTACTTTTGATTTTTTGAGGAATCTCCAACACTGTTTTCCATAGTGGCTGAACCAATTTACATTCCCAACGACAGTGCACAAGGGTTCCCTTTTCTCCACATCCTCACCAAACCTGTTATTTCTTGTCTTTTTGGTTTCCTTTGCTGTGCAGAAACTTTTTAGTTTGATGCGTCCTACTTGTTTATTTTTGCTTTTGTTGTCTTCACTTTTGTTATCAGATTCAAAAAATCATTGCCAAGACCTATGTCAAGGAGCTTACCACCTATGTTTTGTTCTAGGAGTTGTATGGTTTCAGGTCTTATGTTCAAGTCTAATCCATTTTGAGTTAATTTTGTGTATAGTGTAAGACAGTGGTCCCGTTTCATTCTTTTCCATGTGGCTGTCCAGTTTTCCCAACATGATTTATTGAAGAGACTGTCCTTTTTCTATTGTATATTCTTGGCTTTGCTGTAAATTAACTGATGATATATACATGGGTTTATTTCTAGGCTCGCTATTGTTTCATTGATCTATGTGTCTGTCTTTAATGCCAATACCATACTGTTTTAATTGTTATTAGCTTTGTAATAGAGTTTAATAGCTTTGTAATAGAGTTTAAAAACAGAGAGGGTGAGGACTCCAGCTTTGTTCTTTTACCTCAAGATTGCTTTGGCTATTCAGGGTCTTTGGCAGCTCCATACAAATTTTAAGACTGTTTATTCTGTGAAAAATACCATTGTAATTTTGATAGGATTGCACTGAATTTGTAAACTGCTGTGGGTAGTATGGACATAATATTAATTCTTCTGATCCATGAGCATGGAATATCTTTTCATTTATTTGTGTCTCCTTCAATTTCTTTTCTTAATGTCTGATAGTTTCCAGTATACAACCTTGGTTAAATTTATTCCTTTCTGATACAATTATAAATGGGATTTTCTTAATTTCTCTTTCTGATAGTTTGTTATTAGTGTACAGAAACACAACAGATTTTGAGTACTGATTTTGTAACCTGCAACATTACTAAATTTGTTTATTAGTTCTACCAGTTTTTTGATGGAGTCTTCAAGGTTTTCCATATAATATCATGTCCTCTACAAATAGTGACAGTTTTACTTCTTCCGTTCCAGTTTGGAGGCCTTTTATTTATTTTTCTTGCCTAAATGCTCTGTCTAGGACTTCCAATATTTCTGAACGAAAGTGGCAATAATGGGCGTCCTTATCTTTTTCCTGATCTTAGAGGAAAAGCTTTTAGCTTTTCACCACTGAATATGATATTAGCTGCAGGCCCATCACATATGGCTGTTATTATGTTGAAGTATGTTCCCTCTATACCCATTTTGTTGAGAATTTTTATCATAAATGAATGTTAAATTTTGTCAAATGTTTTTTCTGTATCTATTGAAATGATCTTATGATTTTTATCCTTCATTTTGTTAATGTGGTGTATGTATATCACATGGCCTGATTTGTGGTCGTTGAACCAGCTTTGCATCCCTGGAATATAGCCGGGGATTTATTCTTTCAAAGACACCAGTTTGCCAGATCCCATTCTCTGCTTTTATCTCACTCAGTCTGTTGGCAGCATTAGACACATGATGCCTCACTCATTCTTGAAACACTCTTTGAATTTCTGGAAACCCAGCAGAGCCTGATTTTCTTCTTACCTCACTGGTCACTCCTTCCCTGACTATGGTGTTTTCTCCCTGCCTTCCTGACTTCTACATTTTTTTATATGCTCCAACACTCTTCTCTGAACTCTACTCACTCCTCTGTGATTATTTTAGACCTATGGTTTTATTTCTTTTTCTTTTTTTCTTTTTTTTTTTTTTTTTTTTGCGGTACGTGGGCCTCTCACTGTTGTGGCCTCTCCTGTTGCAGAGCACAGGCTCCAGATGCGCAGGCCCAGCGGCCATGGCTCACAGGCCCAGCCGCTCCGCGGAATGTGGGATCCTCCCGGAACGGGGCACGAACCCGCGTCCCCCACATCGGCAGACGGACTCTCAACCACTGCGCCACCAGGGAAGCCCAGACCTATGGTTTTAAATACCATTTATATTCTGATGACACTCTGATCTCCAAATTCATATATCTAAACTAGATGTCTGACATCCCCACTTAGATGTTTAAAAGACACCTCAAAATTTACTTGGCCAAAACAAAACTCTCCCCACATCTCCTGAACTATAGTTCGTCCCATCTTAGTACATACTCACCACCATCCACTTGGTTGCTCAAAGCAAAAACCATGGTCCATCCTGGTCTCCCCTCTCCCTCTCACCCCACCCCCATGCATCAGCAAGTCCTGCTGTCTGTGCCTCCACAGTACATCCATCACTTCTCTCCATCTCCCTTGCTACCACCCTGGTGCAAGCCAACATCTCTCTCATCAGAGCCCTGCCATGGCCTGTGTGTTCTCCTTCTATTTCTTCAAAGTCTATTTTCTAAGCAGCAGCCAAAGTAATCTTTTCAAAGTGCAGATCTGATTGTGTCTCTTCCTGCCTCTTAGAACGAAATTTAAGCTCCACATGGCCTCCAAGGCTTTAGGTGACCTGATTGGCCTCCTCTCTGATTTCATCTCCTGCCACTCTTGCCTCAAGTGCTGTGCTTTGGCCACATTGGATTTTTCCTTTTTTTCCTATTTTCTGAACACCCTAAGCTCTGGACTGCTTTTTAAAAATACCAGCTGTGGCCTCCATCTAAATGCTCTTTCCCAGTATTTTCTCACTACCAGCCCCTTCTCTTCCACATTCACAGAACCACCTAAGCTAAGGCAGCTTCTCCCTCATCACTTGCTCTCATCACATCACTCTCATTTTTTTTTTCTTCATAGGGAATTATGTTGTTCATTAAATTTTTAAACCATCAGTTTCTCCTCACACTGAAAACTACAGGAGAACAGGACCTTGTGGATCTTGTTTACTGCTCGATTCCCAGGGTCTGAAACAGTGACTAGCAAACAGTCGGTGCCCTATAAATTATTTGCTGAATGAATAAAGACTTAACATAAAAATGAAAAGTCATCTGTTTAACTATTATTCCAGTGTCTTAATTACAGACCTGAGAAATATCTCACCACCATATGCTGCTTAGTAACAGGGACTGCACTGCTCCTGAGGTAGACAATTCTATCCCTCAACAACTAGGATTATTCAAAACCCCTTATTCCTTTCTCAAGCTGTTGCTTCCGTTCATCTGTGGAGGCCTCTATGATCAAGTAGAGTACATTTCTTGTGTTTTAGACAAGACAGTTCTTCAAATATCTGAAGGTGGTGATTGTACCTTCTCAGAGTTAACAGTCCCAGTCTCCTTAACAGCTCTTCACAAGGCTGCTAAAAACAAGAGTTTCGGTTCTTATCATCACCCTCCCATGTACTCCAAGACTGCCCCAAACCACGATGTAGTCACACACTTAGCTATCAACTATGCCATGAATATGCAACTGTGGTCCAATCTACCTCATATCATCTGGCTGGTCTCATGAACTGATCTCTTTCTGAGAGAGTGTGACCTGACTGAAGTTAACGCTTCCTTCCTTCCAGTTCAAGCTCACACACCATCTCCAATCCATGTATCTTTCACACCACTAAGTGCACACGGCTTCTGTACTCACCATGCACTACAGTCATTCCTCATCTTCTTCCCAGAATTCCTGACACCGTTTAGCTTTCCCAACACAGGATACCCGCCCTATCCTACAGAAAAAGACCTCCTGGCCTCCTTTCTTGGATAAAGGTCCTGATTTTCCACACGTGCAAATTAAAACTATAATTTTCACACAAGTAGCCTGAGGCAAACTAGCACCATTTCTATTCAGCAGCAAGGGAGCCACAAAAAGGAGAGGCCCTTTGGGCTACCATGGGAACAGTCTGAAGCCAGAAGAGCAAGGTGGAGCCAGCCAACGCTGGTGCCCCAGGACAAACTGGAACAATCCTTGACGTAGCAATCCTATAGACCTTACTGGGGACAAAGTGATACCTCTATGCGATCCGCCTCCTTGCTCCTCCAAGGACAGCCAAAGAAAACAGGAGCTGCCCCAAATCAGGACAAGGGTCTCCTACACTGCTGTGCAGGGCAGCACTTTCTCAGAGCTATCTATAATCTAGTTTTCCTCCCTCTGCCTCCAAAACACACTGATATCTCATTTCAGTCATTCGGGCAGAGTAGTAACTGTTGGGAAGTTAATGATTAGAGAAACACAGTTGGTCATCCGAAAACATTCCAGATGTTCCACAGTGTGTTTAGCATTCTGGTAAAGAGAGTAGCCTTAATGAAGTAGGCTGAAGAATAAAACTATACATAGTAACACACTCTGAAAGAGTTCAGGCATGCCCAGAGGGCCAAAATACTGATCACAAAATGACCGGAATAATCTAGGTATATGATTAGCTGTGATTCAGAAAGAAAAACTAAAAAACTCTATAGGTTCAAATCTGCTACAGGGATTTTCTTTTAATTTCTTATATATATTCTGAGGAGTACTGATAGTGCTTGACAGTGCTTCCCAGTGCCAAACCTATGAGATTTCATCAAATCTCATTTATCTCATCTAGAACCTGATAGTTTTAATGCAAACCTAAGTATCTATCCGTCTATCCTTTTAAATCTTTCTTTCATTAATGAATGTTTATCAGGTGCCTGACACTCTACAGAAAAATACAGTTAAGTGTTATCTCTTCTAATAGAATTACTCCTTATCTTTACTCTAAAGAAGTCTAGCCTTTTAAAATCTGCTCTTGGAGGAACACTAATTGTCCTTTTTTGAATCTCCACCAAGTTTCAATGAAGAATTGAAAACAAACAATGAAGTCAATTTAAAAACTCAACTCACAACATTGTGTGATCTTCTGGATGTTGGAAGAGATAAGCTGAGCCAGCTGGGCGGGGTCACCACCAATTCCTGGAGTGTAAGACATAGTTGATTTGCTTGTTCGCTAATTTCATCAGCTGTTGGTGGGCTGTGCAGTTTTCTAAGCAGTCACCTAAAGAACATAAAAGAAAAGTCATATAATTGCATTTTTAAAGTTACTGGCTTACACTTTCCAAATTATTGATCTGGGAGGTTACAAGTACAAATTTGATGATCCTACTAGGGTTGAAATCTAGCTCACACAAACACACTGTATAAGGAAGTGTTCCTCTTTCTTATTTATGTACTCTCTTAGGGGTGCTCTTCCATATACATACACAAATACACCAACACACAACTGAGTCTCACATCCACGTCTCCAAGTCACACTCTTAACTCTCTTTAGTGTCTATATGCCTTTGAAACTATAGGAACTCGCCAAATGCCTTTTTAACTGCCAGTGGAACTGGCAACAGGAAATCTCTACTTTGGGGAAGACACTTAGCATTTGGGCCTGCTGCCAGGATCCAAATAAGATACTGCACATCCAGGGACCAAGAACTTTCCCACTCTATACAGAAGAAAGGTAAAGATCCACTCTTGCATCTACAGGACCAGCATCAACAGGTCCGATCCCTTGCATCAGGACCACACAACCACACGAGTAGCTGAGGCCTGCTCTCGCCCCGAAGAGGGAGTATAACCAGTCCTGTGGATTGCCACTTGGTACTGTAGCATTTCCCTCAACCCTCAAAACTCAACAAGGCTCTGGTCTAAGCCTTCTCCTGTTTTCTTTTATGGTCTCCTTTTCCCCCCTTTAGAGAATCAACCAATCAGCTAGAAACTACCAGTTTTCCTCATCCCTTTACTCAAGCGCCTAAATTTGAGAAAGTTCCTGCTGGTGAGATAACTAAGCTTCATTCATCCAAAGAGCTGCCACTGGGGGACTGGTTGGCATTTCCTTAGAGAAGGGGTGCAATGGTGATTCCCTCAGCTCAGTGCTGAGCGAAGAATGAAAAGAAATTGTGAATGATGGAAGAGAAAGAAAAATTCAACAAGATTAACTATAGCTGACTTATTATCTCCTAAGCATTGTGTTTAGGACTTTCACATGTATTTTCTTAGTGGATTCTTCCACCAAGCTTATGAGGTAGATACAACAATAATTATGATTTTTCAAATGAAGAAACTGAGGCATAATGAGAATAAGCAACATGTTTAAGAAAAGAGCTAAAATTTGAAACTAAATCTTAGAGTCTATGTTTTGAAAACACAAAACCATATTGTTGCTTCCCTGTATAACAAAATTAAGGACAGGTGAGCCCACTCAATTGAAAAACCAAATTTATCACCTTTCTGCAGACCCTGTATGAAGTTTTGCTAAACCCACAAGGAAGATGAGGAATTAGGCTTGGGATAACTACATGCATGGATCAAGGTAACACTGCCAAACAGCTTACACCTCTTCTCTCTCATTCTGCTAACAGTGATATCTAAACGACAACAGTGGTTGGCTCTCCTGATGATGAGATATGAGAAATAAAGGATCCAAATAACTGACTATACTTTAAAATATATGTATATAAACATATAGATAGGGAGCTAACTATAAACTGACTTAACAGTGTACGATCTTTGCACACAGGCTGCATCAGCCAAGTTATTCTGATGTCTGCTTTCCACATCAGTCTCCAGCACCTAGCCCAGAGCTAAGATGCACTAAAGTACTTTGGCTGTACACTTTTGAAAGCTCGTTCAGAATTCCTAGTTTTATTGCTCAGAATAACAGTAACTCAGTATCTATACCTGCACTATCAAGTGTTCAGATATCACATGTGTGGCCAGTGGCTTGGAAAGCTCACGTATGGAACATTTCCATCACAGCAGAAAGTTCTATTGAACAGTGCTCACCAAAAATCTCAATAATTAGTTTGCTATGAGGATATATAAACACTATAAAGAGAAAGACAGGAAGAGAGGATCAAGGTGCAATACTCATACTGAGAATCTTCTCAAGACTGTTTCTAAAGAGCACAGATAAAAGAACAAAGGGAATTTTAAAAAAAAATCTTGAGTGTCGAACATTACCCCTAGTTACTACTGGACACAGTGTAGACTCCTTAAGATTCCCATTAACATAAATCTCATGCTCTATAAATCCTGTGTGGATAAAGCAACAGAAATAGTCAGTTTCACTTTCTTAATGGTGAGCACCAGCACAAAGCACAGGACTTCCCTCCACCCTGTGCTCCAAAATGATAAGTTCCCAGAAGGGCAGGTTTTTTGTTTTCAGTTTTCATTTTTTTTTTTTTTTGGTCTATTTTGTGGACTGCTCTACTCTCAGTATCTGGATATACAATAGGTGCTTAATAAATATTTGTAGAATGAATAAATGTACCTATTTCCTAAGAACACACACCCAGTCTGAGGGTAAATATTACCATTTCTACGACAGTGAACTCTGGGGCCTTCTTTCAGATCCAGGATGTCCTAGGCTTATCGCTGCCTTGGACTATTGCTTGGTGCCATTTCCTCTCCCTGAAGGGCTCTTCCCATGATCTCCATGTGACTTGCTCCTCTTCCCCAGCAAAGTCTCATCACGTGCTGGAGCATTCCATATTCACTTTGATTTGAAGTGAGAAGTCACCACTCTGTCACTCTGCTGATCTAACCTACTGCATCATAGTACTAATCACCATTTAAAATGATCTAGTTAGTATATCATTTATTATCTATCCCTACCTCTGGAACATAAACATGAGAGAGACAAGGCTATCTTTTTTTTTTTATACAGCAGGTCCTTATTAGTTATCTATTTTATACATATTAGTGTATACATGTCAATCCCAATCTCCCAGTTCATCCCACCACCACCACCACCACCCCTACTTTCCCCCCTGGTGTCCATACGTTTGTTCTCTACATCTGTGTCTCTATTTCTACCTTGCAAACCGGTTCATCTGTACCATTTTTCTAGATTTCACATATATGTGTTAATATACGATATGTTTTTCTCTTCCTTACTTCACTCTGTATGACAGTCTCTAAGTCCATCCACGTCTCTACAAATAACCCAATTTCGTTCCTTTTTATGGCTGAGTAATATTCCACTGTATATATGTACCACATCTTCTTTATCCATTCGTCTGTCGATGGGCATTTAGGTTGCTTCCATGAGCTGGCTATTGTAAATAGTGCTGCAATGAACATTGGGGTGCATGTGTCTTTTGAATTATGGTTTTCTCTGGATATATGCCCAGTAGTGGGATTGCTGGGTCATATGGTAATTCTATTTTTAGTTTTTTAAGGAACCTCCATACTGTTCTCCATAGTGACTGTATCAATTTACATTCCCACCAACAGTGCAAGAGGGTTCCCTTTTCTCCACACCCTCTTCAGCATTTGTTGTCTGTAGATTTTCTCATGATGCTCATTCTAACTGGTGTGAGGTAACACGTCATTGTAGTTTTGATTTGCATTTCTCTAATGATTAGTAATGTTGAGCAGCTTTTCATGTGCCTCTTGGCCATCTGTATGTCTTTTTTGGAGAAAGGTCTATTTAGGTCTTCTGTCCATTTTTTGATTGGGTTGTTTGTTTTTTTAATATTGAGCTTCATAAGCTGTTTATATATTTTGGAGATTAATCTAAGGCTATGTTCTTGCAGCATCCACAGTGCCAGGGACACAGAAGATGTTCCACGAATGTGAGGGTGATCACTCTCCTAACAGACATGAGCATTCTCTACATAAACTACATTAACTGCATTCATTAGCTCAGCTCCTCCATCCATCAAACTATTATACTATTTGGGTTTAGTCCACAATACCGAGAATTATTTTTCACTCTTTCACACACATTAAACTTGCAAATTAAAGAGAATTATGGCAAATCTTATTCAGACTTACTACAGGTGTTTTATACAATTTCTCACCCAGCAGCACCTGGCTAAAGTTTGAGATCATAAGCAAAATTAAGACTGACTTTGAGATTGGGAGGAGCAGAAGCAAAATATCTGAAGAAAACTGCAGATGTTAATTAGTTCACATGGTATCATATTAAGTCTGAAACTAGAGCATAATTCTTAACTAGTCACAAGTCTGAGACAACCTTCTCAAAGTGGCCTGCAAAGCAGAGGCCTGTCCACATCACAAGACACAGCTGAACACTGCTATCAGTCTCTGCCCTTGGGGGGATGATCAGGCCAACCCCTGAAGAAACATCCACCTCCAATATTACTAAACAGCACAGCATTTCACAATCATTTCCTTTTCTTCCAGATCCCGAGCAAGCTTTAAATTATATATAATTATGGTCAGAATATGTTGATCTGAATTAAATAAAAATTAATGTATGTCTATAAGAAGCAAGCAAATGTAAGAAACTTGAGAGTAAAAAAAAATATAGCATTTGACGGGAAAGGCATTTTTTTTCTTTTTGTCTGAATTTAAAGAAAGTAACAACCTAAAAAACAAGAGAGGTGGGCTGAGGTGGGGTGGAGAGGCATCTTGGAATATTTTATGTATCTGTAAAGGGCCTTATGCAAACCAGCTAAGGACAGGTACTGAAAAGATCAAAGAAAGGTAGTGTGTCAAAGTCTCCAGGCCAAATAGAAAACCAACTACGATGAGCCTCCGAATAAACGTATATGGTTCCTCTACTATAGAAATATATATCTTCAGTTTTTCTATATTCGGGAGGAGAATTTTAAAGCGCGTTTTCTAAATCCGTGCGTTAAAAAGAGGAAGAGGTCAATTCGTGTCCAGCCTGAGGCAGAAGCTGCTTTCCTGAGCTGGGCCGGAGCGGCTCGGGCTCCAGCCCCGCCCCGGAGCGCTCAGCCCGCCGGTGCGCCTGAGCGGCCGGGGCGGCCGGGGCGGGGGAGGCGGCGAGGCGGCCGTGCAGCCGGCGCAGGGCGGGCCGGCCTGACTGGGCCGGAGGCACCAGCTGGACCGCACCGCGCACCCGCGCCGGACCGGAGGGCGTGGGGAGGAGCGCGCTCCCGGCGCTGGAGCAGCACCGGCCCTCCGACTCCTGAAAGCCTGCCGCGAACCGCAGGGCGGCGGCCACCTGACAACGCGCGCAAACAAGGTGGCGCGGCAGCCACAAGGACACGCGCTTTCGGGGCGCCCAGCCAGGGACACCCCCTCCAGAGGCTCCTCTTACCCCGACGTCCTCGGCTTCCTTCTCCTTCTTTGGCCCGGCCACCCAAGGGCCCGAGCGCCGCCTGCTACGAGCCTCAGCTGATGGGTGGAGGCGCTGGAACGCCCAGTGCGCATGCTCTCAATCCCTCCCTGGGAAGGAGGCGGGGATAGCCCCCCTCTTATTGGCCAGCGGGATTGAATGACAGCGGCCCTTCCCCGCCCCCTCTGGTTCCAAGCTAAGGAATAGGGATTCCAGAAAAACTGCAAGGGAGGTATTCTTTGAGGCCTGACGTGTAGATGGTGAACTCCTTATCCTGCGTGTAAAAAACAAGAGGAGGGAATGGAGAACAGCTGTTTTCTTTATCAGGTGATGCCGGCCTCCCTAGACTCGTGTCTTCAGCCCGCCCCATCAACTCACGCCTGTCTTGTTTCCTAACCCTTAACCTCAGTAGAACATATTCGCAAGTCCATTAAAAAATGCGAACGCAAATACGCAGTTCTAGCAGGAACAATGAGTGGAGTCATTTCCACTCATGTGCTCACTTAGTAACCAAGTTTTCGTAGCACATTCAAGTCATTCGAAACATCCTTGAAGGGCAGGAAGTAGATTCAACAGGATTTGAAAAGAGCAGAGAATGTTCTCATGATAAATATTCAAACATAAAGTAATTGTTAGATAAAAAGCATCAGTTGCTTCAGGTGAAAGAAATACCAAATTAATTAATTAGGCCTTTGTATTAAGGCAATAATATTTTCTGAAAGGATCATCAGGACATCAAAAGTCCAGATGGACTAAGGTGGAAAAAAAAACTAAAACCAGAATATTTTGAATTGGTACCACATGAGCAAATTCTAGTTTGTTTGGAATTATACATACATATGTGCATAAGTGAGTGAGCTCAACCAAGGATAAGAAACATAAGAGGCTCTCCGTTTATTTTTCATTTTTCTACTTTTAAGAGAGAAATGGGAACAAGAAAATTTTTCTGTTTCTCATTTTTTCCAAAAGAAAACTGTGGTATAAGTGTGGTAATAAGCAGCAACTTATACTCTGCCTCTGTGAAGAGGGGGCAAGAGAGAGATGGGCAGGTTGACCAAACAGAAGGCACACACCGCGCAGCATGATTCAGCTAGAGCCGATTGTAGACTTTTAGGAATATTGGCCCAATGTGATCAAGTTATCTGTTTTGTGAAGATACAGTGTAAATTCTAATTTTTATGTGAAAAATCTTTTTTTCAGTATTCTTAACTTTTTATAAAACATTCTGTGATCAAACAAAATACGTATATCAGCCTTTGTGATAGGTGATAGTTTCAGCCATAGAGTATTAAAGCTGGAGAAAGCCTACCAGAAAAGCTACCTCTAATTCCTCATTTCACAGATGAAAAAATCTGAAACCCAAAGAAATGTCATCACAATCACACAAATAATTATGAGAAGCACAGTTCCAGATGACCTAATTCAGAATCTTGATTTCTTCCTACCACGTAATTCACTCAGCACATGTTCATTGCGAATCTGCCATGTGCCAGGGACTGTGACAGGCACTGCAGATGAGTAGGATACAGTATTTTCCCTCAGGTTGCTCAAAGAGTGAGATCCTTCCCAGAACACTGCAAGAGATGCTGTGATAAAGATTTGTACACAGCACAGAGGGAGCCCAGAGATGAGGACGACTTACTGTGGGGTCAGGGACCATTGCAAAAGGGAAGTGTTAATAGAATCCTGAAAAATGTGTAAGACTTCACTGGGAAGACAAGATGGGAAAGGACATTCCAGCCAAAAGGAAGAACACATAAAACTTCATAAAATCACAGGCAAGTTCAAACTCTCAGGGATCTCTTCTAATTTTCATTAGACTAAAGCAGAGTGGGTGGAATGGAGGGGTATGAGACTAGAAAGTCAAGTGGAGTTTATATAATGAAAAGCCTCTATATCATGTTAAATGAACATCTAATAGGAGTTAAAACTATGAAAGCAAAGGTGTGATGTGCTCATAATTCCATGCTCTGAAGAAACCTTTGGAGAATGGGGGAAAATAAAGGGAAATAAAAGTGAGAGAGAGTTTTGACCACTTAGGAGGCTGTTGCAATGGTAGCATCCCCCAATTAAGAATCTCCCCAATATCAGAGATCTTGAAGGACTGTAGTAAGGCAAATACATTGGAGAAGAGGAGGTGAGGACTGCTTTGAGAAATATTTAAGAAGACTTGGAAATCAATTAGATATGGACAATGAAAGAGATGACTCCTTTTTAAGACACAAAACTGAGCAGAACATGATGTAGCTGAGATCTAAGATTGCTGATAAAGTAATTGCAGTTTGAGGATGGAGGTGGTGAAATGAGGGAGCAAAGTGACAGTAAGTTTAGCTTGGGACATGTTGTGTTGAAGATTCTGGGGAAGTGAGACTCAGAGATGTCCAGTGTCCTACAGGTACTTGAGAATGTGAGCTGGAGTTCCGAATAGAGTTCTGGTTGGAGCTATGGGAAGAGATGAGCTCACTAACTCTAAGGATGGGATGTTGTGGACTTTCTGTGTTTAAGGGAGGGCAGAGGAAGAAAAACCCTGAAAAGGAGTAATCAGAGAGATAGGAAGTAAACCAGGAAAAGGTGTGGTAGAGAATGAAGGAAAACATTTCAAAAAGGAGGGAATGGTCTATGATAGCACATGTCACAGAAAGTTCAAGTAAATTAAGAACCGAAAGTTGTGCATTGGAGTTGGAAATTAAAAAGTGGTTGGTAAATTTAGGAAGAGGCATTTCAGTCATTCAAGGAACTATCATGCAAAGAATTTACATTTACGTAGTGTCTGCTGCACTTTCCAAACATCCTATCATGTTTGATAGAACCCTGGGCTGTGAGAGGGGACATCACGAAGCACTGTTGAAGAACTGGAGGCTTGGTGGTCTCTTCAGGTCACCCTGCTAGTTATTGACTGAATGAGGACCAAAGCTCAGTAGTCTGAATCCTCCTCCTGGGCCCCTTCCAATTTCTCATGTTTCAAAATATGAGTGGATTTCTTCCAGGTCTTTTGAAAACTAGGAATAAGATTTCATTCCTCTGTATCCTTTGTATTCAAGTGAAAAAAAAAATAGGTATAGTTTAGGTAGCCCTGCAAAATTTAGAGGTACAGAGGATAAATGAATTCCAGAAGAGTTCCTGATATTTATGGTATCCCACCTGACATCAGCCTGCTTCTTAGTGAAACTTAGCCAGGTGCCTTGAACACAGCAGGGATCAAAAATTCTGCCAATTTAACAGGTGATCATTTCACTTCTCCCCAAACAGATCCTTTATACTTGCAAGGATTCCCTATGTCTGAAGGCTTGTGATTTGGATTTTTCAGAGCTAGTAGTTTTGGGGATTTGGGTCTTCTTGGAAAGAATTCGAAGGGCAATCAGAAGTAAGTCTTTGAGCAGGAATTGTTATCTGCATACTTGTTCCTTATTAATATAAATACTACCTAAATAACCTCTGCCACGTAGGCTAGAGAACTCTTCACTGCTGTATCTCCAGTGTTTGGAATAGCAATTCTAGCAAATTGCCTGTTCACGTTATAGCCCCTGAACTAAAATATTTTTTAAAAGGCCCACCATGTGATCTTGTGGGACAGCCAGAGAAGTAAAAGACACAAAAAGGAAAATACAAAAAGGCAAGGAATTTATTGATAAATGAGAGGTACAAGTGTACCTGTGAAAGTTTGTTTTTGGTTATAATGTAGGGAAAAACCACAGCTGTTTTAAGAAATCTGTGCTAGATTAAAAGGCAGTTTAGGGGGCTTCCCTGGTGGCGCAGTGGTTGCCCGTCCGCCTGCCGATGCAGGGGAACCGGGTTCGCGCCCCGGTCTGGGAGGATCCCACATGCCGCGGAGCGGCTGGGCCCGTGAGCCATGGCCGCTGGGCCTGCGCGTCCGGAGCCTGTGCTCCGCAACGGGAGAGGCCACGGCAGAGGGAGGCCCGCATACCACAAAAAAAAAAAAAAAAAAAAAAAGGCAGTTTAGGAACTTCCCTGGAGGTCCAGTGGTTAAGACTCCACGCTTCCACTGCAGGGGGCCACGGGTTTGATCCCTGGTCGGGGAACTAAGATCCCACGTGCTAAGATTCCACATATTGAGCAGCGTGGCACCACCCCCGCAAAAAAAGTCAGCTTAAATTAATGTCTAATAAACTAGAGTTTGTTCCATTGTGCTTTGTTTTTAAGCACCTCTCATCTCCCTCTGCAGTCTGCTTGTTTTCTAAGACCACTCTGCCCCTAGTTATATGCCAAGCACAGAGCAGATTTTGCTCTCACTTTTTTTTTTTTTTTTTTTTTTTTTGCTCTCACTTTTAAACATAGAGCTAATAGGAATCCCACAGAAATCTTACATGGACCATTATAGCATGACGATTGGTATGTTCATCTCTACTTTTACCTCCTACATATTATCGTTGTGTGCCCTCTTCTCTTTGTGTCTCAGTCCACTACAATACCTTCCTCACTGGCATCTGTACCTCCAGTTCTACTCAACGTCATTATCCTCAAAGCCACCACTGAGTATCTGAAGCGCAAATCTGAAAACGTCACTCCAGGTTTCATGCCATCACCATGATTGCCACATGCCCCCAAATGTACTTCTTAAAAATAAAAGTGCTGGGGCTGGTCAGGGGTGAAAGGTTGTGTAGATTGGGGGGAGGAATCATAGAAGGGCATCTATGGAGAAATGTCTGGAAATCTTATTACGATGCCTTCCTGAAGATTCGAGGTGCATGTTTATAAATTAAATGCTCTGAGAAGTGGTTCGGTAAAGAAACAAGTATAACTTTCTTTAACCCAGTATTTTCTGAATGTGTTTGACCATAGAACTTTTTTTTATACTTAATGGCTGTAGAGATCTACATGGTATCTATTACGGAAAACATTGCTCTCAAAATCAAATCCAAGCCCCTTATCATGGCATATAAATAGGGTGATCATACATCCAGTTTGCCCAGGACAGCCCCAGTTTAGGCTGGTTTTTCCAGCCTTCTGTCTCTGAGCACTCCCTTTCCTTCTCAAAAGTATCCCAATTCAGATGATACATTATATGGTCACCTTATATAAAAGGACCTATGTGATCTGGATTCTGCCTTTCCCTGCACCAAAATTTATGCTTTGGAATATTCTAGCTTAAAGAACTTCTCCAACTCTTTCTGCCCCCACTTCCTTCCCACCAGCTCTCCAAACCCATACCAGGGGTTCCCTTGTTTCTGTGCTTTGCTCTATCAGTTGCCTTTAACAAGAATGCGCTTTCTTCCTCCTCATTTTTAAAGTAAACTCCATTTTAGAATAATTGTAGATTTACAGAAGAGTTGCAAAAATAGTACAGAGTTCCCATATACATCTCACACAGATTCTCCCAGTGTTAACATCTTACATAACCATGGTGCATTTGTCAAAGCTAAAAAATTAACTTTGGCATAGTAGTTTCAATTAAACTATTGATTTGGATTTCCCTAGTTTTCCACGGATGTCCATTTTCTATTCCAAGATCCAATCCCACATTGTATTTACATAGCATGTTTCCTTTGTCTCCTCCAATCTGTGACAGTTTTCTGTCTTCCTTTTTTGTCATGAACTTGACACTTCAAGAGTACTGGTTAGGCATTTTGTTAGAATGACCCTCAATTCAGGTTTGTCTGATGTTTTCACGATTAGACTGAGTTACAGATTTTTGAAAAGAATACCAGGGAGGTGAAGTGTTCTCAACATATCATTTCAGAGGATACATGATATCAGAATGATCTGTCTTCTGGTGATGTTAATCTTCACACCTTGGTTAAGGTGATGTCTTCGAGTTACTATTTTTCCATTTCTGTGCTATACCCATTGGAAGAGAATCACAAAGTCCAGTCCACAATCAAGAGGAGGAGAATTGAGTTCTACCTCCAGAAGGGAGGAATATTAAAAATCTATGAACATATGTTGAAACTACCACAAGAACTAATAAATATTTGGACAGAGATCCTTTGAGGCTAAACCATCAGAGGCCACAGTTATTATTATGGAAAGAAAAAATTTTCAAGTGGATAGTTATGGAAAGTACCTCTCACATCAGATGCTTGATAATAAGAAAAATTCTCAGGCTCCACCCTACCTAGTTTCTTAGGTAGAAACTAAGAAACTGCTGTGATTGTTTTTCTCAACTTCATGTTCATAACTAATTTTGTTTTTGTAATTTTGCCTTCTTTTTCTAAAGAAAGATCCTGACCGTGAATGTTTCATCTAGCTCTTTACACTTTTGAACCTCAATTTTGCCTTCACGTATTCTCTTCTGGTATTGCCATACTGCCTACCGCACTTATTACTATTGTGTTCTAAAGGTGATTTTCTATTTCCTTCAATTCTTCTATGAGGAATATTTGTCACTTCTCCCAAATTTATTTCTTCAATCATTTATTTATATCACTCTGAATTTATGGATTTTTATTTTGTTCTTTAGGTTATAATTAAGTTACCTCTCCACCATTTCAGGTTTTTCAGGTTGGTTCCTGTGTTCTTTTGACAGGCCCCATTTTTTTTTTTCCCTAGCACTTCCTTACTTGTTAGTATAACAAGCTGCTCCAGGCTTATCTTGTATCTTCCTTGTTCCAGCTCTAAAATCAGTCATTTTGGTGTGCGGTCATTGTTCCTTTTACCAGAAAATAGTATTTAGAAACCAAAATCTGGGCACTAGCCTTCTTATTGCTACTGGGGTGTCATTGCTTCTGTGCCCTCTCAGTGGACAGGACTAGGAAATAAATGTCTGTGTATTAGCTCATGTATACACATGTATCTATAAGTTTATCTGACTTTATTGAATATACAAATAAACATGAGTTCATACAGTTATTTCCAACTCTCATCCAGCATCACAGGGTTCATTCTAGCCTTCTCTGCTTCCTTATTGTTAACTTCCTCTTCTGACAGTGAGGAACCCAGCCCCAGTATCTGTCATCAATTACTTATTTGTATAATGTAAGATAGCTTCAGAACTGCTAACTCATACTCCTGTGAGAGAAAAACTTGAGAACAGTGTGTAAGGACAATTCTTTTTGCCTTTAGCCTTACAGTACCGAGTCAAAACAATGTTTTCCAAAATGACCAAGATCAGCTCTTTTCCCTCACTCCCTTCAGTGAATGTATGTTTTATGTTTGTATTGCACTTTGGTTCATTTGTTATGTGCCTGTATTCCATCTGGATCTCACCAAACATACTGGTTGATTTTTTTTTTTTTAATTTAAGTAAAGTTCACTCTTTTTGGTATATATCTCTATATATTTTTGACAAATGCCCGGAGTCATGTATCCATCACCCCGATACCATACAGAGCAGTTTAATCTCCCTAAAAGTTCCATTTTGCAGTAACTTTTAGTCAATTTGTCCCCCAACCTTTGACAACCACTTATGTTTTCTCTCCCTATAGCTTTCTGCCTTTTCCAGAAAGGTATAAAAATTGAACCATGCGATGAGTAACCTTTTGGGTTTGACTTCTTTCATTTAGCAGCATGCATTTAAGATACATCCACATTGTTCTATGAATCAATAGTTTGTCTTTCCTATGGCTAAGTATTATTCCATTGTCAGGATGTAATGAGAAAATGCAGGGCTTCCCTGGTGGCGCAGTGGTTGAGAATCTGCCTGCTAATGCTAGGGGACACGGGTTCGAGCCCTGGTCTGGGAGGATCCCACATACCGCGGAGCAACTAGGCCCGTGAGCCACAACTACTGAGCCTACGCGTCTGGAGCCTGTGCTCCGCAACGAGAGAGGCTGCGATTAATGAGAGGCCCGCGCACCGCGATGAAGAGTGGCCCCCGCTTGCCACAACTAGAGAAAGCCCTCGCACAGAAACGAAGACCCAACACAGCAAAAATAAATTAATTAATTAATAAACTCCTACCCGAAGACCCAACACAGCGAAAATAAATAAATTAATTAATAAACTCCTACCCCCAACATCTTCTTTAAACAAACAAAAAAAGAAAATGCAAATTGTTTTCCAAAATGGCTGTATCATTTTGCATTCCCACCAGCAGTGAATGAGGATTTCTGTCGCTCTAATTCCTTGTCAACATTGGGTAGTGTTAGAGTTCCTCTTTTAATTTTATCTATTCTAATAGGTGTGTAGAGGCATCTCACTATGGTTTTAATTTCATTTTCTTAATGATGCTGGACATCTTTTTATAGGCCTATTTAAAATTCATATGTCTTTTTTACTGAAGTGTCTATTCAGATCTTTTGCCCATTTTTTCGTTAGATTGTCTCCCTGTTGTAGAGTTTTAAGAGTTCTTTATATGTTCTTGATCAAATATGTCACTTGCAAATGTTTCTCCCATTTTGTAGTTTGTCTTTTTTATTTTCCTTACAGCATCTTTCACAGAGCAAAATTTTTAATTTTGATAAAGTCCAATTTGCCAAATTTTTCTTTTTGTGGATCCTGCTTTTGGTGTTGAATCTTTTTATTAGCAAACCCAGAGTTACACAGATTTTCTCCTATATTTTTTTTCTTAAAGTTTTATAGTTTCACCCTTTACATTTAGGTCTACAATACATACTGAGTTAATTTTTATGTTTATATGAGGTATATATCAAAGTTTTGCTTGTTTTTGCATATGGATGTCTAATTATTCCAGCACCATTTACAGAAAAGCCTATTCTTTCTCCATTGAGTTGCTATTGCACTCTTGTCAAAAATCAGTTGAGGAGAATTAACAACTTAACAAAACTGAGACTTTCAATTCATGAACACAGTATATCTCTACATTTACTTAGGTTTTCTTTTATTTATTTATTAATTATTATTATTTTAAAATTATTTATTTAATTAATTTTTTTGGCTTCATTGGGTCTTCGTTGCTGTGCACGGGCTTTCTCTAGTTGCGGCGAGTGGGGTCTACTCTTCATTGCGGTGCGCGGGTTTCACATTGCAGTGGCTTCTCTTGTTGTGGAGCATGGGCTCTAGGCACACGGGCTTCAATAGTTGTGGCACACTAGCTCAGTAGTAGTGGCTTGCGGGCTCTAGAGTGCAGGCTCAGTAGTTGTGGCGCACGGACTTAGTTGCTCTCTGGCATGTGGGATCTTCCCAGACCAGGGCTCGAACCCATGTCCCCCGCATTGGCAGGCGGATTCTTAACCACTGTGCCACCAGAGAAGTCCCCTTTTATTTACTTTTAATCAGTGTTTTATAATTTTTAGCATACAAAACCCACACATATTTTGTAAGTCATATGTAATTTATTCATTTGTTCTGGTACTATATAAATGTATTTTTTATTTCAAATTCCACTTGATCTTAACTGATATGTACAGATCATTCACATTTAAAGTACGCTTGAATTAAATCTATGATATGTTTGATATGCTTGAATTAAAATCTACCATCCTGATAATTGATGTTTATTTATTCCATTTATTCTTTCTTTATTCTTTTTCTTCCTTCCCTGAGTTTAATTAAGAATTTTTAAATGATTCTATTTTATCTCCTCTATTGACTTATTATATATATTGATACTTCTTTTAGAAATATTTTGTACCTCTTTTTAGAATTAATCTGAGTCTACCTTCAAGCAATATATTTCTAAGGACATTATAACAGTATATTCCTAAGTCCTCCCTCTCCTTGTGCTATTGTCATACATTTCACTTTTACATGCTATAAAGTATATTTTACTAGTTTTGATATAGTTATCCATATCTTAGAGTAATTTAAAATGAGAAAAAAATTTATTTTACCTTCATACATTTCATTTCTGAATCTCTTCATTTCTTTGTGTAGACCCAAGTTTATGGTCTATGTCATATTCCATATACCTTGATGACTATTTTCATCTCGGAGTGAAAAAGGCAAGGAAAGCAGAATAGGATGATTTGTATTTTTGATACATGTAGCAGTGGAGAAAAAAAATTTTTCTCTACTCTCTTAAGTTCAGTACCTGGGGCTTGTGAATTAAACTAACAAAAGACAGATTAACAGGACAAAAGTTTAAGTTTGGGTTAATGTTTGTCTCTACAGACATGAATGGTCTTAAAACTAAAACTCCCTTGGAGAAGGGATTGGAGGTAGGTTTTATTTGAGTTCTCCCTTCTGGGAGCAGATCTGCACTGATAAGGTATTTTATAGCAGCCTAATTTCCCAGAAGTTGCTACTTTTTGTCAGGTTAGAGAAGCTTTGAGAAGACTTTTTTTTTTCTTTTTCTTTGTTTTTGTATCTGTTGAATCTCAGATGCTTTCAGCTTAAAACTATCTTTATGTCAAAGTAGTATATTTTGGGGTGGCATATTCTGTTCATCTTCACACAAAAATTTATAATTTCTCTATTAAAATCATAAACAAAATGAAAGAGAATGACAAATGAACAGAAAATATGTACAAGCTCTAACACAAATGGTTCACATCCTCATCACTTATAAGAAAGACAAATCTCATGTAGAGGATGCTATTGATTCTCCAATCAAATTCCCTTTAACTGCCACTGGAACCAAACCACAGTTGCTGTACCTGCTAAGAACAAATCACAACTGCCTTCTTTGGAGAGTTACCCTTGGCCCAAGGTGAGCAGCCCTACTCAGGTGTCAAGATCCCCTGACCCCATAGACTCAGTCAATGACTGACTGACCTCAGCTCCTGGACTTGTGGAAGAACAGATTCTCTGGTGCAACTTGTGCTCTAGAACTTCCCTGTGGGATGGACTGAAGCTGGTCTCTAGCTGAGACCACATTCTTAGCTTTTCCCTTGCCTCGACCTCCTTTCCCTATTCCCCTTCTCTTCTGAACTTTATTCTCACCTTCTCTTGCTCCCCACTTTAGTTTCTGCATCTAGAAAAACTAACCTAAGACATCACACTAGAAAAATAAGCAAAAGCTCAGCATAGACAATTCACAGAAGGGTCTGAGTCCAAGTTTCCTAAAAAATACAGCTTAAGGCAAAATTTCACATACTAAAGCTTTTTTATTTTATTGAAATATGTTTGACATATAACGTTGCATAAGTTTAAGGTATACAAATGTTGATTTGATATGTTTATTATGGCACTATGATTGCCATTGTAGCATTAGCTAAGACCTGCATCACGTCATATGATCACCTTTTCTTTTTTACAGTGGGAATAATTAAGATCTAGTCTCTTAGCAGTACTGAGATAAATTTCTAGGCTCCAGATGGAGACACTGCAGCCCAGGGGGCCACGTCATCAAACCAATACTTAGAAAACTTTCGCGTCCCTGTAAATGCACCTTTCGACCAGAAAAGCAGTCTATCCAGTCAGCCAATCCCCAAACGCCAAGTCACCAACTCTGGGTCTTCTCACTTGAAACAAGATTAACTATGTGGCCCCAGCCAATCAGATATTTTATATTTTTCCCTTCCTTATTCTTTACTCTTTAACCTGTAAAAGTTTTCTGTCTTCCATCCCATTTTGCAGTTTTCTGAAAGGAGAACCTTGTGAAGTGTTAAATAAAGTTTGTTTGTATGGCCTAAATTGTCTTTAATCATTTAGCAGCAAGTTTGATGTTTATAATACAGGATTGTTGTCTAGAATCAATATACTGTGCATTTGATCTCTAGGACTTATTTATCTACTAGTTACAAGTTTGTACTCTTAAACATTTCTCCTATTGCCCTTACTCCCCACCTTCCCCACCCCATACTAAAGCTTTACAGTAATCCTAGGGCAGCAGGAACAAGATGAAAGGGGAAGGGAGGCAGGAAAGGAGGGAGAACAGATACAAAGTGGCACATCACCAAGAAAACATGGCTTAGTCAGTTAAGACAGGGGACTTGGGGTATCTTCCAGATAGGCCTTGTAGAACCACTGTGCCTTGGAACAAAGTTTGGAGGAGTGTGTTGGAAAGGGGAGAAGGGAGAGGTATTTACTTTTACTTCCCATTCTTCTCTCGATTCTTGGGGATCAAAGATCACCCCGTGGGGCATCAAGTTCCCCTACATTTTCAGGTTGTGCTACCTAGGTTTTCTAGAAAGTCAGATCCGAAATCTAGAAGTGCACATTGTTTGAGGGGGAGGGTGGGGGTAGGAGCCTCAGCTTTTGTGGATTGGATTGGTCTGGAATTGTGTGCTAACTTTGCCATGGATCATTTGGGTTGCATCGTGGAGGCTCTGCAGAAGCCCAAAGTCATGGCAGGAAGGCAGAGAGGTGCGGTGGTGCTGGACTGTCCCAGCGGCAGGTTGTCCGCGGCAGATGGCGGAAATGACCTGGGACTGAGCAGGTCTGGGGAGGTTCTTAAACTGCATGAAAAGAAAACAAAATCGCCAATAATCGTACTTGAAAAGAGAACAAAAGTACAGGAGGAAAAGCAAAATCAAACAAGTTGTTTTGTTGTTGCTGTTTGGACCTGTCAAATAAAAACCAAATCTGGACTTAGTAAGAGACTTTCTTTGGAAGTTATTGCAATGGAGGGAAAGGGACAGTTGCAATGAGGAGAGCTCTTGGATCATAAGGTCTGCAAAGGTCTCAGGAGTTAGGCAATAGTCTTTTCCTTTAATAGAGGGGGGGCGGGGCGGGGAGGGTGGAACTAGGCTAGGAAGAATTGGGTGTGCGGACTTGGAATGAAAGGGAGCCACAAGATCAGAGTGTTTTATCCTGTGGCCATTCTATTCTCAGGAGAAGCTGTTAAGGAGGGGCTGGCTGCTTGTTGGCTGAGGCTGAGGATGGACCAAAGTTTAGGCACCTGGGGGAAAGATAGAATCTTAACCAACATTTGAACAAAACAAGCATTTTGTTCTGATTGATTCGTAGAGACTAGAAGTTCAGTTAATCATTTATGAGGCTAAGAATGGCCTTGTCATAGGTAAACAAGGGGGGGCATCTATGAGTCTTATCTGTGTAAAAAAGGGCTCAGGTAAAATTCGACATTGTCAGACATAAGAGACTGGGAATACGAGAAAGAATGATAATACACAGTGCTGACCGGGTAGGTATATGGGAAAATGGATACTCTCTTACAGTGTGGCAGCTCTATAAATTGACACAGCCTTTCTGCAAACTTTTAAATGCAATGCACTAACTCTTCAGCCCATCACCTTCACCCTTAGAAATCTACACTGAGGAAATGCTTGAACAAGTATGCTGAAATGACTTAGATCACAATATGATTTTAAATATCAAGCACTTGGGGGACTTCCCTGGTGGTCCAGTGGGTAAGACTCCGTGCTCCCATTGCAGGGGGTCCGGGTTCAATCCCTGGTCGGGGAACTAGATCCTGCATGCACAGTGCGACTAAGAAGTCTGCATGCTGCAACTAAGACCTGGCACAGCCTAAATAAATAAATTAATTTAAAAAATTAAATATCAAGCACTTGGGAACAACATAAATATATGTCAGTGGGATTCACTAAGGATATTTGAACACACACAACAGTGTGGCTTTAATAAAGATAATGGAGAGGCAGAACATAGTGTGGTGATTAAGAGTATGCTCTTTGGAGTGAGACCGCCTGGGTTCAAACCCCAGATCTTGCACTTATAGATGTGTAATCTTGGGCAACTCATTTACCCTCTCTATGCCTCCGTTTTCTCACCTGGAAAATAAAGATGTATCCACCTCAAAGGATTGTTGGGAGGATTAAATGAATTAATACATGATAGCATGTAGTGCTCATATTGTAATATAAATATAATAGTATAGCTAGTATAACTAGGTTTATATTAGTGACATCAAAAGGTGTCTGCCATTTATTAAATATAAAAATCCATCTACAAAACAAAATATGTGTTATGATACCACTTTTGAAATACAGATATAGAGAGAAAAAGAGAGAAAGAAACAATAATATCTGGAAGAATATACATGCAGATTTTAACTTTTTATTTCATATACTTCTGAGCTGTTCAGTTTTTTCTTTTATAAAAGTCTATTTCTCTAGAATGCAGTCTTTTTAAGTTTAAATGTCAAACTATATTACAAAGTTATATTAATCAAAACAGAATTGTATTGCCATAAAAACAGACACATAACAGAATAGAGCCCAGAAATAAACTCATCCATATATGGTCAATTAATTTATAACAAAGGAATCAAGAATATACAATGAGGAAAGGATAGTCTCTTTAATAAATAGTGCTGGGAAAACTGCACAGCCACATGCAAAAGATTTAATGTAAGACTTGAAGCCATAAAACATCTAGAAGAAAACATAGGGAGGTAAGTTCCTTGACATTAGCCTTGGCAATGACTTTTTGGTCTTAACACACAAAACAAAGGCACCAAAAGCAAAAACAAACAAGCGGGACCACATCAAACAAAAAAGCTTCCGTACAGCAAAGGAAACCATCAATCAATAAAACGAAAGGCAACTTATGGAATGGGAGAAAATACTTGCAAATCACGTATCTGATAAGGTGTTAATAACCAAAACATATAAAGAACTCATACAGCTCAATAGCAAGAAAATAATCCAATTAAAATATGGGCAGAAAACCTGAATACACATTTTTTTGATGAAGACATAAAGGTAATGATGCAGGTGCATGAAAAGGTGTTCACTACTCATCAGGGAAATGAAAATTAAAATCACAATGAGATATCACCTCATACCTGTCAGAATGGCTATTATCAAAAAGACAAAAAAATAACAAGTGTTGGGGAGGAGGTGGAGAAAAGGGAACTCATGTGCACGGTTGGAGGGAATGAAAATGGGTGCAGCCACTGTGGAAAACTGTAGAGAGTTTCTCAAAAAGATATCTGCACCCCCATGTTCATTGCAGCATTCTTTACAATAACCTAAATTTCTACCCACAGATGAATAGATAAGGAAACTGTGGTATATGTAGACGATGGGATATTATTCAGCCATGAAAAAGAAGGAAACCCTGCCATTTGCGACAACATCCATGGACCTTGAGAGCATTATGCTAGGTAACATAAATCAGACAGAGAAAGACAAATACACTGTGATCTCACTTATATGTGGAATTCAAAAACAACAACAACCACCAAGCTCATAGTACAGAGAACAGATTGGTGGTTGCCAGAGGTGGGGCCAGGGGGGACATGGCAGTTGGGCAAAATGGGTGAAGATGTCAAAAGGTACAAACTTCCAGTTATAAAATAAAGTCCTGGAAATGTAATGTACACTATGGTGACTATAGTTAACAATACTGTAATGCATATTTGAAAGTTCCTAAGAGAGTAGATCTTAGAAGTTCTCATCACAGGAAAATAAATTGTAACTTTGTGTGGTGATGGATATTAACTAAACTTATTCTGGTAATTATTTCGCAATATATGCATACATCAAATCATTATGTTGTACACTTAAAACTAATAAAATAGTATATGTCGATTATATCTCAAGTTTAAAAATCTGGTGTTAATTAGAATGAAAGATTATTGAAGATTGTTAAAGAAAAAGTGTAAATGTTGAAAATATTGAAGAAATTCTTACAACAGTTAATCGGCTAATGTACAGTTTAGGAAATAATCAGCTGAGCCTTGGCTTCCAATATTCCTAGTTATGACCTTCAATTAGTATTCTCAAAACTTGCTAAACCACTCCCCCTCCACGTTCTTTTTTCCTTCTTGAAGTCATCAGTATAATTTTGGTGCCCCACTTTTCTCAAGCCAGTGAATTAAGGAGGTAGAGAAAAGGAGGGACTAAAAATCTGCCTTCAGATAGCTTACAGAAAGAGTAGAAGACAAAGACACAGGTTTCTTTGAATCCTAGTTCTGCCACTTATTTTTCTGTGAATTTGGGTAAATTACTCAAAGTCTGTGTGCCTCAGTTTTCACATGTCAAGTAGAAATTATAATATTACCTCATACAGTTGCGATGATTAAATGAATTAACAACATAAAACATTTGTGAGAGTACCTAGCACAGGGTAAGTGCTCAGCAAGCGTTAGTTCTCACTATTGTAGGAGTCATGGCCAAGATATTCAGGAAGGATCTTGGGAGGAGGAGGTTTTTGTGATGCTGGGCTGTAAAAGAGGAAGAGTTACTGAAACGTGGCGGTGGGATTAGGGAGTCACTTGTCTTTCTCAGTCTCCCTCCATCTTTTCCTTTATCTTTCTATCCTTTGCCTTTCACTCTATCTGTCTGTTGATCCTATCTCCCTCATCTCACGTTATCTCATCCTATGTTTCCCTTTGGACCTTTCTTGGGTTTCACTAAAGTGCCATGATCAATGATAAGATTAAACAAAAATGCATTATAGACCTCTGTCTGATAGTTTATTGTGAATTATTAATGATATACAATGAGCGGTTAGAACCTTACTTGTTTTGCGTGAAAGAGTAGCCAACTGTTCTTCCTAAGACATCTGGATCACATATATAAACAGCACTGCAAAACACTGGGTGGGAGCTATTTGGAGTCAGTGAATGGCATCTTGTGGTCAGTCATTCTACCTATTACAAACACTGTCACGAGTGTAAAGTGTAAGCACACTGTCAAGTAAAAGTGAAAAAGGGCCCCAGAAAGAGCCAAACATGTATGTAACCACATGTATAAATCCACATTATATATACCCTGTCTTTTTCTCATACAAATAACAAATTGAAACCCAGAGAGTTTGAAGATGTGTTCAGGGTCAGAGAAGTTAGAAACTTGAATGCAATCTGTCCTTACTAACTCACTTCAGAGTCTCTTTGACTGGAGAACTTTCTACAATAAATACCATCAACCTGGCTCTCCCAGGGTCCTTCCCTCACCCCCTCCTTGTCCCCCTGAATACTCCTCCTCTCTCTTTCCAGAGTTCTTATCTCAGAGTGCTGTAATTGTTTACTTGGCCTCTCCCAAACTAGACTATGAAGAGGCTAGGGGTTGTGGCTTTTATCTGCACTCTTAGCACCTGGCATGGATGCCTGGCTCTAGAAGGATCTTAGCAAGTATGACTGGAATGAATGGACTTGATTTTTCTGAGTTTAGAGCACTTTCCTTTCTAACACTGCTATTCCCCTGCGGCAGTGTTTCTCAAAAAGTGTTCTGTGGAATGGCAGAATCATTTGGGGTGCTTGATTTAAAAAAGCACATTTCACCTCAGTCCTAGAGATCGGAACTTCTGGGTGCAGGGCCTGGAAATCTTAAGCACCTCATGTGATTCTAATGAAGACAAGTTCAAAAACCTTTCTTTGACTTGTTCGCATGGAGGGGTAGCTTGGAAGGGAGAAAGTGGATAGTCCCTAACTGGCATGCTTTCAGAGGGTTGGGCCTGGGCCTCATTTTTGGGGAGGTGGTAGGGTGGTGACTCATTTTTGAACAGACACTTCCCTTCTGGGCTTTTACTTAGTTAATTATCTTTTGTTTGGTCAGCCCAGTATTGCTCAGAGTGACCGCTAAGGGGCAACAAAGTACAAGGGAAAAATGAGAGGGTCATTAAAACAACGGAGACCTTTGAAATAGATCAGTAAGAAAGACCTGCCTAGAAATAATGAGTTAAGATGCCCCAATCCGCTTCATACTTTTACTTACTATTTTAGGGATTTAATTTTCAAGCATCATAATTTATATTTTGTTAAGTAAATGATTACTCGATTATGGATAAAATTCCCTCAAAACCAAGAAAATAGTGTTTAGAAACACAGTTTTTCTTAAAACCAAAGAGACTATCCCAAATGAAGATATGTTCTAACACTGATAAGAAGTGGAAATTTTTTAAATAGTTGTAAAAAACATATTATATCGTTTGAAGTATGTGATGGAGCATATTGTATCCTAAGATTTTGATCAAGAAAGAATAATGGAAATTTCAGAACCATTATTATACCTAACTTGTTACATGCATTATAAAACAAATCTAGCATTTGGACAATTTTATTCATAGTCTGGAATTGTAAAGTCATTAATAACTCACATGTGATCTGAGAAAAGCAATTTTATCGTGTTATAGTGGCACTTACTACATGCCTGACACACAGTGGATTTGTAATGAAGAATCATTCCCTTAACATTGTTAGTTCCCTGGGTGATTGATTATGATATATGATGATGGCCCCAAATAACTCCCTCTAGTCTTTTGAGTTGTACACAGATTTATCCATTAGTCCACTGGACAGTTCCTAACTTAATTGTCCTTAAACATCTCAGCTTCATCATGTCCCAACTGGAAATCCTCTCCCCTCTCCACGCCCTACCCACACTTTCTCCTCCACCTGGTATCTCAGCCTGAAAGCAAGGAATCATCCTGGAATCCTCATTGTTCCTCGTTCACAACATTGAATCCATTTGTAGGTTGCTTTATGCAGAAATTTAACTCACTAGAAGGATTTAGGGTAGATCCCCAAACCTACAGAAAGGCAGGAGAACCATAATTTGGACATGCTTGAAGGACATGGGTTGGCAGGGAACTTGTGGGAAAACACAGTCTTTCTGGCCTGGAGATCCAGGGTAACTGTGGTGACTGAGAAGAGTGTGGGACTCTCAGAAAGAAAAGAGCTAGACTGGAGGATCCCTAAGTTCTGTCCACCTACAGCTCTGGTTAACGCCTGAATGACACATGTGCCAAGCAGATTAAAACAGGTTAGATAAAGACAATGGGTCTGAAATAAGAGGAGCTACCCCCCAGGAAACAGAGTCTACTAAAACAAAAGAGGTAATACTCACCAGAGAAAATAACTCAGAGGGTTAAAACCAAAAATAAATGGAGACCAGCCTTGAAAATTCCCCGAGCAGACAAAACCAGTTTAATCACACAAACAAAGCTTAATTTAGCTTAATTTGCAGCACTAACTTGACCTGGCTCTTTCTTCCTTATGCCTCTAGGAAATCATAAGCAAGCAAAACTTGAACTGTTTCCAAAATTCATATGAGGTAACCAAACCAATTCCCCATCATTTAAGAAAATTCTAATACTATAACCAATCACCGTGAAGAATGAAGTCACTGCCTTCTGGATAGATAAGCTTCGAAACAATATACTCCTGAGCCTTATTCCAAGTTTTGGTTTGAGTGCTCCTGGCTCACAAACTGTCTTTTGATGTGGGCACAATAAACTTTTATTAATCACTACTTTCGTGATTTGTTGTTGCTTTTATTGATACTCCTGCTATTGCTGAACATTTGAGGAGAGGCTCCAAAATTGAATATTCACAATGTCTGGAATACAACCCAAAATTAATCAACATACAAAAAACTAGGAAAATGGGACACATTCTTAAGAAAGAAGAAAATCAGTTGAGACCAACCCTGAGATGACAAACATGAACTAGGAGGTAAGGAGGTCAAGGCAGTTGTTATAATTACCCTCAATGAAGTAAAACAAAATATGCTGCCCATGAATGAAACATGGGAAATCTCAGCAGAGAGCTGAAAGCAATAAAACACCAAATGAAAATTCTAGAACTGACAAAAATATAGTATTTGAAATAAAAGATTGCTAGAGGGGTTTAGCCAAAGGGAAGTTACAGAGAAAATAGTAGTGAAGTTGGAGATAGTTCATGAGGTATTATCCAATATTAAACAGAGAGAGGGGAAAAAAAGATTGGAAGAAAGAATGTGGCCTCAGAGAATTGTTAGATAATAACCAGTGGTTTAACATAGTGTAACTGCAGCCCTAGAAAGACAGGAGCAGAAACAAGTATGTGAAAAAATAACAGCCAAATATTTCTCCCCATGCCACATTTAGGATTTCTGAATTTCTAAAAATTGAGGTTCTGAATAATTAAGTACTACTATTTGAGTATGAGTTTTTCTAAACCTGAGGTCTGTGTTCTCCCCCCGCAGCCCCACCAAGGCCTGTGTCCTTAATTACCCCACTCTTCTGCCTTAATCATAGGTGCTCACTAAATTAAAAAATAAACTTTGGAAAGCAAAACAAAATAATCAATACTATTTTCAGGGCAAGAAGTCCAGTTTTGCTAGATGAAATGACCTAAATAAAGCTTGTATGGTGAAACAGCTCTCGAAATTAAAGTGCTGTGATAGGTCTTTTTTGTTTTGTGCCTTTAGCATAGACCTAATCTTCCCAATACAGTTGCAACTAGCGACATGTGGCTATTTTAACTTAAATTTGTTAAAATTAAATTGAATTTAAAAATCAGTTTCTCAATTGAGAAACCACATTTCAAGTGTTCAATAACCACATGTGAATAGAGGCTGTCATATTGGACAGTGCAGATTATAGAATGTTTCTTTCATCACAGAAAGTTTTATTGGATAACTAGCTCTGGGCTAGACTTTATGTGATTCAACTCAATTAACTAACAGGAGCATTGAATCAACAAGGACATGAAACCTTGTTTCCTCTGATCTAAAGCTTCAAAACTTGTCCAAGAATATTTTAGGGAATCATTAAGACTCTTAAGCAGATGTTAAAAATCTAGGGTAACAATATGGACCTGATACTTGGCATATATTTTCTTTGGCATCCCTCCTCTTAGGGACACACTGTGTTCCTGTGTTGTCCTCTGACTGCTTTATGTTTCAGGGCCACCCAACAAACACTTCTTTTCTGAACCTTCTGTTATACAATGAACATGTCCAGTTTCTCAGTCTCTATGCTAGGCAAGAATGGCTTGTCTGTGGATATAATGTGATACTGGATATGAAAAATGTTCTACTACATTGCCCCTCACAGTAAAATACACTTTCCAGAGAGCTCTCAAAGATGATGCTTTGCTAAGGATTTCCAGCATCATGGAAAGACAAAAAGAGTTTAAAGGAGCTATTTATCACATCTTGCCAAGGAGGACTGGTGGTATTACTGTGTCTGTGCTCTTCCTAATTAATCATTTATATCTGTAGAAAATAGTTCTGTTGCATTGGTTAAACTCTATTTCAAAATGCTTTTTCTAGACTCTCATCAAAATTCCCCTCCCCTCCCACCAGATTTAGCATCCATTGATGATTCTCTCTGAATCAATATTATTGTGATGGTTCCAAAATTATTATGCTCCAACTCCAGCACCCTCTCCATATGTATCAGTTGCACTTGGTATTCTACTATAATAAAGAGCCCTTCTTTGCCTACCTACTGATCTATCTATCTATCTACAATCATCTCTCTCTCCTTCTTTTTCTCTCTAATTAATATGGCATCACAGTTTCTCATTTTTTTCTAAGGGTTTATAATTTGTTTTTACTCTCCCTAATTATTTTAGCACTCAAATTGTCCCATATTTGGCCAGTGGGAGCCCATTCATGCTGTAAAAGCATCCTTATGAAAGTGCTCCAACATTTAAAAAAAAAGAAATATATGTTCCAGTTTCTTCCTGTACTTTCCCCGTCCCATGGCTTGGATGAATCATTTCTTTGAGAAGCTCTAGTTCCTTTTATGGGTGTAAAATATTAAGCACCAAGATGTGGGTCTTAGGAGTGCTCATCACTCCTCAGTGTCTGCTTCTAGGGAAGGGCAAGATTTAAGACACTCTATAAGACTGAAGGCTGCTATTTTAGGGCCCAAGTGTAAAGACCTGAGAAGGGGTCTCTCTCCTTTTGCACAACAGCAGCATTACCAGTGAAGTGGGGAGCCTAAAGCTTGGGGAGATAAGCAGCCTTTACATAGACACTCAGACTCTAAGGCAGGACAACATCTATGGTGGCAGTGGTGAAATTTCTTTAGCCAGCTCTAGAATAAAACAAGAGATGTGGTGGACTTTATCTGGAGAGCTGGGACAGAGAAGAAAATATGGGGGTGTCAAATGGTCTTTTTATTGGGTAAACTGACTTCTGAGCACATGGGTGCACCCACCTTGGGAATCCCAGGAGTAACTGGGAGATGCTCTCTAAGGAGGAGACTTAGATTTATGCCATTAAACCAGTGAGGGCTTAAATAAGTATAAACTTGAGGAATAAAGATAAAAATGAAGGGCTTCCCTGGTGGCTCAGTGGTTGAGAGTCCGCCTGCTGATGCAGGGGACACGGGTTCGTGCCCCGGTCCGGGAAGATCCCACATGCCGCAGAGCGGCTAGACCCGTGAGCCATGGCCGCTGAGCCTGCGCGTCCGGAACCTGTGCTCCGCAACGGGAGAGGTCACAACAGTGAGAGGCCCGCGTACCGCAAAAAAAAAAAAAAAAAAAAAAAAGAGGGGCTTCCCTTGGCGGTGCGGTGGTTGAGAATCTGCCTGCTAACGCAGGGAATACGGGTTCGAGCCCTGGTCTGGGAAGATCCCACATGCCCATGCTGCGGAGCAACTAGGCCCGTGAGCCACAACTACTGAGCCTGTGCGTCTGGAGCCTGTGCTCCGCAACAAGAGAGGCCGCGATAGTGAGAGGCCTGCGCACCGCGATGAAGAGTGACCCCCGCTCGCCTCAACTAGAGAAAGCCCTCGCACAGAAACGAAGACCCAACACAGACAAAAATAAATAAATAAATTTATTTATTGAAATATTGAAAAATATTGAAATGGAGTGTTCAGTCATAGAAAATTACAGAACAGTTGCTGTCATTTGCCTCAGTGTTGGTTGGGATTAGAGAACATTTATGAATTAGCAGTAAGGCTGGGAATAATCCTTCAATAACAAACTACAAAGACAGAATAGACCATCATTAACACCTAGGTCCTTTTGGAGAACTACCAGTGTCACTGGGCATTGCTGTTACAGCATTTCTTCATTTGTTACTGATGTCATAATTGATGCTTACCTGAATTTCACAGATTTCCCATGTGTTTACAGCCTTTGAAGGTGCTGTGTTTATTTTTCTTCAGCTATAATGCTCTTGACTTATGTTTTCACTCTTCGTTTTTGACACATGACAACCTATTTAAATATCAGTCTTGAAGAATGATTCTTCAGTATTACATTTGCACTTGAAAAAAGCAGAAACACTCTGGTAAATTACCATATTAATTAAAAAGTCAAATTAATTAAAAGTGAGCATTAAAGGCAACTGTCCTTTGACACGCAGGAAATTTATTTTGATTACTATATTTTAAAACTAAGTTTATTACAGTACTTTAGCAATAATTGTTAGATATTTTCCACTTTTAGACAGATATCTTCTTATATTTTACATATCAAGTAATTTGATGTTTACTAAGAATACTAAATTGCTGTGTACTTTTTATTTGCTGATAACTATTTTTCCACATTTTTTCAATACCTAGTACAGTGCCTTGCACTTAGTAAGCCCCTAAGGATATTTTTTAAGCAAATGAATGAGTAACTTTTTATTTTCACCCATCAAATAATTATCTGTTATTCTTTTACATTAAAAATCTGCCTCTTCCTTTTTAATTTGGTTTCCTAAAGTAGAAAATTTTTAGTAATCAATGTTTAGGAAATATCCAGCTTTAGGCTATTGATAGGGCTTGTCTAACCCAAGCACTAAAAAAAATTTATATTTAATGAGAATAAGTGCTAGAACACATAAACTTCCATAATACTGAATCTCCTTACCTGAAGTGGGAATACATAAGGTGATACCTCAGAGATTTACTGTCTGAATTACAAATATCTATAGCTGTTTTTGGAAACATGCACCTTCTTGTATCTGTAAAACCTACATATAATATCAGAGTCCAGAGTGAGCTTTTAAAGACAGGCTACCTGGGTTTGAATCTCATCTCTACCATTTTCTATCTTCAACATTGGTTAAGTCACGTACACTTTGGATATCTTAGTTGCTTACCTATAAAACGAAACTGATAATCTAGTATTCTCACTGAGGTCTTGTGTAAAAATTAGCATGATTTAAAACAAGTTTGTAGATTTTGGACATCAAAGAGCCAATAAACAAACCACTATCACATAAGTATTGTTTGTTTCATACTTTATAAATCTTCTCAGTAGAAAGAATTTCATTAGGATGTTTTATTTGATACATTTTCAGAACATTTCTTTATAAGATTGATTCTCTGAAGTCATACAATCAAGGCTTTTAACCAAAAGGGCCACTTGGCTCTTGTACACAGTGATGGAAAACAACATATTATTTTATAATTAGTTCAGAAAAACAAGAGCATTTCTCAGAAATGAAAAGGATAGACTATATTCCCAGGTATTAGATAGAAGCTGACATTTATATTTTATTCTGATCACACACACACACACACACACACACACATCAGTTATAAAGCACTCAATTGTGTCTAATGCTAAAGGGCAGTATTTCATCAGTTTCTAAGGACAATACAAAGCTAAGCAGTATAGACAATATTAAAGATAAGAATAGATAAGCATCCCTTGACTAAGGAGGGACTAAAGACAACTGAATGAATATTGTCACCCAACCTCTAAATAACCCAATTAAAACCATCTAAGTAGTCCAGGTAAATGCATGTTCTTATTGTACTAATGTGTAGCCCTTACTCAGGATTCCGAATCTGTAGGCAGATCAAGAATTTTCCCTGTCCCACTTGTGTGAATCAATTAGTTGGATATATCCCCTCCTGGGGAACTATTATTTAATGTTGGGCCTAAACAATAATTGTGATCTAAAGATTGTGCGCTTTTTTTTAAAATTTTTCATGTAGCTATTTGGAAATGTTTGGATCCTGCTACTTAATACATACCCTTCAATTAAGGAAACATTTTTCTCTCCAATGTGAACAACATAGATTTTAGAATTTAGAGCAATATACATAAACTAAAAATATGCTAAAGCCTACAACATTATAGAGGAATCGCCTCACAAAAGGGGGAAATGTCTCAGATGATAGATTGTGTAATTCTCATGGGTTATCTCCTTTCATTTGGCAGCCGCATTCATTCATGAACTCAAATTCAGTTTGAGGTCATCTTGTTCACAGATTTTAAGTCTCATGTTGGCAACAAATTTGACACATAGGGTGCTCATTGTTTAAGCAGTCACCGTATGTAATGTATGCTATTGTCCTTAAAATGTGAAAATAATGGGACTGACTCACCCAGAGTATGACATAGGTTTGGTTTGTTTTTCCAGCGTTGGGACTGGATGTGTAACTCTGATGACCAATGACAAGCATTAGTGAGATCTAAGGCCAGGTCGGAGAATGGACTTTGGCCGGAGAAGAGATTAAATCTCACTGGTCCACTGGGAAAATGACCCCATAAGCACGTCCTTGCCAGATTTACTTGGAAAAGGTATTAATGAGAATGCATGTACCTTTGAAAATTATATTTACAGTATTTGCTACCATAGCTCAGCAATTTTTTCCAATGTGTATTATTTGAAATCTTAACATTATGGAACATTTTATTTGCTCTGGGTATAGTGATTTAATTTCTTAGATTAGTATTTTTCTTAAGATATATTTTGATTGGACCAATCAAATATTATGCAATTGAGTTGAACTTGAGAAACCAAAACATAGACAGTAAAATGTAAGAGGGACAAAGACCTATTCAACTGCTTTATAAACTGCAGAGTATCCATTTTGGAACACACAACACAAATTATTTGATTACTTATCACTTTGGTTCCTAAGCTCTCAGATACTGAATATAATGAAATCTTAAACACCTAATCACCTTCTTTAATTAATTAACTTTATTCTGCTTTTTATCTTCTTTACTTTCATGAATTAAATTTTTAAATTCTTTTAAAAATTATCTTGAAAGATAGCTAAAAATTACCACAAAATAACTTATGCATTTGTCACTATATATCTGTAGACATAGCATTCCTAATACAATATAGTATACTCTTCAATAATTCATGGTATGTCGGGCTTCCCTGGTGGCGCAGTGGTTGAGTCCGCCTGCCGATGCTGGGGACGCGAGTTTGTGCCCTGGGCCGGGAGGATCCCGCGTGCCGCGGAGCGGCTGGGCCCGTGAGCCATGGCCGCTGAGCCTGTGCGTCCGGAGCCTGTGCTCCGCAACGGGAGAGGCCACAGCGGTGAGAGGCCCGCGTACCACACACAAACACAAAATATAATAATAATAAAAATTCATGGTATAATTTTTGGAGTTTTAAGCTTCATTTTTGAAAACTTAATCCCTGAAAGGATATAATTTAAGCTCTTAGGTTTGTAAAGTGAACTTTATTTATTTTATTTTATTTTTTTGGAAGACGTGATGAAACAGCTGCTAGAAATTAATAGTATTATTTCATTTTTCGGATGAATGGTTATGTATATTAAAGAAATGTTTAAAATTTAAGTATTAGATAAAGACAAAAGGATAGAATAAGACACACATTTATTTAAAAAGTTGTTACATGGAAGATTTTTTTAAGGTAACGCGGAAGATAATGAGTCTTTATCTTAAGCTTTTAGCCAAAAATTACAAAGTAAGTAAGCAAATGCAAATATGACTGCTGGTCTACTGCTTTGTTAAAAAAAGAAATTGTCATGACATTAAATGCACTTGGGATTTTGTTTGTTATGTAAAAACTTAGCAAAATAGAGGTTCCTTTCCTTTGAAGATTCATCTCCAGAAAAGACACAGTAATTTTTTAATAATATAAAGTTAAACCCTCTATGACATCTTTCTTTTATCATGGGACATTGTTGTTATGCCTTTTCTTTTCTTTTTATCAATAACATTTCAACAAAGGATCAAATTAATGACAACACTGCAAACAATGACTAATGAAAGCATAGAAAATTGTTTATTTACCAGGAGGCAAAAAGAAATATTTGCTAGCAATTCTAGAGAGGAGCAAAAATTGCATTATTTTTTAGTTCAAATTTCATTCTTTCAGAGAAGAAAATTACACAGGTAACAGACGCAAGGACTCTGAAATAATGACTTTGGAAGTATAAAAGTTTCTCAGAATTTCAAGGAAAAAATGAAAAAGAAATTACATAATAATTTTTCCTCAAGTATTAAATACCTAAAATTCTATGAATGCATATGTATTTTACTCAAATAAGAAGGAAAATACCCAACAAGCTCAATAATATATTGCAAATAAAGTGGAAAAAATTAGGAGAGAACTCATTATACTTGCTTTATCACGAATGATTTTTCTCCTCTTACTGGTTACGTAGCTCTAACGCTCCACCTCTGAGACCATTTCTCTGAAAACAGTGATTTTATCTTGCTTTGCTGTATCTCACTCAAACAATAATTTCCTAGGTAAGAGAGATTACTTGTGAATTAGATGTAAGAAAGATTTGAGGTGGGTCTTTCTATCATTGCCTCTTTAGAATTTTAGTGATTTAAAAAATTGATCCAGGTTTGTTTTTACATATCAGTATTTTAAGTTTGGTTCCTTTCAACATGAAATAAATAAATACATACATCTGATTTTTTTCCCTCTCTTAAGATAGTCTCCTTTAGTTTATCAGAATTTGTTTGGCTAATTTGGTAATTTGGAGCTAAAATCACTGAAAGGTGATTATTTGTTGTGCTAAGGTTTCTTACCATGCAAATGAGCATTATGCTTCACCACTCTCTTCCCTGCTGATTTTCCCCCTGAGGAAAGGCACTTAGGCCTGAAATCTTATTGGTAGGCTCATGGCAGGCTGTGTTGTCATCAGTATTTACACACAGAATACACCTCCTGGGGCTGCTTTACCTATGTCCTGCTTTTGACAGGTGTGTTCTTTAACAACTTCAGTGTGCTGTCAGCAGCAATGTTACATCAAGTCACCAGAGAATTGGCTCTGGGAGAAAGAATCAGTTTTTAATGAATCAGTTTTTCCCCATGACTTCAAAGGAACAACATGGACTAGACTCACACAAGGCCAAAGTGGAGAAGAATGAAAGGGGGAGGGGAAAAGTGGGAGGGAGGAAGGAAGGAGGGAAGGAGGAAATTTGGTTAAAATCCAACAAAGTCTCACTATACTTATTACCAAATGCTAGAGGTTTTCAAACAGTGAGTTCTTTAATTCCTGTGAAAATCTGACTAATTTATATCTTTTCCTTTTGCTGCCATGTACAGGTGAGTGATATGCATTCACACTGCAGTGCTTTAAGTCTATAACTTTCTGAGCCCAAACAAAAGGCAATAAGAACCATGTTTCAAAACAACCAAGTGAAGAGGGAAAACTTCCATCACCATGTGGGTATTTTCATAATCACTGGGGGAAGGTGTATCCGTTAGTGCTCCATAGTTTAAAACACTAAGCTTCAAGTAGTTTAGGATGATAGTTTTATCATCCATCAAGACCACAAAATTGTTATATTCAAATACCCAAAGCTTAGAGGGCATCAAAGCTTAAGTATTTATAAAAAATAGAATCAAATTATCTATGTTTAAATTAACGAGTAAAAATTACCTTTACAGGCTCTGAGGATTTTCTCCATAAAATAATGGGAATGGTTGGAAAATATTGTTTTCTTTACACTCGCATCTGGGTTTACAAAACCTCTCTTTAGAAACATCTTCCCAGATAGATGAAGCAAATCAAACACATAGTATTAATATAGTTTGCGTTCAGTTTTAAAGTAATCTTTGAATATTTGTCATTTTCAATATTTTGTAATGTTTAAGAGAATTTAGCATTTACCACAATAGCTTTGTGATTCCCACTTAAAATGTTATTAAATTATTGATTTAGCCATGATTTTTAAGTTGAGAGGAACAAGTAAAGTTTGCTAAGTTTGTAAATGGTATTATAATTGTTAAGAAGTTAAAATTTACCATATTTGTAAGTAAGTCATTAAATTTACAAGAGTTATTTAAGAACTGGGCTATGTTTTATGTATGTCTGACAATTAAATTATCAAAAGGGGAGCTTGAAATTTTAATTTGATAAATGCAAATAAAATATTCAGGGGATTCAATTACCTAGGCTCTAACTGTCCCTTAAAAGATGTTGTTAACATTTACTAAATGTAGAATAACTTACATTCTGTTTATTACTTAAATAAAGTTCAATAAAAGTTGTAAGTTAAATAATTTTTAAAAGAAGAGGTAGTTTCTTCAATATTATTTTCTAAATGAAATATTAATTCTAAAAGCCAAAATTACCTCAAATAATCTTTTTTATACACAAGAAGGACACCAGAAATCTCGAACTGACGACTGATCTTCAGAAGAAAAAGAAGTTTGCCAAGTGGAGGAGGAGGGTGAGTAGCCCCCAGGTAGGGCAAACGGGGGGCACGACTTATTGGGGGTGCCAATGATTTCTTCAGAGGAAGGTCGACTCCAGAGGAGTGACTAAATGTAGAAATACAAAGAGAGGCCACGTCCGGCTTGTACAGACTTGATGCCTTTGGGGAGAGTTTCAAAACTTTATCTCAGAGCAATGAAAAGCTACATTCATCCTGTGTCCAGCAGGAAACAGATGGCACAGTCAGCCTTGATGATTGAGGAGAGCTTAATAAAACAACTATTTACAAAGATGTGGGCAGCGTTGAAGGAAACCAGCAAGAAAATTCTGGTACCCAGGAGCAGCAGTAGTGGGGAACCACCACCGTGGCTGGGCCCAAAGTGACAGGGGAAGAGGGTGGTTACAGGAGTTCCAGAGGATTGCTGTATGGAGACGGACACTGCATGGCCTTTCCTGGAGGACACAGCCAGCCCCAGGGCAATTTGGCAGGGAGGTGGCCTGGGTTAAGTGGCCCTGATTTCCCCCCTTTCCACCCTTGGATCTCCTGCAGATGTTTCCCATTGGTAAAATGCCATCCATCGGGCACCCCAGGGCAAGAGAGTGTCTAAATCCTGATCTTAATCTGTGCTTCCTACACAGAGTGCGTGGAGAAGGCTAGGGCAAACAGAAGGGATCTAGTGTAGAAACCATGTAAGATATTTGAGAGGAAAGTGTCAACTTCGGATAACTGTGCAGAGCAGATTGGAAAGCTGTGAAACAGGAGACAAGGACGCTAGCTAACATGGTGGGAGGGGAGGCATACGTTAAGGATTAATTCCGAATAAATATTTATATCCTTTATTGAGTACTTAATATCTATCTCAGTGAATATAGACAGCTTTCCTATAGCTTCATAGCTATATATTTCATGCAGCTAGCTAGCTAAGTCTATTCTAATAGATTATCCCATTTATATTTAGATAGATTTATATCTACTGTCTAATAATCACATGCCAATGTTCCACATACTAGAGCTGGCCGTCTATACTGCTCCCTCCCCACTTTGAAAATCCCTAATGCTGCTTCCATGAGAGGCTTATGGACACAAACACACATACACTCAGACACACAAAGACTCTCTCCTTTGACCAAACTTTAATCAAGCTCCTATGATTCCTCTGCTTGACTAGACGAAACTTGGCCTTCCCTCTTTGCCTTGGTGGACTCTAGATTGAGCAAGAATCCTGCTAAGTCAGTTTAGCAAAAATCCCCCACCCTTGGTATCTGACCAGCCTCACTATCTTATCACTATCTTACCTGGCCTGCCTTCAGCAAGAATTCAGATGGGTCAGCCTAGCAAGAATCCTCCTTAACCCTGATATTTACTCTTAGTCATTTTCTATCCACTACCCACAACCCAGTTACTTGGGTATAAATCCCCACTTGACCTTGTTGGAGTTGAGTGCAATCTCTCTCCCTTACTACAAAAACCCTATTGCAGAAGTTTCCCTTGAATAAAGACTGCCTTACAGGCTTTAACATACATCATGAATAATTTTTTTTTCCTCTCTAACACACACACACACACACACACACACACACACACACCCACACACACACCATGAAGTTTTTAGAGTAAAGAATAGTTCAGAAGTAGAGTACCAGGTAAGACTTTCAAAAGCAGGAATGGAGAGAAAGCCAAACATAACAGAAGAATCACTGGACACGAAGTATCTGTCACCACTGAAGGGGGGCAATTCAAGTTTAATGTCTTCATCTGTGAAGGGAGAGGCATGATAGGGTTATGTTCATGGGCTTGTGAGACTCTCAGGAAGAAGGATGCCAGCAGTGCTTCTCACAACCTACTGTCTCTTCCTGGACACAGCCTAAAATGTTCACTTCAAGACTACCAGTCAGATGGGGTTAGTAAATATTCTTTGGTAAATATAAAAATACTCATGGGCTACCAATCATACATTTATTATGAACATTTGCTTTTCTACAACAAGTACAGGGAGTAAAAACTGTAATGAGGGGAGTAGTCCTTATTGAATATTATGCTTCAAGACACAAGTTGACCCTATATATTTAAATTCTATTATTAAATTATAGCTGGATCTAGGATTACTGAAATTTAATAGAATAATATTTGCAGTGATCTGGGGATGTGAGGTACATGCTTCAGGTCAAAATAATAACAGTGTCATTTTCAATACTTTATTCACTTTTGTAATGGCTTTTTTATGAATGTGTTTCAGGAAACAGATTTGCAATTTCTGAATGGGAGCTAAATATTTTTCCTGACAATATGTATTTAAGAGCTTTCAGAAACCATGGATTAAAAAAAGCCAGGAATGAGGGGATTGCAAGTAGAGTTGAAGTACCCAAGCCACACTAAAAATCAAGTACTATTATGGGAGTACAATAGTCTAGATATGGGTCGATCAAAACAGCAAAAAAACAAGGCAACCAGCTAGCTAGAAACACGCCCATTACTATACCCAGGGTCTTAGCTGCTTTCCGATCCTTTTCCTTAGATAAATTTTTTTTCACTTCCCCCTTTGTGTTTGCAAGCATGTTGCTGATAACTCGAGCATATCATTTGGAAACAATAAAGATTTTGCCAGAAATATCAACCAATACCAATAATAGAGCCAGGAGTAAAAAAACATGTAGTGAACAGTATTGTCCCCCCAAATTTGTTGAAAGTAAGTGCATAGAAATTGAAGCAAGCAATGAGAATCTCATAGCTCTGCATACCAGAAACATTGGCCTTAGATAGAACTAAACCAAAAGAAAAAAGAGTAGGGGCTGACCAACAAAATGTCAACAGCCGCGTTATCATGGAGGTGGTTAGCAATATAATTGTTCACATTTTTTAATGAAACTCAGGTATGCAGAATTTGAATTAATTAATTAATCACAATTAATCATGCCATACGTCTTGCTTTATTCGTTTGTAACATAATGAATACCCATGACTGTGAACTAGCTTGACAGTAGTGTCCATACCCCTATATTCTGCTTTCTGCCTATCACCGCAGGGTTACCTGAATTTTGTGTTTATCAGTTTCTGTATTCTTTTAATAGCTTTATTGTGTATGTTTGTATGATTAAATCAAAATATTGTTGGGTTTGTTTTTTGAATTATTTATAAAATGAGTATCATGCAATTTGTTGTCTTTTAGAATTTGTCTTGCTCTTATTTTTCCACTCAATTTTATACTATATGTAACTAGTTCATTCATTTTCACTACTATATAATAATCTTTTCTCCTATCAATAGATATTTGAATTATTTCTAGTTCTTTTGCTATTGTGAATGGTGCTATTTTGAATATTCTTGCGCAAGTTTTCCTGATGCTTATATTCGAGAGACTTTCTTGTAAATATACATGAAATTGTAATTAAGGAGTAAAAGAACATGAATATTCAACTTCATACTAAACAAATTTTATTTCAAAATGGCTGTACTGACCTACATTCTCACAATCAATATGTAGAAATTCCATTGACTTACATACAGCACATGATATTAACACGGTTAAATGTTTGACAATTTAATGAATGAAAAGTGGTATTTTACTGTAGTCTTGATTTGCATTTTCCTGATTTCCAGTTAGAGAGAACACTTGTTTGTGTGTTTATTATTCTTAATTTTTTCCCTTCTGTGAAATCCTGTCATTTCTTTTCTTTTTGATTAACATTTTCCTTTTCTTCTTGAATTATACAAGTTATTTTTACATCCTAATAATAACCTTTTATCAGTTATTATATATGTGGGAAATATATTCTCCCCATGGATAACTTGCCTTTTCTTTTCCTTTCAGGTAATTTTTTGATAAACAAAAGTTCTTTCATATAGCTAAATTTATCAATCATTTAAGTTTTGTAAGTTTATTTAAAAAAAATTCTTCCTTACTTCAAAGTCAGAAAAATCGCCATCTGTATTTTCTACTGAAAATTTTAAATTTTGCTTTTAATATTTAAGTTTTAAATTCATCTGTAATTGTGTATGGTGTGAAGTGAGAACATAATTTATTTTTTTCACATAAACCATCTTTTTTCAGCTCCATTTATTGAGTAGACCGTCCTTTCCCCAATGTAGATGTCATATATCAAAGTCCATATGTATCTCTGAGCTCTGCATAAAATTCTATCCACTAACTCATTTAACGCTGCACAAATACCACATTGGCTTAGTTACCATAGCTCATAGTGACTCTTGATATTTAATAGAATAAGTCCTTTCCCTCTCCTCTTCCCCTTTCTCCTCCTCCTTCTCCCCTTCCTCTTCCTTCTTCTTTTCTTCAGAGATGTTAATTATCTTTCTAAGTTCCATAAAAAATTTGTAGGGTTTTGAGTGGATAGCATTAATATCTCTTCAATACTAAATCTCATTCATGAGCATGGGCTAGCTCCACATTTATTTGGTCTTCTTTAATGCTCTTCAGTAAACTTTCTTAATACTCTACAAATGGTCTTGCACACCTTTTGATAGTTTTATTCCTGAGTAACTCAATTTTACATTTGTGTCTTTTTAAAATTACATTTTCTTTGTTGCTTATTACTGGTGCAAACATTCAGCTGAATTTTGTATTCAGGCAACTTGCTCAATTCTCCTATTATTTAAAAAATCTCTCTGTAGACTCTTTTGGGTTTTCTATGTGGTTAATAATTATGGTTTTATTTCCTCCTTTCCAATCCTGAGGCCTTCAATTTCTTGTTCTTAATATACTGTACTAAGACCTCTAGAACAATGTTGAGGTATTATTATAAAATAATGAAGGCACTTTTAAAATAAAACGTTTGCCTCTTCTGACACTTAAAAAGTCTTTTAGGGACTTGCCTAGGGGTCCAGTGGTTAAGACTCCGTGCTTCCACTGCCGGGGGTGTGGGTTCAATCCCTGGTCGAGGAACTAAGGTCCCACATGTCATGCAGCCAAAAGAAAAACAACCAAAAAAAGTCTTTTAAAGATGACACAGATCAAAACCTTTTGGAGCTCCTTTCTGCCAGTTTTTAATTCAGACACAAAAATTATCTTTTTAAATTGTAGCTTATGTCCATTTCTAGCAAATAAAGACTACAGTTTATCACCCAACCAAATAGCTGAGACTTTGCTTGAAATGTTTCTTACTGTTTTTGAAAATGCTTCAGCCAAATAGCTGAGACTTTGCTTGAAATGTTTCTTACGGTTTTTGAAAATGCAATTCACATTAAGGATTTTTCTTTTAAATGTGTATCAGCCATTTTAATCCGTAAGAAAAAAAAAAATAGAGTTGGTTTTCCATGAGTCTGATTACTCCTCTGAATCACTAAAGTGCTCACTTTGGCAGCTCTCATTGTCCGTCAAATGCTTCACATTGACATTTTCAGTTTACACTGCATGCTACACCCTGTTTCCACTTTATTTTTACTCATATCCTCCCCTACCCCAAACACACATGAATAAAGTAGATTTTAAATGAATAATTTTTATACTACAAACAAAGAGAGGAATTAAGAAAATAAAGAAAAGAAGGAAGGAGGGAGGAAGAAAAGAAATGAAGGTGTGGAGGGAGAAACAGAAGCATGATTTGCTGTATCAGCTAAACAGAAACAGTGACATAAAATGCTGTGATCTGAGCTCAAGTTTGACAGTCAGGTATATATTTTTAAACTATATCTCTCCAATTACGAAGCAGGTCGACGACGGCAAAGTTAATTGTAAATGATAATAATAACGTAATAATAATTTGAACTTATTGACAATGTACTATAAACTAAGTATTGTACATTATATAAATAGTTCACAAATATAATCTCATTTTATTTCCAAAAACCGCATCTCATTTCCATGAACATTTTGGAGAGACTGCGAACATGTTGGTATTACTCAGGTCTGTATCCTTAGCATTTAGCTAACACAATGATGGGCATATAACAGGTGCTCAATAAATACTTGTTATGTGAATGAATAAATTATTTAATGAATGAGTAAGTCTTGACAACAGCTCTGGAAGTTACATATTACCCATTTACAAATGAGAAAACTGAAATTTAAAAAGGTTTAATTAGTTGCTTTCTGCTGTTGAACTTGGCTAAACAGCTAATAATAACCTGTGTTTGAATATAAACTCAAGCCAATATGTTTCCAGGGTACGTCACCAGCAATGATTCTGCTTTCTTTTATTTGTAGTCTTATTTGATGGGGGTTACAGAAATGATGAAGAAGAGAATTTAGATGACTCAATTACCCAGGTATTGACCACCATTTTTTACTTCGCTCCTTTACTGGAACTAACATGAATCTAGCTGTACATACTCAAATTTAGTATTGGGGTAATCCCACAATAGTCTACTACATGTGAAGCAGGTGTTAGTATGGTATTTTGTTGTGTTATGTTTTATTTTATTGTTCCTTGTAACGTGAACCATGGAAGAAAAATCAATGGATTACCTGTGTGTTTCTGCTTATTCTCCCAACTTTTAATAATTTTCTGCGCTTGGGAGAATATACAGACAAAATGAAAATGTTAGACCATTTAAAAATAAAGATATCAACACATTTCAAGCCTATAATATCACTGTTTGCAAACTCTTCTGTTTGTCAAAAGTAAAGTCTTGTGAGAATTGCTAATAACAGTAATTAAATGTGTTGATTGGACATTTACCAATGTCCCTGGCACTTCATTTACAGTTGGACATTTTGAAGCTGCAATTCGAGCCCATAGTCCAAAGAGACCAGTATAAGCAGCATTTCTCTCTTTGCTCTCATTTGCTAAACTTTAGAGTAAATAGAGACCAGAGGACATCATTAACACATCGGTTGTTCTGCCTTGATTGTGATGGGAAATAATATCACACTATAAGTCATTGGGAAGTAGTTGTACTTAGTGGAGATAGGAAAACATTTATCACAGAACTTTATTTGAGGAACCAAATGTTTGGGGAATTCTCAGACTATTAAGCAAAGTGTAAATCTGAGAAAGAAAACTTTAGCTGATGCAAGAGAGGCAAAAGAGTGACCTCTTAGTCTATCTTCTTATTTGTTGTAACTATGTTTACAGAGCTGGCATCATGAGTAAAAAACAAAGAATCACTTATCTGGAAGGTTTCAGAAATCTCAGAAAAACCATTCAACTAACATCACACCTCAACTCTGGTTGGCTGATACAAGAAAACTCTTAATTACTCATTCTGTTTGTCCCTTAATGATTAATTTCAAATTTTAGAGTTATGAGTAAATTACATACATAGAATAAATTAAGATTCTGTGTCAACAGAGGGTATAATACTGGACGAAGCCAACTTTTTTCTTAGCAGAAAGAATTATTTTGCTTGTGTTTGTTTGTGGCCTTTGTCATCTATTTTCACTGAATTGTGAGCATACAATACAAACAGTCCTTATGACTTTAATTTCTTCAATGATTGGAGCTGACCTGATGCCTCCCTGCTATGTTGCAGGCTCACCATAAAACCTTACTGCCAAAAACACCTTTCTTGCTATAGGTGTTACTAACAGCGTACAATAGTGGATTTGGGGATTTCATAAAAAGAAAATTTTTTAACCATGAGGGCAAACATAGGTTTGTCAAATAAGATCCTTGTTAAAATCTTCTGTCTATTATTGCCATATTTTCATGAAAGAAAAGAACATCTTAATTCTGGAAATTTAGTGAGAACATGATCTTAGACAAAAGATAGTCTATTAAATTGAATAAGTATTCCATAATGAAAAACTCACTACATTGTGTTTATTTTCTCACTTTATAATGATCTGTAAAAAGTTTGTCACAGCCAACACTAATCCTCAGACTGGGAGGATTTGGGAATCCCTGAGTTAGATGGTCAAGGCACCATTAGTTTGAGAAAATAACATTAAAATGCTTAAATTTTAAGATATAACTTTAGAAATAGTTTTTCCCTTGCTGGTTTGAAAATGTTGCATTCAAATCAGTTAGTTATCTTTCCTCTCTCCCTTCCTTGAACAAATGTTCCTAGAGCAACTATTCTGGCCCAGGTCCTATGACAGGTGCTGGAGATAAGTGAGCCCCTGCCAATAGAAGCTCACAGCCAGGACTTCTGAGGTCATTTCTCAATTTCAAATACATTATTCTCCTAAATTTTCACTGTACTATATGAACTTTAAATTTTTAAATTCCTTTTTCTTAAAGATCTAAGGCAATGGTTCTTAGAAGAAATGTAATCCAAAGAACCTAGGCTGCTGTTTGAAATTGCAGATTTCTGAGTCTCATTCCAATCAATCCCAAATAATTCGAAGGCAGTTACATAAGCCTGGGCAGTAGCCCATAAGCTAAGTCTAGTTAGCAGTTTCAGAACAAATTTTTAAATAACTTAACTGTTAAAATATTTTTCTTTTCATAAAGAATACATATTTATTGCCAGAATTAAACCCGTACAGGCACATCTGCTTCAACTTGGCTGGGGATAAAATTATGAATCCCCATGGTTGCTTCATATTCCCGCCCCCCCGCAACTTCCTGAAATAAGAGAGTGGAGTTTGTAGCCAGAACAGACTTGGACTAAAATCTGTCTCTAACTGTCATTAGCTCTATCCCCTTGGGTACCTTATTATCCCTGATTCATCTATTCCCCTAAATAAACGTACATTGAATGACTGCTCTGTGCCAGGTGTACCCTGAGTACAGGGTACAATGATGAATAAGACACAGTCTCTTAACTTCTGCAATCTACACTCCAGTGTGAACACAGCCAGGGAGTGTACTGATGGGAAGGGTAAGACATATTTGGAGAGTGCAGAGAAGACCCCTATCTGGTCTTAGGGGATTTAGATAGCTTCCTGGAGAGGTAACCCTCAAGATAAGTCTTTTAAAATGAGTAAATGTCAGCCAGTTAAGGGAGGTGGGGTTGCGGGGAAGGGGGCTTTTCAGGCATGGCGGCTGCAGGAGCAAAGACACAAGGAGGGAAAGCACAGGAACCACGAGGAAAGTTGGGACTTGAACCCAGGCTTGTCTGGTTCCAAAGCCTGAGGACTTCCCTCCGTGCAGGGAGCTTCAGAACTTTGGCTCTACACCAGCATGCCTCAGGGCTTACACAGGGTGCTCATCCAAGTTCATTAGCTAGGTAGACAATAAATAGTTACTTTGCAGATAGTTATCAATAGTATATATGTAGAATTGTAGAATAGAATATGCAGTTATTTTTTGTATATGTATTTTATAGAAATTTTTTTTTTTTTTTTGCGTTACGCGGGCCTCTCACTGTTGTGGCCTCTTCCGTTGCGGAGCACAGGCTCCGGACGCGCAGGCATGTGAAGCAGGTGTTAGTATGGTATTTTGTTGTGTTATGTTTTATTTTATTGTTCCTTGTAACGTGAACCATGGAAGAAAAATCAATGGATTACCTGTGTGTTTCTGCTTATTCTCCCAACTTTTAATAATTTTCTGCGCTTGGGAGAATATACAGACAAAATGAAAATGTTAGACCATTTAAAAATAAAGATATCAACACATTTCAAGCCTATAATATCACTGTTTGCAAACTCTTCTGTTTGTCAAAAGTAAAGTCTTGTGAGAATTGCTAATAACAGTAATTAAATGTGTTGATTGGACATTTACCAATGTCCCTGGCACTTCATTTACAGTTGGACATTTTGAAGCTGCAATTCGAGCCCATAGTCCAAAGAGACCAGTATAAGCAGCATTTCTCTCTTTGCTCTCATTTGCTAAACTTTAGAGTAAATAGAGACCAGAGGACATCATTAACACATCGGTTGTTCTGCCTTGATTGTGATGGGAAATAATATCACACTATAAGTCATTGGGAAGTAGTTGTACTTAGTGGAGATAGGAAAACATTTATCACAGAACTTTATTTGAGGAACCAAATGTTTGGGGAATTCTCAGACTATTAAGCAAAGTGTAAATCTGAGAAAGAAAACTTTAGCTGATGCAAGAGAGGCAAAAGAGTGACCTCTTAGTCTATCTTCTTATTTGTTGTAACTATGTTTACAGAGCTGGCATCATGAGTAAAAAACAAAGAATCACTTATCTGGAAGGTTTCAGAAATCTCAGAAAAACCATTCAACTAACATCACACCTCAACTCTGGTTGGCTGATACAAGAAAACTCTTAATTACTCATTCTGTTTGTCCCTTAATGATTAATTTCAAATTTTAGAGTTATGAGTAAATTACATACATAGAATAAATTAAGATTCTGTGTCAACAGAGGGTATAATACTGGACGAAGCCAACTTTTTTCTTAGCAGAAAGAATTATTTTGCTTGTGTTTGTTTGTGGCCTTTGTCATCTATTTTCACTGAATTGTGAGCATACAATACAAACAGTCCTTATGACTTTAATTTCTTCAATGATTGGAGCTGACCTGATGCCTCCCTGCTATGTTGCAGGCTCACCATAAAACCTTACTGCCAAAAACACCTTTCTTGCTATAGGTGTTACTAACAGCGTACAATAGTGGATTTGGGGATTTCATAAAAAGAAAATTTTTTAACCATGAGGGCAAACATAGGTTTGTCAAATAAGATCCTTGTTAAAATCTTCTGTCTATTACTGCCATATTTTCATGAAAGAAAAGAACATCTTAATTCTGGAAATTTAGTGAGAACATGATCTTAGACAAAAGATAGTCTATTAAATTGAATAAGTATTCCATAATGAAAAACTCACTACATTGTGTTTATTTTCTCACTTTATAATGATCTGTAAAAAGTTTGTCACAGCCAACACTAATCCTCAGACTGGGAGGATTTGGGAATCCCTGAGTTAGATGGTCAAGGCACCATTAGTTTGAGAAAATAACATTAAAATGCTTAAATTTTAAGATATAACTTTAGAAATAGTTTTTCCCTTGCTGGTTTGAAAATGTTGCATTCAAATCAGTTAGTTATCTTTCCTCTCTCCCTTCCTTGAACAAATGTTCCTAGAGCAACTATTCTGGCCCAGGTCCTATGACAGGTGCTGGAGATAAGTGAGCCCCTGCCAATAGAAGCTCACAGCCAGGACTTCTGAGGTCATTTCTCAATTTCAAATACATTATTCTCCTAAATTTTCACTGTACTATATGAACTTTAAATTTTTTAATTCCTTTTTCTTAAAGATCTAAGGCAATGGTTCTTAGAAGAAATGTAATCCAAAGAACCTAGGCTGCTGTTTGAAATTGCAGATTTCTGAGTCTCATTCCAATCAATCCCAAATAATTCGAAGGCAGTTACATAAGCCTGGGCAGTAGCCCATAAGCTAAGTCTAGTTAGCAGTTTCAGAACAAATTTTTAAATAACTTAACTGTTAAAATATTTTTCTTTTCATAAAGAATACATATTTATTGCCAGAATTAAACCCGTACAGGCACATCTGCTTCAACTTGGCTGGGGATAAAATTATGAATCCCCATGGTTGCTTCATATTCCCGCCCCCCCGCAACTTCCTGAAATAAGAGAGTGGAGTTTGTAGCCAGAACAGACTTGGACTAAAATCTGTCTCTAACTGTCATTAGCTCTATCCCCTTGGGTACCTTATTATCCCTGATTCATCTATTCCCCTAAATAAACGTACATTGAATGACTGCTCTGTGCCAGGTGTACCCTGAGTACAGGGTACAATGATGAATAAGACACAGTCTCTTAACTTCTGCAATCTACACTCCAGTGTGAACACAGCCAGGGAGTGTACTGATGGGAAGGGTAAGACATATTTGGAGAGTGCAGAGAAGACCCCTATCTGGTCTTAGGGGATTTAGATAGCTTCCTGGAGAGGTAACCCTCAAGATAAGTCTTTTAAAATGAGTAAATGTCAGCCAGTTAAGGGAGGTGGGGTTGCGGGGAAGGGGGCTTTTCAGGCATGGCGGCTGCAGGAGCAAAGACACAAGGAGGGAAAGCACAGGAACCACGAGGAAAGTTGGGACTTGAACCCAGGCTTGTCTGGTTCCAAAGCCTGAGGACTTCCCTCCGTGCAGGGAGCTTCAGAACTTTGGCTCTACACCAGCATGCCTCAGGGCTTACACAGGGTGCTCATCCAAGTTCATTAGCTAGGTAGACAATAAATAGTTACTTTGCAGATAGTTATCAATAGTATATATGTAGAATTGTAGAATAGAATATGCAGTTATTTTTTGTATATGTATTTTATAGAAATTTTTTTTTTTTTTTTTGCGTTACGCGGACCTCTCACTGTTGTGGCCTCTTCCGTTGCGGAGCACAGGCTCCGGACGCGCAGGCTCAGCGGCCACGGCTCACGGGCCCAGCCGCTCCGCGGCATGTGGGATCTTCCCCGACCGGGGCACGAACCCGTGTCCCCTGCGTTGGCAGGTGGACTCTCAACCACTGTGCCACCAGGGAAGCCCTATAGAAATTATTTTTAAAGAAATAAAAATTCCCACACTCTTTCAAATATACTAAATGCCAAACATTGCACATCAGAGACTAATGAAGAAATGTATCACCAGGTTAACTTCTTTCTGCATAGACCTTGGAATAAATCTTCTACTATTCTTTTGTATAATTTTAATTGTAGAATTTATTAGAATTTATTTTCTTGACATAGGGCCTTTGTGTCCATGTTATTTCTATTTCTATTACAGCTCCCCGTCAGCAGTCAAGGTTGAGAAACACTACTTTAACACACTGCATTGTGAAAATATTGACCAATAAACAAATTTTAGAGCTTATCGTCGCAGTTAATGCTTATCTGACTGGTATATTTATGAAGAGGAAAGTTTGCCGTTGATAAGCCATTGTGAGTGGCTGAATTTAAGCTTCTAAATCACTTTAATTGATAAATATGCTGAGAACTTTTAATGTGTGTGATTTCTTCCTCCTGAAAAAAATCAAAGGCAAAAACAAACTAGATGCTGAGGATGATATGACTTTACAGTAGAACTAGCCTCAATGGAACATTCTAACCAAAGAATGTTGGAGCAACATAAATTGACTGGGAGCTTAGAGTCTTGGGAAGGAGATTTTAAGAGGAGGAGGAATGTGGGACAGAAGGTCAGGACCTGGCAAAGACAAATTTACTTTCTCTGAATACCTGTTTACTGTTGACCATGTGTTCAATGACCTGTGTTGAAACACTTTGGGAAATGCATATATACTTTATCTTTAAAAAAAATCTTCAGTCTGCTTTTTACATCACCTAGCTTATTTGAGTGCAACGTTCAAAGTATCTCTCTGAATAATTCTTTATTTGGTACACTTTATAGTCTGCTAAATTTAAAAATATAAATCATTCTTTAAACACTTAAGTTAATGTTCACACTCTGGTTGACAATGTACAATTAACCAAACTGATTCACCAGAATCCACCAATTTACAGGAGTTTATATGGTTTGCTTTACTTTTTTGGCCAAAATTATTTATGACTCTCCAAAGATTGGATTATTGACTTCAATAACCAAGCTGAAAATCAGGATGGAACTTCCATTTCATTGATCTCTTAAGATGGCAATATTATTATTATAAAAAATCAGTTCCAACAAGCTCCTTGCTAATAAATTTATTTTTACCTCTTCTTGAGTGGAAACTTATATGAATACTTCTCTTTGAGAGGACAGTGGAATGTGAGACTGTTTCGAATGAACGCTGTCTGGACTAGGAAAGGAGAGTCATGTCATGTTGTTGAAATTGCTTTCTTGGTGTTTACCGTAATATTGTATGTCAAGTTAAAGTTCTTTTCGTGCATGCAACCAAAAACTACTCCTACAGAGAATTCATTAGAAGACTGGGACGCATGGAATCCATAAGAGAATGGATAAGTCAGTTCGGAAACGAATACTTGGGTATCTCTGGAGTCTGGGAAGCAAGAGTTCCAACAACACCAAGAGCAGTCAGGTCACAATCTTACCACATGGATAGGATGAAAACCCACAATTTTCATTTGTTTGTTTTCTGCTAAAAATCACTGTCTTTTTCCCTTCACTTAAGATTCAATTTCCAAAGAAAGACCTTCTGAAAGTTTTAGTGTAGGTTATCCACCCATCTGTTTAGTTAAGGGGAAAGGCAGAAAGCCAGTCTCTTCATTACAGTTCCAACAGTTTATCCCTAGTTGGGATGGGAAAGTTCTCAAAAGCTAATTGGATTCCAGTTGGGAACTGGATTCTGGGCAACCAAAAGACCAAAATACCTTCTGCCTGAGGGAATGGTAGCTAGAATAAAGCTGGGAATAGGGAAAGATAAAGTCGTTTCTTCTTGTTTTGCTGAGAGGATGGGTTATGGGTTGTCTTTTATTATGAGTATTAAAAACAGAGGTTACAAAGAGAAATAGGGTATAGGGGATTTAGTACTAAGTAAAAAAGGTAGAATTATCTGAGTCATGAACTTGTCCTGAGAAAAATATGGGCTCGATATTAAAACCTGAATAGTAATTTAAAATAGATATGACAAGGATGACTCTTATCAACATTATCAATATCAATATTGCTCTAGAAATTCTGACTAATGAAGTATGCAAAGAATGTAAATAAGAATAACTATTGGAAAGGAGATAAAATTTAGCATTATTTGAGGATAATATGACTATAGAATGAAAACCCAAACAGGTCAACTGAAAAACTAAAATAAATTTTACTGTACACCAGCAATAATAATTACATAGAAAATATAATGACCTAAAAAAGATATATTCATAATAGGCAAAGCACACACACACACACACACACACACACACACACACACACACAAAAGTACAAAACATCTAAGAATGTGTGGGAGCAAATGAAGAAGACCACAGAAACTTTCTCTAAGGTACAGAAAACTGTCTAAATGCTTTTGTTCTTTTTAAAAATTTAACAAAATGGCTTCACAAGTAGAAAAAGCCAAGGTAGTTTTTGAAACTAGGAGTGATTAGGGGCAACTAGTCTTACCATCTACTAAATGAAAAGGTTTTTAAAATGTTTTAAAAATCTACTAGAACAAAAATCTAGTCAGATCAATGGAACTAAATATACAGTCCTGAAACAGACTATACAAGGTGGAAGGGCTTGTGAACAGAAATGTATATACAGGAACATGCATTTTAGTTTCATTTAAAATTAGCTGCCTTACCCTAACTTACCCATGAACATAAGTCACAGTTATTAAATAGATAAATTCAAATCCCTGGTGCTACTCAACATAATAAAAACGACATGAAGTCTGGATGAGAAACAGCTCAACTGCAAATGGGTACTTATGATTAAGAATGTTGGCCCACTTCTGTAAGGGGATCTTACTTGAAACCACTATTTTTCCCCTTTTTTCTTTTGTATATGACACCTTAATAGACATGTCAGACACTGTGTCTGATTATACCTCTTCTTATCCCTCATGTTTAGCTGCTTTGATGGATAGCTGCTTCTCTTTCAGTGTAGCCTGGAGCCCAACAACTGAATTTGTTTTACTTCATACGGCTTGTGTTTTGAGTCCTAACACGCCAGCCACGACCTTGAAATATGGTGAAATCCTTCCGGACATTTTCATGAGCTTCAGTAACAGGTAACAGGAGTTAATTTCTATTGTTTGAAAAAAAGGAATCTAAATGAACTAAGTGGTCAACAATGGGAAAACGGTTAAAAAAAAGTTTTGTGCATCCATACAATGTAACATTATACAGTCACCAAAAAATGAAGTTTTTAAGAATTTTGAATGATATGGTTCTTTCAGGAAGTGAGCTCTGAGTGATATTTTAATTTCATTTTGTTTCTATGTGATATATTATTTTTATGTTTTACTTTATTTTCTAAATTTCCTACAAGTATGAAAATCAGAAAAAAACATATTTTTAAAACATAAAAATCAAGAGATTTAAGAAGTAAATAGATAAATAAGAATTAATGATAAATAGCAAATTATGTGTAAACAATTACTTAATAGTAACATTTAATGTATACTTTTAGTTGATTTTACAAAAAGGCATATATAGTCAAGCAAATGAATGACAAATCTCTTCTAATTTGCATCCCCAAATGTAGCCTCTTAGTTTCTACCACTGAACAACTGAGTAAGGTACCACTGTCAATTTCATGGCAGTTCATGTAAGGGCAGGAGAAGTTCTTTAAAATATAAGTCCCTAAATTCTGTGCTTGTAAAGCTTCAATATGTATAATAAGAATGGCAAATAGGAAGCAAGATATAAGCATCATATCTAACTACACAATCTTTGACCCTAATATTTGATAAAAAGCCCCTGTAGCTGGTGCATGTGGTTGATATTATGTTGTGTTCATAAATATGATCACCAACTGTCTGGCAAAACAGTAAAGTCTAATAATTCTATGGATTTAATTCTAAAAATAATTTACATCTAGATGAATCTTTTTGGAAAATTTTACCAAATAGAATCATCTTCAGGGCTCTTCTGAACCAGGGATAGAAAAATGCGTAAACCATTGGATTTAAAGTGGAATTCAAGTAGCCAAACCAAATCAATGCATCATTCAGGATGGGTGGAATAGTATAGTCCAGGAAAGGATCCATGACTGTGCAGACAAAGAAAGGACACCAGCATGTTAAGAAAACTCCCATCACAATCCCTAAAGTCTTCGTAGCTTTCCTTTCTTTGCTTCGTGAAATTCCATTTTTCTCTTCCAACCCAATTCGAAACTTCTGACTTGCATCATTAATTGATCTTGCCTGCCCTTTCGCTATGAAATATATTCTATAATAGATGCATATCATAATAGAGCCAGGTATATAGAAAGAAGTCATAAAGGCCAGAACCCCAGATGTTTTGCTGAAGAAGACAGAGCAACTCCCTATGCAGTGAATGTGTTTGTAATACATCTCTTCAGCTCCTTTGAAGTTTAGCTCCAGAAAGATCATTCCAAATGCAAAAAGAGCAGGGATACTCCAACTAATGAAGATCATCACAAAAATAACCAAGATGTTGATCTTAGTTTTGTATCTCAGTGGGTCACACACAGCATAGTAGCGGTCAATGGAAATGAAGGACAAATGAAAAATTGATGCTGAGCTCAGCATAATATCAGTGCTGGTGTGAATTTTACAGAAGACGTCTCCAAAATACCAGCAGTGCTCAACGGATCTCACCATACTATAAGGCATGACCAGGCACCCCAGCAGAAAGTCCACAGTGGCCATGGAATGAATGAGCCAATTAGTTGGGGTATGAAGTTGCTTGAAGTGTGATATAGAAATAATAACTATTAGATTGCCAACCACTGTGGTCAGAATTATGAGCACCATTAAACTGTACAGGGAAGCACGGACGTCATTCGACCAGCTGCTTTTCACACAGGAGATATTAATTATATTGTGGCATAAGGACATCATTCCTGAGGGCTATGCACTAGTTATTATCTTTTCCTTTGTGTGTTGAGGAGTCTTTCTTCAAAATCCATGATTAGGTTAGAGTTCCTTCTTTTATTTCCATATATGTATCCCAGAAACCTGGGAGGAAAAAAGAAAGGAAATCATCAGCAATTTGATTCTTCTCACTTTTAACACATTTACCTATTACTTCTTGCTGAAATATGATTATTTTGGAAAGAGCTTTTATTTCCAAGTTTAGTTCAGTAGTTCAGTTCTACAATTATTTTAAACATCTACTTGATGCTGGTCACTGTGCTGGAAATGCAAAGCTGAATTATTCGTTTGAAATATATGATTCTGTAATTCTGTAATACTCAGCTAAATTCTCGAATGTGCAATACATTTTTCAATACATGTATAATACATATTATGTGTAATACATAATACATTATATAATTATGTATTATAAATATAAAAAGAGGGGGAGAGGGTTTGGAGGAAGAATGTAAATTCTGGCTATCAGTGAACAACCTGTCACTATATTGTGAAAATGCTGGAAAATAACAAGTCTTAGAATTCCAGGAGTCTACCCTCCTCTTTGGCTCTTATTCCCTCTGGGCTGACAGTTTAGGTCAAGACCACATAGAAATCGAAACTTATCCAAAACTAGAATTGGAGGAATAAGATATTTAGGAACTAAAATGCATATTTTAGTAAATTTGAAATATCTCTCCCCCTAATCCCTTTCTGCCTTCTCTTCTCAGGAGGAAACATATTCATATCAAGTACATCTGTAAGATTTATTTCAATAAACACCCAGGCCCACTTTATGACAGAACAAATTGCAGACTAAATCTATTTATATTATCTGAACTCTGTAATATTTGAATTATAATTAAAATTTTGCTAAAAGAATGATGGAGTTTTTACTATGAAATTTGTGTTCACTCAACTAAACTATCATTTAGAGTTATAAATCTTCTACTCGGACTTTTTTTTCTCACTATTTCCCCCCTTTTCTTCTTTCTCTTACTTTTGCTGTTGACATTAAAGGAACCAAGCAGCACACCTTTAATCAGTGTTTAGAAGTGTTTGCTAATTATTACTACCAGTCAAGAAAACATTCCTACCTGATATCACATTGAGTAGCTTTACTCAGCGGGAACTAGGGTCCAAAAATAAGTAAGGGAAGATCGGGGGGAAAAAAACTCGTTCAGTTTTAGAAGACTACCTTCATAAATGATGAAAAAGTCATCTGACAACTTTGTATGCCATGTTCTTCATTCCCAGATAAAAACCAAATGGCTTCCTCCTCATAATGGTACATACTGGTTTTAGAGAAATAGAGCCTAAAGCATGGTATCTGGGAAATTATTGATAATACCAATGACATTTCAGAAGAGTAAGTTTTCTGACCAACTTTAAGAACACTACACATAATTTTTGTGCAAGTATTTTTTGTTATAATTTATTTTTAAATAGATTGACTTGTTTAAATAAATGCCCTATGATGATATTGAGTTGAGTGCTTACCTAAAAACATGACATAATAGTGTTTTTGTTTCTTTTCTTCCAGCTCTAAAAATTTAGCTAGCTAGAAATGATTACTCTCTGTATATAAAAATTACCAAGTTGAACATACAATAGTAATAAGGAAAGCTAATAAATCTCTCTTTAATTATCTAGCTAAGCAAACAGTTCTGTGCAAATGATCTAATCACCTAATGTTTGAAAATGACATATGATTTAAAAATATATTGGTAAGCATTATAGTTTAAGGTAGATCTGTCTAACAGGACAGGAACTCACTGGTTGAGTGGCCCCAGCTTCCCAATAATGGGCCATCAGCACTAATTTCACCATGCCCTTTGTCTCTGGCTCCTTCAACCACCCGTCTCTAATGGTTCAGACTCTCAATCCCAAACTTTTCTATACGATTCCTAATGTGAACCCATCTCCCAATCTACCTACCCATTACCCGCCCCTCCCCAAAACCCTTCCAAGTGTGCCCTCCGGAACTCATGGTCATCACCCTACTTCCTCAAGCTCTTTATTAAATGCTCCCCTCTCTTTGTTCTAACTAAAACTGTCTTTCCCCTGAGGATATCTCATCCCCTACAGACTTGTCAAAGGCAGCTGTTTTCTCACCTGTGTCCCAGCTACTCTTTATATTACAGGACTTGGAGGAAAACTAAGCATCCTCTTGTACTCATTGACATTGTGGATAATTTTCCCTCTTTCCTTCCTAACCTCCACCCCTTGCAAACTCTGAAGTTCTGTGTTCAAACTATACCTCTTCTTGCTGCAGACGTCAGACTTCCAAGTCATTTCTCTCTGTCTTGAAGATGTTAACTCCTACTGCCGCTTTCTCCAAGACTACTCCTGCCAAAATTCTTGATAATTTTCTTGTCCACATAAAAGATCCAATAATGGACTTTCAGCTCTTTAACCCTCTGTCTTCCAACAAGCATGTCCTCCACTCCATTTCATCTCACACTTTCATAGCCATCCCCAGAATCTGCCATTATCGATAATGAAGCCATTCCAAATGATGAATTTCAAGCTCCACCCTCTATCTTCCCAGCCCATGCCACTAGAGCTCTACTTCCAACACTTGTTCAAGCTGCTTGAAGCCCATAATTCATTTATTTTATCATCTTTTCACTGTTCCTCATTTACTTACACTCACCTCTTTACCTAGTGTAGATTACAAAATTTTTTAGCATTATTTTAAACTCTCTCCCATTAATACACTCTTCTGGCTAAACTTGACTCCTTGTTAAATCGAGTTTGCCTCTTACTGTACTCCTACACACATGCAACTGAATATGATGGAGAAAAAAACACAATCGGCCTCAAATTAAATTCATGACAGGTATGAACCATGCGAACTGCTCAAGAATCCTACCCAGTTTCCTATTACATTCATTCTCCCACTCTTCGAGATGACTATTTCATACCACCTCCCTCCTTCAATCTCAAATGCTTTCCTCATCCTCATTCTCAGCTAATGACCTTGTATCTTGTTTCACTGGGAAAATAGATGCAATCAGAAGAGAATGTCCATATTCCCACCTCTACCCCTACACCAGCTTACATCTGTTCATGTACTCAACCTTCCCTCTTATTACTACAAATGAACTGACCATCTCCCATCAGAGCCACCCCTTCATATGTGTCCTATAGGCACCCTTTCATGCCTGTTCAAGAATATACCCTCCAATTCTCCTCTATCCCCTGAATCTTCAGGAGTTCTCTTCTAAATAATTACCTCTAGTATTCAAAAAATGTAGTAATATTCCATCTTAAAAACAATTATTTTAAACCCACATCTTTCAATTATCACCTTATTTCTCCTCTTTATGAAAAAAGAAAACCTCTTTGAAAGAGTCATGTAGACTCCTTGTCTTCAGTTATTCTCTTCCTAACCTTTTGAATCCACTCTAATGAGACTTTTGTCATTAACACTTCACCAAAACAATCTTAACCATATTGTTCTATATTACTAAACCCAATGGTAAACTCTCAGTCTTCATCTTGATGACCCCTCAGTTACTTCTTGAAACAATTTCTTCCTTGACTCCAACTCACCTTCCTCTTGGAGCTCTGTTAACTCACTAGCTCTTCTTTATAGTCTCATTACTGGTTCTTCCTCAACTCACCGGCCCTAAGGTTAGTCCTTGGTTCTCTTCTCTATTTACAGCTTCTCCCTAGGTTATTTCTTACAGTCTCATGACTTTAAAAAAAAGTCTCAAATAAATACCTCCAGCCTTGACTTCCCCCATGAACTCTGAACTCAAATTTCCTGCTGCCTGGAGAATATCACCACGTATCATGTCTAAAGCCAAGTCTCTAATCTCTCCCATAATATGTGTTCAACTCCTCTTCCTCCCTAACGTCTAGAAATGGCAACTCCGTTCTTGAAAATCTTCAGTCCCAAACACTGAAGTAATTCTTTACTTCTCTCTCTCACACTCAACAATATAGCCAATCCATCAGTAAATACCTTGACTCTTCATTGAAAGTATGTCCAGGGGCTTCCCTGGTGGCGCAGTGGTTGAGAGTCCGCCTGCCGATGCAGGGGAACCAGGTTCGTGCCCCGATCCAGGAGGAT
>NC_041223.1:30999447-31008474 GCF_002837175.3 Physeter macrocephalus | reverse complement strand
CCCGCCTGCCGATGCAGGGGACACGGGTTCGTGCCCCGGTCTGGGAGGATCCCACATGCCGCGGAGCGGCTGGGCCCTTGAGCCATGGCCGCTGAGCCCGCGCGTACCGGAGCCTATGCTCCGCAACGGGAGGGAGGCCGCAACAGTGAAAGGCCCGCGAACCGCAAAAAAAAAAAAAAAAAAAAAAGAAAGTATGTCCAGAATCAGACCATTTCTCATCACTTGTACCATAGCCATAAACTTATCACTAACCACTGTCAAATTAGTAGCCTCCCAACCGGTTTCCTGGCTTCTTCTGCTTTTTTCCCTTCCTTCTTGATTTACTTTTAGTGTCTTGACTTAACATATAGCTTCTAAGCCAAGAAGGGGTGAATTGTTTCCCTCCTCACTACTCTTTCATAAAACGTAAAGAACGTGAATGAATTCTGTGGAAGGTGTGGAGAGTATGTTCAATAGAAGATGTTGACAGAGGAGAAGATTATTCTGTTTACAACCAGGTGTGAGAATTCATTATAAAGCAAAAGGAAAGGAGGTCCACACTGTCCTTTGAAAAAGGCAATCATGGAGTCAGGAGAGGAAAGTCATAGCCTTTTAAAAACCAAGCTGCAATCACTGGTGTCCAGGGGAAGAGAGCCTGGGAGAGGCAGAAGCTGTACAGGATTAGATGAGGAATTCCGCAGCATGCCCAACCCTTATAGGAGAATGTCACCTGAGTTCCAAAGCTGTTTTAGGGAGAGGTCAAGATCTCCTGCCCCTTACCATGAGGAAACGGGAAACCCTTCAAGGAAATGGCAGCAGAATGGCCTGGAGTTGCAATAGTGTAGAAACTTGCTCCAGGTATAGGTACTTGTATGTCCTTACCTGAATGCACAAGCTAAATAGACATACAAAAGATGTCTTCCAAGCAGAAAATGTGGAGCAGTTAATTTCCTGGGGAGTTCAAGGCAGAGGCCACTTGATACCTTAAAGGAAACTAAGAATAAACAACTGTTTATCGGGGAGAAGACCAATCCAGGTAGAGGTGTCAGAAAGTGCAAAGGCCCTGAGGTGGGAGCATGCCTAGTATGTTTGCAAAATAGCAGATGACAATGTGGTTGGAGCAGAACAAGCAAAGCAGAGAAAAATCGATGGAGAGGCCAGAGAAGCTGCACAGGGCTACACTGAATAGGGCCCACAGTAAGAATTTCAGCTTTGCCTTTGAGTGAGAAAGGAAGACATTGGAGGGCTTTGAATCCAGCAACATGCTCTGACAGATTCTAACAGATTCACTCTGGCTGCTGTGTTGAGAACAGGGGCAGAGGGCAAGGGCAAAGTGAGATGATTAGGAAGACGCTAAAATAACCTGGTGAAAGAAGATGGTGGTTTGGACCAGGGCAGTGGTCAAGTTTGGATATATTCTGAAGGTACAGCAGGCAGGATTTGCAGATAGACTGAATATGTGTTGGGAGAAAGTTATCAAGGGAAATAGCAAGGCTTCTGGTCTGGGCAGCTTGATGGGTGGAGGTCCCATTTACTGAGATGGGAAGATGGCGGTTAGAGGAGGGTAAGAAGCAGGAGGAAGTCAAGAGTTCCGTTTTGAACTTGGAGGCTGGGGCTGTGTGCTGAATAGCATGGCCTTTAGTACCCAGATGCCTTTGTTTAAGTCTGGGGTGGGCCATTCACTAGTTCTGTGGCCTTGGACATTCTACCCAACCTCTTGGGGCCGCAGTTGGATAATGTGGAAAAAAACTCTATTTCCTGGGCTTCTATGAGGCTGAAATAAGTTAATATTTGTAAAGTGCTTATAATAGTATCTTGTACATAGTGTTTATCAAATAAATAAATATCCAAGAGGAACGTTAAGGGTGTATTGAGGGAAGGTATAAGAACCATCATGAGGCTTTTTGAAGACTACATGTACATTTAAATCCATATAAAAAAGATACACTCTAGACTGTCACTATGGACAGAAGGAGGAGGGGGGTGAAGGGTGAACAAAAAATAAGATGAAATGGAACAAACAGAAGTAGTGTGTCATAAGGGAATAGGCGGCTTTATTCACTGCTATGGCCCCAGGGCCTGGAAAATGTGTACTGAGCACAAAAATGAATAAAGGATTGAATGAATGAACAAATAAACTGAGGGGTTCATTAGCTCAATTCTGTGCTCCCTGAGGCCAATAAAAATTAAGGCACATACGCATAGCATGGATCTGATTCCGAAATAAAGGAAAAATCTTATAGGCATTCAGATAGAAATTCCTTGATTGCGGTGATGGTGTCACAGGTGTTTTGATAAGACATAGCATGGATCTGATTCCGAAGATAAAGGAAAAATGTTATAGGCATTCAGATAGAAATTCCTTGATTGCGGTGATGGTGTCACAGGTGTTTTGATAAGTCCAAACTCATCAAATTGTACACATAAATTGTGTGCAGTTCTTTGAAGATCAATTATAACTCAATAATGCTGTTTTTAAAAAATAAAAAAAAGGGGGATCAGCCTAACATAGGGATTCTCACCTGTAGTTTTGGAAGCCAGAGGGCAGTGGAATGAGCTTAGAAACTATTAAGGAAATAGGATGGCAGATCAACAATCCTATATTCGGCCAAAATAGTAATCATACGAAGGCAGAAAAAGGACAGCAAATATATGTCTATGACCACCTTCTGAAAGTCTCTAGAACATATTCTAACAATATAAAAATGAAATCAAAACAAAAATTTCTAAATAGCAAAAGATTAAGAGTAAAAGCAATCATAGTGAGTAATAGTATCTAAATTGGGATTTAGTTTATATCAAAAAGAATTATGATAATATGACACAATACAATGCTGTTAAAAAAGGATTTTTGAAATGGAAAAAACAAATTTCAAGAAAACACATAATATTAACCTGGAATTTAAATTTTCAACTGTGTATAAAATAGATAACTAGTAAGAACCTGCTGTATAAAAAAAAATTAAATTAAATTCAAAAAATTTTTTCAACTATGTCAATAACCACTAGTTGTTAACAGCATTGGTGAATAGCTGGCAAGTTAATCTTCTTGACCAGATTGTAAGATGCATAACTAATATTTTAATTTTGGAAAATTTCTCCAGCTGTATATTTTGAAGTTTAAAATGCCAAATTGTTTGATCCAGCAAATGTTTGGTGCAATGATTTTCATGACAGCAACAGAAGTAAAAAGTAAAATTGTCTGAACTTATATCAGACACATAAACCTCAGTAGATATATGTTCAACAAGATGTCAAATCGGAAGAGTTGGTTCTTTTTATAATAAGACATAGAAAGATGTCAATAAGATCCTGTCAAGTAAAGAAAAAAAATGGCAGTGTTTTAAAATACCATGTACAGGGACACACACACCTACACACACACAGAGGCACACACATTAAAGCAGGAAGTCATTCAGAAATGTGCCAGGATTTTTCCCACCAAATAATATTTGTGCAAATAAGATTTTAGTTCTGTAACTTAGTATATAGGAACAATAAGATACAGTTTAATTTTAAAACCTGAAAAATCTCCATGAAGACTCCTTTATTATATTAAAACCAGCCAACAAACACAACATGGAATTTTCTTCTTCATTTACAAGGAAAGGAGATTTTAAAAAATCATGTTTCAACTTTTCAAATTTCACAGAAGCCTTGTGAATCTTCCCCATAAATAATCCTAAATTTTAATGTACGAATAAGTATGAAACCATTGATAGGTCTTATTCTCTCGAACACTCTCCCTGTAAAAGATTACCTGGGCCTCCAGGCTAGTCTGTGTGATTTGGAGAGGCCGTTCATCGCCTTCAGACCTACCTTTTCAGGAAAGGGTTACAGAGCGAGTGGATGAGCAGACACACAGCCTTTGGGAGGAAGCCGTCTGCACGTGTCTCCCGTACACCTGCTGCAGCTGGAGCCACTGCGGCTCTATGATAGACCGCAGTTAACGCAGATAGAATGACGCAGATATTAAAATCTGAAAAAGATAAGCTGATAATAAATCTTTCTGAAACAGGGTAACAGTATACTATTGAGAAAGATAAGTGGAAGGTGCTTTTATTCTAAACCAGCATCAGGAAGCTACCAGTGAGCAAACTAGAGAAGGTAAATATTACCATTACTTTAAAAATAGTCTCAAGCGTGAGCCACCAGGAACCACAGTCATGGGTGTAAACAGCATATAAATGAAACCACATGTCCATTAAAACTGCCTTAATTGTTGATTGATTTGAAAAAAGTACTCATGTATTAGACATCTGTACAATGCAGATAATAGCACTGAAAAAAAAACCAAAAAACCTCACTTCCAAAATAGATGACTTGTACCTGACAAAGGAATATTTTTAAAAATCAGACTGTATTTAACCCCAATAACATCTTATAGTTAGAAAATAATTTAAGGCAGTGGCTTTCAAAATTTTTTAACCACAATAGGAAAAAAATGCATTTTAGATAATGACTCAATACACATGTAAGTACACATTTATAACAGAAGCAAATGTTTTCATTAAAGATATCCTTACCTCATTCAATTCACTCTAATACTCTCTATTTTATTCTATTTCATTTTTTTCATATGAGTAGGGTTCCCACCTCAATAATGTTACTAATCACAATTAGAAAAACATGACTTTAGAGATTATATGATCACACATATTTAGCCCACCAATTTTTAAATTCCTATGTGTAAAGTTTCCAAAATGACCCTCTTTTTAGACAAGGAGCCAGTGCCTTCAGTATAGCAAAATAAATAGCTGAACAAGTGTAGTTTCTCATCTATTTCTATCTCTCTGTTATTCTGCCAAAGGAAATCATAAGATCATTATGACAGATTATCGGTTCCAATTCTTACTCTCCTAGCATCTACACTTTTGTCTTTGCTTCACTGGGAGTGGAAGGTACCCCCCTATCCTTTGAGCTTGAGCTTTGCATTTGGCTTGTTTGGGCCAAAAGAATGTAGACAGAAATAAAAGTGTGCCAGTTCCAGCCTAGTTGTCAGGAGGGCTCAAGTGTTTGTGAGTGTCCTCTGTGCCATCCCCATGAGGAGAACACGCCCCAGCGAAGCCCACTTGTCCAGGGAGGCTGAGAGGAGTGCAGAGCAGACTAGGGCATGGAGATATGCAGTATATGGCAGAGCCACCCTAGCTGACCCTACAGATTCACGAACTTAAGTGGCTATTATTTTAAGCTACTGAGTTTTGGGCTGGTTTGTTACACAGCATTTTCATGGGAATAGCTAACTGCGTTAATTGTATTTCTGAAAGAAGCCACTGAAATCTATTACCCATTCTCTTGCTTTGGAGAAATACTGACACCAGAGAAGTACTGACACCACACGATGGGCCACCTGTGATCTAAACAGCCATTGACAAAAGCTGCAAGAGCACAAACAAAGAAAGCATAAAATAAAAATTACCCCATACTAGGTGAAGTTGACCTTTTACTAAGTAAATGTAACTCCATCTTCAGAAATTCCTAGATATTAAAGGTCAGTTCAAGAAATAACTCCAAGTTCACTTCTTATTAACAGTACATAGAAAATATCATTCATCTTTCCCAAAATTATATCAATGTGTGCCTGACTCATGTGTATACCTGTCATTTTGTGAATGACTGAGAAAGCATAATGCCTCACATATTGGAGTTTATTAAGCTCCAGGAAATCAAAGATCTCATCTGCTTTGTTCACTACTGTCTCTCCATCACCTAAAATAGTGCCTGCAAGCCATAAACACTCAATACACATTTGCTCATTGAACGATATTGATTTACTGATTAAACTTATTATTTTTAAAAATCAAAGTATTACATTGATATGGAACTCTTACAGCTCCACTTGTGTTAATTACCAAACTTCACTTCCAGTCAATCTTCTTTTCATTTTAGGTCTAGTTATTTTTTTCACCTGAAAATTTCTTTTTTTTTTTTTTTTTTTTTTTTTGCGGTACGCGGGCCTCTCACCGTTGTGGCCTCTCCCGTTGCGGAGCACAGGCTCCGGACGCACAGGCTCAGCGGCGATAGCTCACGGGCCCAGCCGCTCCGCGGCATGTGGGATCTTCCCGGACCAGGGCATTAACCCGTGTCCCATGCATCGGCAGGCGGACTCTCAACCACTGCGCCACCAGGGAAGCCCTGAAAATTTCTTTAACCAACAATGACTGGGTGCTAGGCTTGTGAGATGAAAGATAATTATGATTCTTTCTGCCAGGAATAGATAGCTAATGGTGAGACAGACATGCAAACTCTTGGTCACATTACAATAGAGAGAATGCTAAGCGGAAATATAAAGGCCGTGTATGAGAGCACATAAGAGAGATCTTGAAAGCACATGTGGTACCCAGGAAAGGCTTCACATAGAAGCTGAATCTAGAAAGAAGGTCTCAGAAAATTTCGCAAAAAGACTAAAATTAAAATGGCAAATACACACAAAATGTTTTTATTTAGTCATAATAAGCTAATTTCATAGTGGAAAATTAAAGTCCTTTAATCAGTAATGATCATGTTTTACATTTTTATTATCTTATTCCAGCATCCTTTTTATCAACAGAATTGTATTGAGTGTGTACTTCAAGCATTCAAAGTAAAGTTTCTTCATTTTGTCAAACACACACACACTTAAAAAATATTTAAGCTAGCAAATGACTTTTTTGTCATTCTGTAATGCATTTATTTTTAATTTTTTATTGAAATATATCTGATATATAACATCGTGTAAATTTAAGGTGTAGAACATGTTGATTTGATACTCATATACTGTAATATGATTGCCATTATAGCAATAGTTGTCTTAATTCCCACAGTCCAAACAGAAAGCTAATTTTTCCTTTATCCCTTTTGTTGCCTTTGCAAGGAACAAAACTGAGCATCTCAATTTGTATTTGGAATAGCTTAATATCATTTTTATGACTGGCATGTTTCTATGGGTATGTTGAGATTTTCAAAATATGTCTCTAAAATTATTTCTATTATATGTGAATAGTACTAATTGAGCACTTATTATGAATGGAGTTATGCTAAATGCTTAAGTAATATTTTTACTTAATCCTCACAATAACCAAATGAAGTAGGTGTCTTTATTCCCACTTTACAGGTTATGATGAAGTTGAGAGAGATCCAGTGGCTTTTCCAATATCATATTACCAAGAATGGCAAAACCAGAAATCAAACCAAAGCCATGCTCTTAAAGAGGATTCTACACTGCCTCCAGAGACAAGCTTTATGATATCAGTAGCAGTTCATTACTGAAGATATCACAATCTCACATAACCACTTAAAGAAGAGAAGAAAAATGTAATGAAATGAACTGAGTAAAGGGAAAAAGGAGTAAGGAGAGAAAATTATTCTCAGTAACATGACTGCTTTCTCTCTATCCACATATTCTGAGATATGAAAAAAAAGATCTATAAGAGAGATGAGAGTGTCTCCACTGAGATAGGCTTAAGCAGTGAGTCCTGATGATGATGGAGGGGAAAATCTGCCCCCAGGGGACATTAGGCAATATCTGGAGACATTATTATTTATTACAGCTGGGGGAGGGGGGCGGGAAGAGTGCCATGAGCATCTTGTGGGTGGAGGCCAGGGATGCTGCTAAACATCCTACTGTGCACACAGGACAGTCCCCACAACAGTTATCTAACCAAAAATGACAATGGTGCCAAGGTTAAGAAATCCTGGGTTAAAATGATACCCTCAGTTTTTATGAGTTTTAAGACTGTCTTAACTAATATTTGCGGAAAAAATAACTTCAAATTGCCTTCTTTCAGAAAAAGCGATACTTCAAGGAAAAGAGAGACTGCCTGAAATAATGGGCATGAGATAGGACTAGAAATAAAAGATAATAGAAGGCCTGAGATTGGTTCAAAATGGCAGAGTAGGATGTGCTCTCACTCCCTCTGGCGAGAGTACTGGAGTCACAACTAACTGCTGAACAATCATGGAGAGGAAGACACTGGAACTCACCAAAAAAGATACCCCACATCCAAAGACAAAGGAGAAGCCACAGTGAGACGATAGGAGGGGCACAATCACAATAAAATCAAATCCCATAACTGCTGGGTGGGTGACTCACAAACTGAAAACACCTATACCATACAATTCCACCCATTGGAGTGAAGGTTCTGAGTCTCACATCAGGTTTCCCAACCTGGGGGTCCAGCAATAGGAGGAGGAATTCCTAGAGAATGAGACTTTGAAAGCTAGCAGGATTTCATTGCGGGACTTCGACAAGACTGGGAGAAACAGAGACTCCACTCTTGGAGGGCACACACAAAGTAGTGTGCACATCAGGACCCAGGGGAAGGAGCAGTGACCCCATAGGAGACTGAACCAGACCTACCTGCTAGTGCTGGAGGGCCACCTGCAGAGGCAGGGGGTGGCTGTGCCTCATCGTGGGGACAGGACACTGGCAGCAGAAGTTCTGGGAAGTACTACTTGGCGTTAGCACTCCCAGAGTCCGCCATTAGCTCCAAAAAAGACCCTGGGTAGGCTCCAGTGTTGGGTCGCCACAGGCCAAACAACCAACAGGGAGGAAACCCAGCCGCATCCATTAGCAGACAATTGGATTAAAGTTTTACTGAGCTCTGCCCACCAGAGCAACAGTCAGCTCTACCCACCACCAGTCCCTCCCATCAGGAAACTTGCATGGGCCTCTTAGATAGCCTCATCCACCAGAGGGCAGACAGCAGAAGCAAGAAGAACTACAATCCTGCAACCTGTGGAACAAAAACCACATTCACAGAAAGATAGACAACATGAAAAGGTAGAGGGCTATGTACTAGATGAAGGAACAAGATAAAACCCCCAAAAACAATTAAATGAAGTGGAGATAGGCAACCTTCCAGAAAAAGAATTCAGAATAATGATAGTGAAGGTGATCCAGGACCTCGGAAAAAGAATGGAGGCAAAGATCTAGAAGATATAAGAAATGTTTAACAAAGACCTAGAAGAATTAAAGAACAAACAAGCAGAGATGAACAATACAATAACTGAAATGAAAACTACACTAGAAGGACTCAATAGCAGAACAACTGAGGCAGAAGAACGGTT
>NC_041223.1:30994191-30997314 GCF_002837175.3 Physeter macrocephalus | reverse complement strand
TTTTTTTTTTTTTTTTTTTGCGGTACGCGGGCCTCTCACCGTTGTGGCCTCTCCCGTTGCGGAGCACAGGCTCCGGACGCACAGGCTCAGCGGCGATAGCTCACGGGCCCAGCCGCTCCGCGGCATGTGGGATCTTCCCGGACCAGGGCATTAACCCGTGTCCCATGCATCGGCAGGCGGACTCTCAACCACTGCGCCACCAGGGAAGCCCTGAAAATTTCTTTAACCAACAATGACTGGGTGCTAGGCTTGTGAGATGAAAGATAATTATGATTCTTTCTGCCAGGAATAGATAGCTAATGGTGAGACAGACATGCAAACTCTTGGTCACATTACAATAGAGAGAATGCTAAGCGGAAATATAAAGGCCGTGTATGAGAGCACATAAGAGAGATCTTGAAAGCACATGTGGTACCCAGGAAAGGCTTCACATAGAAGCTGAATCTAGAAAGAAGGTCTCAGAAAATTTCGCAAAAAGACTAAAATTAAAATGGCAAATACACACAAAATGTTTTTATTTAGTCATAATAAGCTAATTTCATAGTGGAAAATTAAAGTCCTTTAATCAGTAATGATCATGTTTTACATTTTTATTATCTTATTCCAGCATCCTTTTTATCAACAGAATTGTATTGAGTGTGTACTTCAAGCATTCAAAGTAAAGTTTCTTCATTTTGTCAAACACACACACACTTAAAAAATATTTAAGCTAGCAAATGACTTTTTTGTCATTCTGTAATGCATTTATTTTTAATTTTTTATTGAAATATATCTGATATATAACATCGTGTAAATTTAAGGTGTAGAACATGTTGATTTGATACTCATATACTGGAATATGATTGCCATTATAGCAATAGTTGTCTTAATTCCCACAGTCCAAACAGAAAGCTAATTTTTCCTTTATCCCTTTTGTTGCCTTTGCAAGGAACAAAACTGAGCATCTCAATTTGTATTTGGAATAGCTTAATATCATTTTTATGACTGGCATGTTTCTATGGGTATGTTGAGATTTTCAAAATATGTCTCTAAAATTATTTCTATTATATGTGAATAGTACTAATTGAGCACTTATTATGAATGGAGTTATGCTAAATGCTTAAGTAATATTTTTACTTAATCCTCACAATAACCAAATGAAGTAGGTGTCTTTATTCCCACTTTACAGGTTATGATGAAGTTGAGAGAGATCCAGTGGCTTTTCCAATATCATATTACCAAGAATGGCAAAACCAGAAATCAAACCAAAGCCATGCTCTTAAAGAGGATTCTACACTGCCTCCAGAGACAAGCTTTATGATATCAGTAGCAGTTCATTACTGAAGATATCACAATCTCACATAACCACTTAAAGAAGAGAAGAAAAATGTAATGAAATGAACTGAGTAAAGGGAAAAAGGAGTAAGGAGAGAAAATTATTCTCAGTAACATGACTGCTTTCTCTCTATCCACATATTCTGAGATATGAAAAAAAAGATCTATAAGAGAGATGAGAGTGTCTCCACTGAGATAGGCTTAAGCAGTGAGTCCTGATGATGATGGAGGGGAAAATCTGCCCCCAGGGGACATTAGGCAATATCTGGAGACATTATTATTTATTACAGCTGGGGGAGGGGGGCGGGAAGAGTGCCATGAGCATCTTGTGGGTGGAGGCCAGGGATGCTGCTAAACATCCTACTGTGCACACAGGACAGTCCCCACAACAGTTATCTAACCAAAAATGACAATGGTGCCAAGGTTAAGAAATCCTGGGTTAAAATGATACCCTCAGTTTTTATGAGTTTTAAGACTGTCTTAACTAATATTTGCGGAAAAAATAACTTCAAATTGCCTTCTTTCAGAAAAAGCGATACTTCAAGGAAAAGAGAGACTGCCTGAAATAATGGGCATGAGATAGGACTAGAAATAAAAGATAATAGAAGGCCTGAGATTGGTTCAAAATGGCAGAGTAGGATGTGCTCTCACTCCCTCTGGCGAGAGTACTGGAGTCACAACTAACTGCTGAACAATCATGGAGAGGAAGACACTGGAACTCACCAAAAAAGATACCCCACATCCAAAGACAAAGGAGAAGCCACAGTGAGACGATAGGAGGGGCACAATCACAATAAAATCAAATCCCATAACTGCTGGGTGGGTGACTCACAAACTGAGAACACTTATACCACAGAAGTCCACCCACTGGAGTGAAGGTTCTGAGTCTCACATCAGGTTTCCCAACCTGGGGGTCCAGCAATAGGAGGAGGAATTCCTAGAGAATGAGACTTTGAAAGCTAGCAGGATTTCATTGCGGGACTTCGACAAGACTGGGAGAAACAGAGACTCCACTCTTGGAGGGCACACACAAAGTAGTGTGCACATCAGGACCCAGGGGAAGGAGCAGTGACCCCATAGGAGACTGAACCAGACCTACCTGCTAGTGCTGGAGGGCCACCTGCAGAGGCAGGGGGTGGCTGTGCCTCATCGTGGGGACAGGACACTGGCAGCAGAAGTTCTGGGAAGTACTACTTGGCGTTAGCACTCCCAGAGTCCGCCATTAGCTCCAAAAAAGACCCTGGGTAGGCTCCAGTGTTGGGTCGCCACAGGCCAAACAACCAACAGGGAGGAAACCCAGCCGCATCCATTAGCAGACAATTGGATTAAAGTTTTACTGAGCTCTGCCCACCAGAGCAACAGTCAGCTCTACCCACCACCAGTCCCTCCCATCAGGAAACTTGCATGGGCCTCTTAGATAGCCTCATCCACCAGAGGGCAGACAGCAGAAGCAAGAAGAACTACAATCCTGCAACCTGTGGAACAAAAACCACATTCACAGAAAGATAGACAACATGAAAAGGTAGAGGGCTATGTACTAGATGAAGGAACAAGATAAAACCCCCAAAAACAATTAAATGAAGTGGAGATAGGCAACCTTCCAGAAAAAGAATTCAGAATAATGATAGTGAAGGTGATCCAGGACCTCGGAAAAAGAATGGAGGCAAAGATCTAGAAGATATAAGAAATGTTTAACAAAGACCTAGAAGAATTAAAGAACAAACAAGCAGAGATGAACAATACAATAACTGAAATGAAAACTACACTAGAAGGACTCAATAGCAGAACAACTGAGGCAGAAGAACGGTT
>NC_041223.1:30985330-30990439 GCF_002837175.3 Physeter macrocephalus | reverse complement strand
TTTTTTTTTTTTTTTTTTTGCGGTACGCGGGCCTCTCACCGTTGTGGCCTCTCCCGTTGCGGAGCACAGGCTCCGGACGCACAGGCTCAGCGGCGATAGCTCACGGGCCCAGCCGCTCCGCGGCATGTGGGATCTTCCCGGACCAGGGCATTAACCCGTGTCCCATGCATCGGCAGGCGGACTCTCAACCACTGCGCCACCAGGGAAGCCCTGAAAATTTCTTTAACCAACAATGACTGGGTGCTAGGCTTGTGAGATGAAAGATAATTATGATTCTTTCTGCCAGGAATAGATAGCTAATGGTGAGACAGACATGCAAACTCTTGGTCACATTACAATAGAGAGAATGCTAAGCGGAAATATAAAGGCCGTGTATGAGAGCACATAAGAGAGATCTTGAAAGCACATGTGGTACCCAGGAAAGGCTTCACATAGAAGCTGAATCTAGAAAGAAGGTCTCAGAAAATTTCGCAAAAAGACTAAAATTAAAATGGCAAATACACACAAAATGTTTTTATTTAGTCATAATAAGCTAATTTCATAGTGGAAAATTAAAGTCCTTTAATCAGTAATGATCATGTTTTACATTTTTATTATCTTATTCCAGCATCCTTTTTATCAACAGAATTGTATTGAGTGTGTACTTCAAGCATTCAAAGTAAAGTTTCTTCATTTTGTCAAACACACACACACTTAAAAAATATTTAAGCTAGCAAATGACTTTTTTGTCATTCTGTAATGCATTTATTTTTAATTTTTTATTGAAATATATCTGATATATAACATCGTGTAAATTTAAGGTGTAGAACATGTTGATTTGATACTCATATACTGGAATATGATTGCCATTATAGCAATAGTTGTCTTAATTCCCACAGTCCAAACAGAAAGCTAATTTTTCCTTTATCCCTTTTGTTGCCTTTGCAAGGAACAAAACTGAGCATCTCAATTTGTATTTGGAATAGCTTAATATCATTTTTATGACTGGCATGTTTCTATGGGTATGTTGAGATTTTCAAAATATGTCTCTAAAATTATTTCTATTATATGTGAATAGTACTAATTGAGCACTTATTATGAATGGAGTTATGCTAAATGCTTAAGTAATATTTTTACTTAATCCTCACAATAACCAAATGAAGTAGGTGTCTTTATTCCCACTTTACAGGTTATGATGAAGTTGAGAGAGATCCAGTGGCTTTTCCAATATCATATTACCAAGAATGGCAAAACCAGAAATCAAACCAAAGCCATGCTCTTAAAGAGGATTCTACACTGCCTCCAGAGACAAGCTTTATGATATCAGTAGCAGTTCATTACTGAAGATATCACAATCTCACATAACCACTTAAAGAAGAGAAGAAAAATGTAATGAAATGAACTGAGTAAAGGGAAAAAGGAGTAAGGAGAGAAAATTATTCTCAGTAACATGACTGCTTTCTCTCTATCCACATATTCTGAGATATGAAAAAAAAGATCTATAAGAGAGATGAGAGTGTCTCCACTGAGATAGGCTTAAGCAGTGAGTCCTGATGATGATGGAGGGGAAAATCTGCCCCCAGGGGACATTAGGCAATATCTGGAGACATTATTATTTATTACAGCTGGGGGAGGGGGGCGGGAAGAGTGCCATGAGCATCTTGTGGGTGGAGGCCAGGGATGCTGCTAAACATCCTACTGTGCACACAGGACAGTCCCCACAACAGTTATCTAACCAAAAATGACAATGGTGCCAAGGTTAAGAAATCCTGGGTTAAAATGATACCCTCAGTTTTTATGAGTTTTAAGACTGTCTTAACTAATATTTGCGGAAAAAATAACTTCAAATTGCCTTCTTTCAGAAAAAGCGATACTTCAAGGAAAAGAGAGACTGCCTGAAATAATGGGCATGAGATAGGACTAGAAATAAAAGATAATAGAAGGCCTGAGATTGGTTCAAAATGGCAGAGTAGGATGTGCTCTCACTCCCTCTGGCGAGAGTACTGGAGTCACAACTAACTGCTGAACAATCATGGAGAGGAAGACACTGGAACTCACCAAAAAAGATACCCCACATCCAAAGACAAAGGAGAAGCCACAGTGAGACGATAGGAGGGGCACAATCACAATAAAATCAAATCCCATAACTGCTGGGTGGGTGACTCACAAACTGAAAACACCTATACCATACAATTCCACCCATTGGAGTGAAGGTTCTGAGTCTCACATCAGGTTTCCCAACCTGGGGGTCCAGCAATAGGAGGAGGAATTCCTAGAGAATGAGACTTTGAAAGCTAGCAGGATTTCATTGCGGGACTTCGACAAGACTGGGAGAAACAGAGACTCCACTCTTGGAGGGCACACACAAAGTAGTGTGCACATCAGGACCCAGGGGAAGGAGCAGTGACCCCATAGGAGACTGAACCAGACCTACCTGCTAGTGCTGGAGGGCCACCTGCAGAGGCAGGGGGTGGCTGTGCCTCATCGTGGGGACAGGACACTGGCAGCAGAAGTTCTGGGAAGTACTACTTGGCGTTAGCACTCCCAGAGTCCGCCATTAGCTCCAAAAAAGACCCTGGGTAGGCTCCAGTGTTGGGTCGCCACAGGCCAAACAACCAACAGGGAGGAAACCCAGCCGCATCCATTAGCAGACAATTGGATTAAAGTTTTACTGAGCTCTGCCCACCAGAGCAACAGTCAGCTCTACCCACCACCAGTCCCTCCCATCAGGAAACTTGCATGGGCCTCTTAGATAGCCTCATCCACCAGAGGGCAGACAGCAGAAGCAAGAAGAACTACAATCCTGCAACCTGTGGAACAAAAACCACATTCACAGAAAGATAGACAACATGAAAAGGTAGAGGGCTATGTACTAGATGAAGGAACAAGATAAAACCCCCAAAAACAATTAAATGAAGTGGAGATAGGCAACCTTCCAGAAAAAGAATTCAGAATAATGATAGTGAAGGTGATCCAGGACCTCGGAAAAAGAATGGAGGCAAAGATCTAGAAGATATAAGAAATGTTTAACAAAGACCTAGAAGAATTAAAGAACAAACAAGCAGAGATGAACAATACAATAACTGAAATGAAAACTACACTAGAAGGACTCAATAGCAGAACAACTGAGGCAGAAGAACGGTTTTCATTACTGAAGATATCACAATCTCACATAACCACTTAAAGAAGAGAAGAAAAATGTAATGAAATGAACTGAGTAAAGGGAAAAAGGAGTAAGGAGAGAAAATTATTCTCAGTAACATGACTGCTTTCTCTCTATCCACATATTCTGAGATATGAAAAAAAAGATCTATAAGAGAGATGAGAGTGTCTCCACTGAGATAGGCTTAAGCAGTGAGTCCTGATGATGATGGAGGGGAAAATCTGCCCCCAGGGGACATTAGGCAATATCTGGAGACATTATTATTTATTACAGCTGGGGGAGGGGGGCGGGAAGAGTGCCATGAGCATCTTGTGGGTGGAGGCCAGGGATGCTGCTAAACATCCTACTGTGCACACAGGACAGTCCCCACAACAGTTATCTAACCAAAAATGACAATGGTGCCAAGGTTAAGAAATCCTGGGTTAAAATGATACCCTCAGTTTTTATGAGTTTTAAGACTGTCTTAACTAATATTTGCGGAAAAAATAACTTCAAATTGCCTTCTTTCAGAAAAAGCGATACTTCAAGGAAAAGAGAGACTGCCTGAAATAATGGGCATGAGATAGGACTAGAAATAAAAGATAATAGAAGGCCTGAGATTGGTTCAAAATGGCAGAGTAGGATGTGCTCTCACTCCCTCTGGCGAGAGTACTGGAGTCACAACTAACTGCTGAACAATCATGGAGAGGAAGACACTGGAACTCACCAAAAAAGATACCCCACATCCAAAGACAAAGGAGAAGCCACAGTGAGACGATAGGAGGGGCACAATCACAATAAAATCAAATCCCATAACTGCTGGGTGGGTGACTCACAAACTGAGAACACTTATACCACAGAAGTCCACCCACTGGAGTGAAGGTTCTGAGTCTCACATCAGGTTTCCCAACCTGGGGGTCCAGCAATAGGAGGAGGAATTCCTAGAGAATGAGACTTTGAAAGCTAGCAGGATTTCATTGCGGGACTTCGACAAGACTGGGAGAAACAGAGACTCCACTCTTGGAGGGCACACACAAAGTAGTGTGCACATCAGGACCCAGGGGAAGGAGCAGTGACCCCATAGGAGACTGAACCAGACCTACCTGCTAGTGCTGGAGGGCCACCTGCAGAGGCAGGGGGTGGCTGTGCCTCATCGTGGGGACAGGACACTGGCAGCAGAAGTTCTGGGAAGTACTACTTGGCGTTAGCACTCCCAGAGTCCGCCATTAGCTCCAAAAAAGACCCTGGGTAGGCTCCAGTGTTGGGTCGCCACAGGCCAAACAACCAACAGGGAGGAAACCCAGCCGCATCCATTAGCAGACAATTGGATTAAAGTTTTACTGAGCTCTGCCCACCAGAGCAACAGTCAGCTCTACCCACCACCAGTCCCTCCCATCAGGAAACTTGCATGGGCCTCTTAGATAGCCTCATCCACCAGAGGGCAGACAGCAGAAGCAAGAAGAACTACAATCCTGCAACCTGTGGAACAAAAACCACATTCACAGAAAGATAGACAACATGAAAAGGTAGAGGGCTATGTACTAGATGAAGGAACAAGATAAAACCCCCAAAAACAATTAAATGAAGTGGAGATAGGCAACCTTCCAGAAAAAGAATTCAGAATAATGATAGTGAAGGTGATCCAGGACCTCGGAAAAAGAATGGAGGCAAAGATCTAGAAGATATAAGAAATGTTTAACAAAGACCTAGAAGAATTAAAGAACAAACAAGCAGAGATGAACAATACAATAACTGAAATGAAAACTACACTAGAAGGAATCAATAGCAGAACAACTGAGGCAGAAGAACGGATAAGTGACCTGGAAGACAGAATGGTGGAATTCACTGCTGTGGAACAGAATGAAAGAAAAAGAATGAAAAGAAATGAAGATAGCCTAAGAGACATCTGGGACAACATTAAACGCAACAACATTCGCATTATAGGGATCCCAGAAGGAGAAGAGAGAGAGAAAGGACCAGAGAAAATA
>NC_041223.1:30953845-30985049 GCF_002837175.3 Physeter macrocephalus | reverse complement strand
ATGGAAATCAAAAGAAAGCTGGAGTAGCAATACTCATATCAGATAAAATAGACTTTAAAATAAAGAATGTTATAAGAGACAAAGAAGCACACTATATAATGATCAAGGGATCAATCCAAGAGGAAGATATAACAAGTATAAATATATATGCACCCAACATAGGAGCACCTCAATACATAAGGCAACTACAAATAGCTATAAAAGAGGAAATAGACAGTAACACAATAATAGTGGGGGACTTTAACACCTCACTCACACCAATGGACAGATCGTCCAAACAGAAAATTAATAAGGAAACACAAGTTTTAAATGACACAATAGACCAGATAGATTTAACTGATATTTACAGGACATTCCATCCAAAAACAGCAGATTACACTTTCTTCTCAAGTGCGCATGGAACATTTCCAGGATAGATCACATCTTAGGTCACAAATCAAGCCTCTGTAAATTTAAGAAAATTGAAATCATATCAAGCATCTTTTCTGACCACAATGCTATGAGATTGGAAATCAATTCCAGCGAAAAAAACATTAAAAAAAAAACACATGGAGGCTAAATTATACGTTACTAAATAACCAAGAGATCACTGAAGAAATCAAAGAGGAAAGCAAAAAATACCTTGAGACAAATGACAATGAAAACACGATGATCCAAAACCTATAGGATGCAGCAAAAGCAGTTCTAAGAGGGAAGCTCAGTAAATTTAAGAAAATTGAAATCATATCAAGCATCTTTTCTGAACACAATGCTATGAGACTGGAAATCAATTAGAGAAAAAAAAACGTAAAAACACAAACACATGGAGGCTAAACAATACATTACTAAATAACCAAGAGATCACTGAAGAAATCAAAGAGGAAATCAAAAAATACCTAGAGACAAATGACAAAGTAAGCACGACAATCCAAAACCTATGGGATGCAGCAAAAGCAGTCTAAGAGGGAAGTTTATAGCTATACAAGCCTACCTCAAGAAAGAAGAAAAATTTCAAATAAACAATCTAACCTTACACCTAAAGGAACTCGAGAAAGAAGAACAAACAAAACCCAAAGTTAGCAGAAGGAAAGAAATCATAAAGATCGGAGCAGAAATAAATGAAATAGAAGCAAAGAAAACAATAGCAAAGATCAATACAACTAAAAGCTGGTTCTTTGAGAAGATAAACAAAATTGATAAACCATTAGCCAGATTCATCAAGAAAATGAGGGAGAGGACTCAAATCAATAAAACTGGAAATGAAAAAGGAGAAGTTACAACACACAACACAGAAATACAAAGCATCCTAAGAGACTACCACAAGCAACTCTATGCCAACAAAATGGACAACCTGGAAGAAATGGACAAATTCTTAGAAAGGTATAACCTTCCAAGACTGAACCAGGAAGAAACAGAAAATATGAACAGACCAATCACAAGTAATGAAATTGAAACTGGGATTAAAAATCTTCCTACAAACAAGTCCAGGACCAGGTGGCTTCACACGTGAATTCTATTAAACATTTAGAGAAGAGCTAACACCCATCCTTCTCAAACTTTTCCAAAAATTGCAGAGGAAGGAACACTCCCAAACTCATTCTGTGAGGCCACCATCACCCTGATACCAAAACCAGACAAAGATACTAGAAAAAAAGAAAATTACAGACCAATATCACTGATGAATATAGATGCAAAAATCCTCAACAAAATATTAGCAAACAGAATCCAACAACACATTAAAAGGATCATACACCATGATCAAGTGGGATTTATCCCAGGGATGCAAGGATTCTTCAATATATGCAAATCAAACAATGTGATGCACCATATTAGCAAATTGAAGAATAAAAACCATATGATCACCTCAATAGATGCAGAAAAACCTTTTGAAAAAATTCAACAATGATTTATGACAAAAACTCTCCAGAAAGTAGGTATGGAGGGAACCTACCTCAACATAATAAAGGCCATATATGACAAACCCACAGCAAACATCATTCTCAATGGTGAAAAATTGAAAGCATTTCCTCTAAGATCAGGAACAAGACAAGGATATCCAGTCTCACCAGTATTATTCAACATAGTTTTGGAAGTCCTAGCCATGGCAATCAGAGAAGAAAAAGAAATAAAAGGAATCCAAATTCAAAAAGAAAACGTAAAACTGTCACTGTTTGCAGATGACATGGTACTATACATAGAGATTCCTAAATATGCTGTCAGAAAACTACTAGAGCTAATCAATGAATTTGATAAAGTTGCAGGACACAAAATTAATGCACAGAAATCTCTTGCATTCCAAACTCTAATGATGAGAAATCTGAAAGAGAAATTAAGGAAACACTCCCATTTACCATTGCAACAAAAAGAATAAAATACCGAGGAATAAACCTACCTAAGGAGACAAATGACCTGTATACAGAAAACTATAAGACACTGATGAAAGAAATTAAAGATGATACCCACAGATGGAGAGATATACCATGTCCTTGGATTGGAAGCATCAATATTGTGAAAATGACTATATTACCCAAAGCAATCTACAGGTTCAATGCAATCCCTATCAAATTACCAATGGCATTTTTTACAGAACTAGAACAAAAAATCTTAAAATTTGTATAGAGACACAAAAGACCCCGAATAGCCAAAGTGGTCTTGAGGGAAAAAAACGGAGCTAGAGGAATCAGGCTCCTGGACTTCATACTATACTACAAAGCTACAGTAATCAAGACAATATGGTCCTGGCACAAAACCAGACATATAGATCAATGGAACAGGATAGAAAGCCCAGAGATAAATCCATGCACCTATGGTCAACTAATCTGTGACAAAAGAGGCAAGGATATAGAATGGAGAAAAGACAGTCTCTTCAATAAGTGGTGCTGGGAAAACTGGACAGCTACATGTAAAAGAATGAAATTAGAACACTTCCTAACACCATACACAAAAATAAACTCAAAATGGATTAGAGACCTAAATATAAGACCAGACACTGTAAAACTCTTTGAGGAAAACATAGGAAGAACACTCTTTGACATAAATCACAGCAAGATCTTTTTTGAAGCACCTCCTAGAGTAATGGAAATAAAAACAAAAATAAACAAATGGGACCTAATGAAATTTAAAATCTTTTGCACAGCAAAGGAAACCATAAACAAGGTTAATTATTAGAGAAATGCAAATCAAAACTACAATGAGGTATCACCTCACACCAGTTAGAATGGGCATCATCAGAAAATCTACAAACAACAAATGCTGGAGAGGGTGTGGAGAAAAGGGAACTATCTTGCACTGTTGGTGGGAATGTAAATTGTTCTCCAGCCACCCTGGAGAACAGTATGGAGGTTCCTTAAAAAACTAAAAATAGAATTACCATATGATCCAGCAATCCCACTACTGGGCATATACCCTGAGAAAACTATAATTCAAAAAGACACATGCACCCCAATGGTCTTTGCAGCACTATTTACGATAGCCAGGACATGGAAGCAACCTAAATGCCAATCAACAGATGAATGGATAAAGAAGAAGTGGTACATATATACAATGGATTATTACTCAGCCATAAAAAGGAATGAAATTTGGTCATTTGTAGAGATGTAGATGGATCTAGAGACTGTCATACAGAGTGATGTAAGTCAGAAAGAGAAAAACAAATATCATATATTAATGCATATCTGTGGAACCTAGAAAAATTGTACAAATGAACCGGTTTGCAGGGCAGAAATTGAGACACAGATGCAGAAAACAAACATATGGACACAAAAGGGGGACAGTGGCAGGGGGGCGGTGGTGATATGATGAAGTGGGAAATTGGGATTGACATATATACACTAATATGTATAAAATGGGTACTAATAAGAACCTGCCATATAAAAAAATAAATAAAATTAAATTTTAAAAAGATAATAGAAATAAAAAGATAAATACTCACGTCCCAGTTCTATTGATAACTTTCCACATGGGCACATGGCCAAACTTCTGTGAACATCAGCTTCCTAATTATAAAATGAAAGATTGATTGTTTTCAGTTCCACCCTCCAATGGCTGTTAGTGAAGACACAATCCATGTCTCTGGATGTGCAGGCTCTCTGCTGATCTCTTCGAGTGGGGCACTCTATAGAATTCATGAGCTCCTGGAAGACAGGGAGCTCTATTCACTGCTATATCCTTAGGACCTCGAACATAGTAGGTGCTCAGAAACTACTGATCATTTGACTGTCTGAGATTTCTAGCAGATTAGATGAATATTAACGCCTATAGCACAAGAGCAGTCAGAGCTTGTGGTATAGATTCGGAAGGCATCAACTTGGTGGTAAGAGTTGAAGCTGTCTGTGGTGGAGGATAAAAAGAGAGAGAGAGAGAGAAAGAAAGAGTGAGGAAATGGACTGAAAATAAGGTCATAAGTTAAAGAAGGCATCATTAGTGATTTTGAAGCAATGTCAATGGATTATTGTGGACTAGTGGGAGGAGGTCAGAGGAAAGCTAGATTCACGACACTAGAAGGATAGTGCATAGTGAAAAAATAGAAGTAGCTGGGTTAAATTATGTGACATGTGACAGTGAAAGGAAGGTGAAAATGGAATATTAGTGAAGAGATGAAAAGTTCAGGGAATTATAAGGGCAAATACAAGTTCAAAATAAAAGGCTTAATTCTCCTTTTTGGAAATAAGGGAAGAGACTCCTCTCCTTTTTCTTAGAGCATTTATTTAAAAGAAAAAAAGTGTAAGTTCTTTCTCTGTCTCTTTGAAATATAGGTAAATCTTTTTTAAAAGCTAAGTAAGCTGGCTCTTGCTAGTTTTACGACCCAGGAGTGCCTTGCTCAAGAACCTGGGAACTATCTCTGAAATATAATTATTAAGGAAAATGATGCCCCTAGCTCCCAGTTTCTGTGGGTTGGTAGGAGCTTAACCTCAGCAGACACTTCACTCCCAGGATGCAAAACTATTTTTTGTCATAAAGAGGAGTTTATATTTCCTTTGGATAAAGCCAATTAGTTAGCACAGATGGTCAGCCCAACTACCAAGTGAATTTAGGATGAACTACGCGTGACAAATGGTGCTGTCAGTCCTTTTTCTTGAGGACTGGTTATTGTTTATCTTGAGAACATGTACGTATTAGTCAGCGTTCTCCAGAAAAACAGGACCAGTAGGTTGTATATGCATATATGGAGAGATTTATTATAGGGAATTGGCTCACGTGATTATGGACACTGACAAGTCTCAGGGTCTGCAGGGTGAGCTGGCAATTTGGAGACGGAGGAGAACCAATGGTGTAGTTCCAGTCCAAAGGCCGACAGGCTCGGGAGCCAAGAAGAGTCAATGCTGCAGTTTGAATCCAAAGGCAGAAAAAAGCCAATGTCCTCGTTCAAAAACAATCAGGAAGAAGCAATTCGCTTTTACTTGGCAAAGGTCAGATTTTTGGTTCTGTTCAGTCCCTCGACAGATTTGTGTATACCAGAATGGGGCGAGGGGGAATTGGATGAAGGTAGTCAAAAGGTAAAAACTTACAGTTATAAGATAAATAAGTACTTGGGATATAATGTACAACAGGATAAATATAATTAACATTGCTGTATGTTATATATGAAAATTAAGAGAGAAAATCCTGAGTTCTTACCACAAGAAAAAATTTTTCTGTTTCTTTAATTTTGTATCTATATGAGGTGATGGATGTTCACTAAACTTGTGAAAATCACTTCATAATGTATGTAAGTCAAATCATTACGTTGTACACCTTAAATCTGTACAGTGCTATATGTCAATTATATCTCAGTAAAACTGGAGTTAAAAAATAAAGTCAGTTCACACACACACACACACACACACACACACACACACACACACACACAAATAGTGTGGAGGCTGAAAAGCAAAGTGGTACTTCAAAAATTGTGATCAGCTCAGAGCCCTGAGGATAGGCCAAATGTTAGCAGGTCTCATAAATCTCTTAAAACTCCATTCAGACAACAGACTGACTCATAAATAAAATCATCCTGATGCCACTAACTCTGAATATTTTCATGAACGTTATAGGGAGGATCTTTGGAGGATTGTTTGTATATCTATTCTTTGGCTACGACAAATAGAAAAATGGAAATGTAATGAGGCACTCGGCTCACACACTTTAGGAAGGATATTTTCTCTTTCTTAACTGACCATAAGACACTACAACTTGAGTCTTAATTTCTTATTGAACTTGAATCTCTGACCCAGATATTATATTCACGTGGACCTATAGAGGACAGCCTTCTGCAAATTTTTGTAGGATGTAGGTTTTTATACTGGATCCTTCCTCCTACCTCCCAAGGACCCTAGAATGGAGTGACCCAGTATGAATTAAATTCTTCCTTCTCACATTTTTCGCCCCCAGGGGAGAGGGGAGGAGGAATAAACTAGTACAATGAATTATGATAGTGGATTTCCCACAGTGTGGAGCTCTGGACCTTCCCTTGCATCTTAGGAATTCTTGAAGACAATCCTGAGACATACTGCTCATGTGGGCATAGCCTAAGCTTGGTTACTCTCAATAATAATAATAATAAAAGGGAAATAAGGAGGAAGAAGAGGAGGGGCAAGAGGAGAGGTGAAGAAGAAAGAGGAGGAAGAGGAGGAAACCTGGGAGGAAGAGTGGGGAAAAGGAGGAGGAAGAGGGAGAGAAGGAAGAAAAGGGATGAGAAACAACTTTTACTGAACCTGTATCAGTCACTGGACTAAGGGCATTATGTGAAATCTGTAGTTTATTTCCATAACAACTCTAAAGTAACAGATACTATCATTTTCATTGTTTTACAAAGGAAGGGACTGAGACTTAGATATTTTAGGTTAAGTTAATACTGAGGGGCAGCAGTGAAGTTTGACTCCAGATTTGCCTGACTCCGGAGTTCCAACTACTAACCACTACCAAGAATTTGAAAGAAAAAAAGTTTGAGTGAAGAGTTTTCTTCTCTAGAGGTGATTTTTCCCGCAGACCCTCCAAACAGCTAGATAGCGAAAACTGAGATAACTACACTATTGTGAACTTTGCTTTACATCCATGTATGGATAGGTGGGTAGGGGAATCTTATTAATTACAAGTTAGGCAGGTGAGATAATAACATACTAACAGTAATTTCAAAACATTTTCAAAATAGTATTTGTAATTGTTTTTGTCTCTAAAATTATTACAGTATATTTTTATCAGCAGTCTCTAAAAATAACTTTCACATATTTATTTCAGTTAAAATTGAATTATAAATATTTTCAGGCTAACAGATTTTATTTTCTTGCTATAATGCTTTTATAATCGATCTTTACAACAACTAGATTTTTTGTACTAAGTACACACAATGTCAATTAATTTTCACTCATATTGCTATAGCAAGTAAACCCTCAGTTAGTTGTCTTTGATAAAGCAAGATGAAATTTTATCATAGACAGGAAGAAAAGAAATCAGCAAGTTCACAATTTCAGTTAAATCAACATCATAATCTGTTAAAACAGTATTTTGTGATACTGATATTTTCATAACTCAATTCAAAATTTATCCATTCATCCTGTCTACAAAGCATATTGCCCAAATATTAACTATTTATCAGATAATCTACCACTGTGCTGACAGGTGGCCTTTATTTTCTTTGGCAGCAGTTCAAAGTTTCTAGAATGTATTGATGGCTAAATAGCTATTAACACTGATAAGAGCTCTTGCTGTATTTCTGTGATTGGACCACCATATGGAGCTGATTTCAAAACAGAAAGATTAAAAGAGCTCACTCTTAACACATATAAGGGAACACAATGAGCATATTGTCATTGAACCTTCTAAACTTACCTCCCAAGTCTGAAAAATTCCTACTCTTTCTGTTGACAGTCTTCTCTCAGTGTCTCAAGGAAAATTTATATTCTCCATGCCACGTCTACAGATATGATTAACTAAGTTCAATCTTTCTTCAGGGTGTGTATATATATTTAATATTAATTTTGTTCTCTCACCTAAACCCTCACCCTGCGTTCTATCAAAGTCTGTGGTTATTAAAGCTACAAGATTGAGTATGAGGAATGTGGTGTATTTAAGGTAAGGATGCAATTAAAACCTATCTTTAATAATCACTAAGCAAAATGTCAGTGTCCAGTCCTTCAATCAAACAGGATTAACACTGAGTCCCTCAGGAAGCCACAGTCTAGCATGGCCATGTAAGAAAACACAAGTAACCTGGACTGCTAAAGAACACATTGGACATGAAGTTCAAAGATTCTGGTTTGAGGATATGATACTCCTAAATTAAGGGATGTGAGCACAACACTTTGCTCTCTAAGATAAAATAGAGAAAAATATGCCTACTTTGTGAAATAAAAGAAAATACATGTTAAAATTTTTTGTAAACTATAAAATGCTATATATAAAACATCAGTGATACCTTTACATACTCCTGGCAAGAAGATACAGGTAAAATTGCCCTCAGATCAATGAAAAGTGCAGGGAAAGTTTGAGCAAATGTTGGTATTGGCTTGCAATTAGCAGGTACATGGCACTGACAACAAAGTAATGGGGCAAGAGGCAAGGAGTATAGCGTAACTATTGGTTAGAGAATAAAAGAAGGATAACTGGCAACCTTGGTGACTCATGGCAGACATTAATCATTTATTGAGTGATTTCTATATGCTAAAGTTAAAGAAGAATGTAAGATACACGCTTTTGAGGACCTTACATTCAGTGATAGACATTACTGTGCTAGCCAATATTTATGAATCGTTTCCCTTTCCTGGACATGCAGGAGAATTACACTTCCTACTTATTTAAATTTGGCATGGCCATGTGACTTTCTTTGGCCAATAAAATATGAGTGGAAATGGCAGGTATCACTCTGGGTGAAAGCATTTAAAAGGCAGTGTGCAATTTCTCCATATTCTTTTCTCATGCTCTAGAAATTATGGGAGCAGTGTTGATAAGGAGATGACACAAGATGAAAAAGCCTGGAGTTCTGAGCTTTGACATATAGGCTAGCTGCCCTAGAATAGATTCTGAATGAACAAGAAATAAACTTTTATTTTAATAAACCAGGAGATTTTTTTATATAGTTTATTACGGCACCGTTACCTAGCCTATCCTGACTAAAACACATTCTACAGAGAAAGTATAGCATGGTGAAAGAGTACACTCATCCTTCAGTATCCAAACGGGATCGATTTCAGGACCTCCTGTGGATATCAAAATTCTCAAATGTTCAAGTCCCTTATACAAAATGGTATAGTATTTGTATATAACCTATGCACATCCTCCGGTACACTTTAAATCGTCTCTAGATTACTTATAATACCTAATAAAATGTAAATGCTATGTAAATAGTTGCCAACACACAGAAAATTCAAATTTTGCTTTTTGGAACTTTCTGGAATTTTTTTTCAAATATTTTCAATCTGCAATTGGTTGAATCTGTAGATGCCCTAACCACAGATATGGAGGGCTGATCGTACATACATCTGACGCAAAAGGAGCTGGATGTTTTACCTCATCCTGTTTATTATTGGTTGACTTTGAATGCATTACTTAGTCCCTCTGAGCCTCACTGTTATCCTTGTAAAATGAAGATAATAATGCTTGCTTAAAGAATTGTTTCATGTGAGAAAGTGTCTATTTTTAATAGTAAGTTAATTAAACAAGGAAGCCATTAGACTAGGCGGTTCTAATACCTTAGCAACCTATGTAAGCAAACCAAAACCTAAGCCTGTAAATGCCTCGAAGTTAAGAAATCAAAACCTAAGGACAACTAATCACAAACAGCCAACTAGCCTTTCTCAAATAAGGCAGCCACTTGAACTATCTATCGCCAATAAAATTATTTCTTGCTTTGCTTTTTCATCTTCTCTATAAAAGTCTTGCCCCTAACTCTTGTCAGTGGAGCTCTCCTAACCACTTCTGGTTTGGTGCTGCCCCATTCAAATTGATTTTTGCTCAAATAAACTCTTAGAACATTTAATATGCCTCATTTTATCTTTTAATAGTTAATCCTTGAAATACTCATTATTATTATACCTCAGCAATAATAAAATACAGTTGAAATATCTTAAAAATAAACACAACTCTTGTTGGTACCACTACACATGGATGTCCCAATGCAATGGGTGCTAAAGAGCTATCAAGGGCTGGAAAATAGGAACCATCCTTTGAGGGTGTGAGGGGTGGGATATTCCCTTGTTCCAGGAAATAAGGTTGAGGGGGCCATGCGTTCCTGCTGGGACATTTTTTGCATTTTGCAGTTGTTTAATTTTTTCCTTCTTTTTTGTAATTTTGAATTTTTTGTGAGACCTGGGTCTCAAGACAACTGGAAACATCCTTACCACAGTGAGCAGACCACAGGTACTTTGAACCCTTTCCAAGGATTGACGATTCTTGGAATCTGGAAGTTCTGTTTTGTTTATGTTTTTATTTCTTTTAATTTTTATACAGATATATTCAGAGATCTAAGGAACTTCTTCCTTTCCCTGTCTTCTCCACCATCTTGAAAGTGAATACTTTTAGCAAAGGAAGGAGGAAAATACTATAGCAACATTTTGAGAGGTTTGGTATTTTTTATGAAAAAAAAAAAAAAAAAAAGGAATGAATTGAGATGGAGAAAATGTCCCCACCTTAAGCCCACATGAATCCCTCTCTCCCACCTCTATTTTCTTCCTAAGTTTCTATTAAACAAGCCATTGAAGCAACTCTCCTATCATCACAAAGATGCATTGAGTGAGGAATAAAGAAAAAGACAAAGAGCTGGATAAAGAGTCACAGTCCATTGGTTCCCAGCACTCAGAATGTGAGAACTTGTCATCATGGCCATAGCTTCCACATTCTGGAGCTGTGGCCGGCTGCTCAGCTGGGCCTTCTATCCTGGTCCTGGCATCTGGGCTCTCTTCACCCATCATCCTGTCTCAAAACTGCATGAAGAATCCCATCAGTCCAGGTAGCTGTTGTCAAAAAACCACCAGACGTGGAGTCCCATTGATCCTGACACCATTCACGTCCCTGTGGGGTATGAACAAGATCATTGAGATCTTGGCTTCTCCAGCATCCATGCCCAGGAAGTGTTTGACTGTAGGAAGCCCAGGTTCTCTAAGGTTGTACTGAAACCACAGTCCACGACTAGGGAAGCTCACAAAGTCTTTATCCTTGGCTGTTGAAATTTACCAAGTCCTGAGCTATGAGTAGAAAGAACAGTATGGCAGCCAAGTGCTCCTGCCATGCCTGGAGGCTGAAAGAAAATGAGATTGTGGCACAGGAGACCTCAGCCCTCTGAGTGCAAGCCAAGCACATTTCCCTGTAGGGTGCATTTTTGATTGTTCTCTTTTGAAGAGACTCGTTTGTCTCCTGTCTGAGAGCACCATACCTGAACAAACCTTTCTGTCATAAACACTTTTCTAGTAGTACAAACACACTGACTCACATTTTAATATACACCTGTGTCCAACTATGTGCTCCCACACGTGCTATGGCCTGCAGGTGTGGTCACCAAGGTGTGTCTGTGTGTGTGTGTGCGCGCCCACATATGTATGTATGAGTGAACACGTGTTCTTTTGCATTACTCTCCACTTTAAAAACCTTCATCTTTAGTTCAAAAAAAAAATTACCATATTTTTATTAGATTATGGGGAACTCTGACGGTTTTCCTCCCCTGCTATTCTCTTTCCTCCCTCCCATTCAGTGTTGTTTCACGTTAGATCTTATTTACTTTTCCATGATGCTGTCTTTGTATTCACTAAGAACAACTTTGGTGAAATAGCAGATCTCAGTTTTCAAAAGTACAAGCTCTTATTTGTTTAATCTTTAAATTACCATGATAAAATGCTATACAAAATAATAGCACGACACTGCAGCACTGTTAATGTATAGGTTGTTTTCCTCACATTTTAAGTTTTGGTGATAATTGTCTTCATATTTAAAGTACTATTTAGATTTATTAAGTCCCATATTTACTTACTATTTTATCTACTACGTTTCACTTTAATAATGCTAACCACGACCAGGTAAGAATAGAATTATTAGAACACAGATTTGGTTTTGCACCATCTGTACCTAAATCAGTAATCCCATTGTACACAAAAGCATGCTGCCTAAGTATTACCAGTGGATGTGAGGTATTTTCCCCACCTAAAAATTTTATGTTCTTTCAGAAACAAAAATTAAACTGATGCATTTGGAGCATGCCCAGAACATCCACAAGACAGAGGATCAAAGGAAATGTGAGGAATGAACAGTTATTTTCCGTGTAGGAGTCAAATGCTGTATTTCAGAACAGCTTTTGATATTGATATGATTTCCTATTTGACCTTTTCCAGGTTCCTCTTGATATTCAAAACACGTCAATTATTTAAGTGGATTTTTCCATTTTTAATACATATTTTTATAAATTATTAGGAGAAAAAAACCTTGATGATTAAAAAAACATTGGCTCATTAAGTAAACATGTAGCTTTTTTTTGCGGGGGGGGTTTGGGTTTTTTTTTTTTTTGCGGTACGCGGGCCTCTCACTGTTGCGGCCTCTCCCGTTGCGGAGCACAGGCTCCGGACGCGCAGGCTCAGCGGCCATGGCTCACGGGCCCAGCCGCTCCGCGGCATGTGGGATCTTCCCGGACCGGGACACGATCCCGCGTCCCCTGCATCGGCAGGCGGACTCTCAACCACTGTGCCACGAGGGAAGCGAAGCCCTGTAGCTTTTTAAAGACCCTTTTTCCTAGTAGTGTCAATTCCTGAAGTAATCCTCACTCTAAGAAATTGTATAAGATAGTGTTTATTGTTTTAAGGTGTTAGGTTTGGTGTAACTTGTTATGTCACAATGGATAACATGTCACAATGGATAACTAATACATTTGTTAAGATTGAACAGAAAAAGAAACATTTAGGGTTTTTTGAAGCCTTCAGTATTTTAAACCTATTACTGATATGCATCAGCATGTTTTCTGTTTTAAACTAAAATTGTAGGACGGTATTGAGGCTTATCATGCTGATTCCTATTCCTAAATACATAAGGAGCTTCCTTATTTTCAAATAGGTTTTTTTTTAAGTCAGTTAATGTCGTCCAAAAGCACAAGATGAATTTTACTTATATATTTATTGGATTATATAGTATTTTTTTAGGAAAAGCATCTGCCACAAAAATGTCTATTTCAAAAGGGTGTATTGCTGGCATGGATCGCTGCAGCCAGTGCCCTGCTTTCCCTTGTAGAAGGTCATGTTTTGTACATTGTGAGGTTTGTATCAGGGCTATGTGGATATTCTATCAGTTGAGAGATGATTTGACTTCAAAGTTGTTCTTTGTTTCACTAAGTTGTATAATGTCAAGAGAGTCTGCTGTTACTAAAAGATAACGTGTTTAATGCCAGATTGACTGCATAATTTCATCAATATGACTTTCTGGTTTCCCAACTCCAGAAGATCTCCAATAAGAGAGTGGCTTCACTATCATTTCATCAGCAATGCTTCTCTAAGAATATCTAGTGGAGTCTTGGGGAGCCAGGCTAGCTGGATATTCTTACTAGGTAAACATTTTGTTCAAGGTTCAATTAATGGTGGAAAATCAAGGTGGAGGGAGGGTGTTGGAATATGTATAAGTTTTCTAGGGCTGCCATAATAAAGTACCATAGACAGGCTTAAACAACAGAAATTTATTTTCTCATTCTGGAGGCTAAAAGTGTCAGCATGATTGATTTCTTCTGAGGGCCTCTCTCCTTGGCTTGTAGATAGCCATCTTCCTTTGTGTCTCCACATGGTCTCCCCTCTGTGCATGTCTGTGTCCTAATCTGCTTTTCTTATAAGAACACCAGTCATATTGGATTAGGGCCCACCCTAATGACCTCATTTTACTTCTTTAAAACCCTATCTCCAAATACAGTCACATTCTCAGGTATGGAGTTAGGACTTCAGTGTATGAATTTCAGGGACACATAATTCAGCTCATAAGAGAACTGAAATGTATTGTTTAGGAAAATAACTAACATATTACATAAATAAAATTGTTGGGAGCCTTAAGCAGAACAGAGTAAAAGGTACGTGTTATAATAAAAGTAGTAATGAATTCAGACTTATTGTAGGTGATAAGGCTCAGAAATTGTATAAGAAATAAGAGCAGAAGAGTTAATCATGGAGAATCTCTCCATGGAGACTGGAGGTGAGGGTCATTGGGGGCATCTTGGAATGGGCTGCCACAGTGAGAGAGAGAGAGTGTGTGTGTGTGTGTGTGTGTGTGTGTGTGTTACATCATCATGAAATTGATAACGTAAATTATATCATTAAATGAGGAAGGGTCAAAAGTTTCTCTCTGGACCATTTACATTCATCAAGGTAAAAATAGATTATTTTTTTAAGTATATTTGAGCATTGATCTTTCTTAGAATTGGGTTATTTGTATCAAATGAGCATCACAAATATTTTATGCAGAAGAAAGAAAAATTACAGTTAAAAAAGCACATCAAAACTATGATTAAACACATATATGCATTAAAGAAATCCAGAGTGAAAAAGTAATCAGAGCTGGATATGGATGTAGTAAATAACATTTTTTAAAGTGAATTCACTGCTGCAATGTTAAATTTTAAGAAAAATCATTCTAAGACAAGTAAGCAAAGTTGTCACAGAGAAAAATATCAGATAGTATATTAATATAAGTAGTTCTTAGTTGATGTCCAGGAAAAATTTGAAAATAAAAACTAACAATTTCTTTCAAAAATTTTAGAACATACCAATGCAACAAAAGACTATGATGTGGTATCTTATAATGATTAGATTAATCATGTTCATAAAAATTATATTCACTTGTTTGGGGTATTAGCCTAATAGGCATATTTGGTCATAAATTATTAAAGGTAATCCTTTTGTGGTGTTAATATAATAGAAAGCAAATTGAAATGTTTTATTTCTCCTTGGGTGGAAGAATTACAAGAAAGACACTCAAGGACTATTTGCCTATTGATTTGTATTAAAGGTTTTCAATACTATAATCCATTGTTATTTAATACTTTAGAGCAGGGGATAGCAATGTTTTTTTGTAAATGTAGTAAGTATTTTCACCCTTTTTAGCCATGTGGTATCTATCACGTCTACTCCATTCCACAACTGTAGCATGAAAACAACCATCAAAAATACTAAACAAATAAACACGACTGTGTTCAATAAAACTTTAGGTATGGAGATTGAATTTTGAATTTCAAATAATTTTCATGTGTCACAAAATGTCTTCTTTTTATTTTCTTTTTCAAAACTTTATAAACATAAAAACCTTTCTTAGCTCATGCAAAAACAGAATAACAGGCCGGATTTGATAAATGTCTATTTTAGAGCCACCCTATTAGCTTGCTTACAGGTTGACAAGATAGGCAAAGCACTAAATAGGCAGGAAATCACCACTGAAAAGCACATAAAAAACATTAAGACTCTACAGCAGATTCCTAGACGTAAGCCCAGCTGCCTTCTGGGATACCTTAGTGCTAGATATCAAGCCACACCCAACTGGCTGATGTTGAGTTCATTGATTTTCTACCTGAAATATGCAGAGTGGCTGAACTGTTGGAAAATATATGCACTTTGTACAATCAGAGGTGATATAATTTCAGCAATAAATACATCACAGTCGGTTTTTCTGTGATAGTCCTATATCATTGTAATAGCTAACATATATAGAGTGCTTTCCATGAGCTGGGAACTTGTCTAAGCACTTTAACTGCAGTAACTTATTTAATTCTCACCAAAAAAACCTAACACGTGGGTATAATTGTTGTTCTCATTTTACAGATTTTACCTTTCAAAATTCTTTCACTATTTATCTGGCTTATATTGTCACGTGTGTGTGTGTGTGTGTGTGTGTGTATTTGTCTAAACAAAAGAAAAAGTGTATTAGTAATTCACTGATATGATAGACCATGACCACTATTATCAAAATCCCAGACCCATTCTTCTTTCCACATCCACTTAAATGATCTGAAGTAAAAGAGAGAAAACGTAAATATTCTACCAACCTAATGAGTACACAATAGGTATGACAACTATAAGCATTACTCTCAGTGCCTGTGCCATGAGGTCTGAGAAAGCATTTGGTGCACTATCCTTCTTTTTTTTTTAACATCTTTATTGGAGTATAACTGTTTTACAATGGTGTGTTAGTTTCTGCTTTACAACAAAGTGAATCAGTTTTACATATACATATGTTCCCATTATCCTTCTTATATAACCTTCCAAACAGAGTTACTGTCAAGATAGGTCCAGATAGTGGCTTCTGGCTGAACAAGCGTCCGTCACTTGACACCTATTTAAAACACAGGGAAGTTGACTGAGAATAACTTTCAGTTATACAACCTCACAACGTACACTTAAAATTCAGTACAACTGGATGAAGAAACAGTAAAAATAATGGCCAGATTCTATTCCATCTGAAGTACGTGAAATGGTACAGAGTATAAGAAAAATTGGAGCTGTGGAATTAGCACTGATTCATTTATTATTGAAATGCCCATAATCTATATCTTATAATTTACTCTGAGAGAGCATCTGATGAGCTAATAAACATAAAACAATGGATTTCCCAGTGATACAAAGAGGCTTCCTCTGGTGGGACTTGTCCTGAAACTCTTCTTGAGTCTTCTTTCTACTTGACAGACCTTAAACACCCCAGCCCACTCCCTGAAGTCCCCACAATAAGATATATTTCTTTATTCTCAAGGACATGCTCATTTTTCTCTAGGGGAATTTTAGACAAGAGATCCCATGTCCTCAGTGTCCTTGGTGAGCCCTAAGGACAAGTTTACCTTTTCCAAATGAAGATTTTCATGATATCTGTAAGCACTTGGGCAGGTTTTCTACTCAAAAGATGCTTCCTCTTACATAAAATGAATTGGCGATATTAAGCAAAAAATCGTACCTGAAATTCTCCAGGTGCAAGCTGAATTTCACTCAGCAGCACCTCAGGGAAGACATACTGGGTTTCAAAAGTGCCACTGAGGGAGAACGTTTCAAACCTGGTGGAAGCAGTTTCAACTGAATCACCACAAGTGTGAAAGTCCATTGTTTTACACTTCAACAGAGTACAAATCTAGGAACATAAAAACAAAACAATAAGTCTTAGGAAAGCCAGTTGAAACATTCTCTTGACCTAGAAAAAAGTGCCTATGCCCCTTTGTTTATAATGTTTGTTATAGTAGTACTTCCTCATTCGATTAATCTGGTTTGTTGCTGAATGCTATTGCAACTAGTAATAAAAATAAAGGACTTCAGACCCTAGTGCTTTCTGCAGTTGAACTGTAAACAGATTAAACCACGTAAAGAAATAATCAGATCCTTGGTCTACAGTCATGAACCATTATACCCTAATTGTTTTCAAGTTAGCCATGTTTTTAATAATCAAAAGTGTTTGATTATTTTTTAAAAGTTTAGACACTAGTTTAATTTCTACCTTAGTGCCTATTTCTAACAATGAAGGAACTTTAAATTTGTACTGAGTCCTAGAGTTGATCTAGAGACAACTCTTGTGATCTGGAAAAGTCACATACTTTATACCTGAGCAGGATAATGATAACAGCTCTCGTTACCCTACGTAGTTATACTATACTACACTACACTACATAGCTATTTGCATGTAAATTTAATGAATCACCTCACCATGCAGATGCAAAGTCCCCAAAAGGAAGATCCATCTTCATTTAACTCCATCTGTACTGCATCTTCAAAGCTTTACTCCAAGCCACCTTTATTTCTTGCCTGACTAAAGCAATAGCCCCTAACTGGTCTCCCTGCTTTCACTTTTGAAGTTGGAGAGCAAGTGTTTTAGGGCAAGTGTGCCAAGATGGGATACAAATAACTTTCAGATAAAGGTAGAATGAACACATGCTTCAATTTTGTTCCTTTATAATCCTACTAAAACCAACTTTATTATTATTATTATTTTTGGAAGATCTAAACCCACAAGGTTAGGAGAACAGGAGGATAGATTATGGCACAAGTTTAGAAGTTGGGGTGTTGATGCAAAAATGGTAACTGAGGAAGCAACCCAAGTGCCCATCAACAGATTATTGGATTAAGAAGATGAGGTACAGGGCTTCCCTGGTGGCACAGTGGTTGAGAATCTGCCTGCCAATGCAGGGGACATGGGTTCGAGCCCTGGTCTGGGAAGATCCCACATGCCGTGGAGCAACTAGGCCCATGAGCCACAACTACTGAGCCTGCACGTCTGGAGCCTGTGCTCTGCAATAAGAGAGGCCGCGATAGTGAGAGGCCCGCGCACCGCGATGAAGAGTGGCCCCTGCTTGCCCCAACTAGAGAAAGACCTCGCGCAGAAACGAAGACCCAACACAGCCAAAAATAGATAAATAAATAAATAAATGAAAGATGAGGTACATATGTACAATGGAATATTACTAAGCCATAAAAAATAATGAAATATTACCATTTGCAGCAATGTGGAAGGACCTAGAGAATATTATACTTAGTGAAATAAGTCAGACAGAGAATGTGGAATCTAAAAAATGATACAAATGAATGTGTTAAAAAAAACTGAAACAGACTCATAGATATAGAAAACAAACTTGTGGTTACCAAAGGGAAAAAGGAAGGTGCGAGGGACAAATTAAGGGTATGGGATTAACAGATACACATTACTATACATAAAATAGATAAGCAGCAAAGGTATACTGCATAGAACAGGGAATTATACCTATTCTCTTGTAACAACCTATAATGGAATATAATCTGCAAAAATACTGAATCACTACGTCGTACACCTGAAACTAACACTATATTATAAATCAACTAAAGTTCAATTTAAAAAATAGTAACTGATTTAACAGACCTAAGAAAGCCAAGTTCTGAACTAGCTGTGGGGAAAGCTAAGAATCAACCTATCTAAACTTTTGAGAATACTCAAAAGTTTCCATCCCTGGAAGCACTAGGTACCTCAGGAGCTGGGAGTAAATTGGGGTGCTTGAAGAAAGGAAAATTTGTGGGAAGTTGTTAAGAATGCCTCAATACTGAGTCCCCACCCATGGGTGGTCAACTACCCTTTCCCTGTTCCAGTAAAAGATGGAATACTTATTTCCAGAGAGGGTAAAGCAGACGATGTTTAGATGGAGGTTTTGAAAGACATATTTGAAGGGGATTCCTTGAATGAATCAAACTGAATGGTAAAACCATCTCCCTCCACCCTGCAAGGTCATTTCCCTCACTTGACTCTCTAAATGCTGTCAAAAAAGGCATTTCTCCTTCAGGAATAGGGTTGCCACATAAATTACAGGACAGGAATCCCAGTTAAATCTGAAGTTCAGGTAAACTAAAAAAACTAAAACCAGTTTTTAGTATAAATATGTCCCAACTATTGCATGGACATACTTATTTTTTTTTAATTTGCTGTTTATATGAACTTTGAATTTACCTGGGAATCCTGTGTTTTTATTTGTTAAATTATTCACAAAGGGAAATAGAAGAATTTTGAAACCTGGAAAACCTAATCATCCCAAAGGGAAGTCTCTACAGACACTTACCTCAGGGATTCCCCTAATCAAAAGCCCAGCTAGACCGTCCCTCTGTGAAGTTTAAAATTGGCAAGTATCACCCACATGCTCAGAACTTTAAGTCAGTTTTGGTAACCCTAAAAAGTCACCATATCCATGAAGAAAGCTTCTAAATTTAGAATTTTAAATTCGAAAACCTGTCTGGCACCAGTGGCTTAGCTAGGGGATCACTGTCCAGCAATAATAACAGAGGACTTCGTTTCACTTGACAGCACTAACCAACCTCCCAACACCAAGAAGAGACCTACCGCCGATCCCTTCAAGTGGAGCCAAGACTCTGGGGCAGGCAGAGAAGCAGACAAGACTGAGAGGGAAGGATGGAAAAGAGGGAGGAAGAGCTGAGAGACTGCTATCTTGTCTTATAACCAGCTTTTTAAACTTAAAAACAGATCACAAAATAATAAAAAAAAATAATCACAAGTTTTTAATTTTAAAAATATGGCAATATAATACCATATATATATATATACCAGATATATAATGCAATATATGTCAATATGCTGCATAATATATGATAATATCTATATGGCAATAAATATTCTTCTACAACATAATTTTTTTAACTAATTTCCAATCATTGGACATTTTCTACCTGTGTTTTTATACCATTTTTTCCCCTTTCTTCTAGCACCTCAGAGCACTGATAAGGAATATCGATTCCACCGATATTTTCATCCTTTCCTTTCTTGTTGCTCTTTCCCTTAGGCCTATAAAGATAATCATGTTTCTCTCATCTACTGGGAGAACAAAAAACAAAAAAAGCATGGGCCTCTCTGTCTAGCTTCTACCTTGTTTCCTTTCTTCCTGTATCAGACAAGATTTTTGCAGAAGAAATATTCACTCGCTCTCAATATCTCACTTCCCTTTGACTTTTCAACCCACTGTAATCTGTCTTTCACTCTATCATTATGAGCCCAGGAGATTCCACCAAAATTATACTCATTCATTCAATAATGGTAAACATATTGCACAAATACACTTCACAATTTCCTCCTGCTGAGTCTCTGCTTCCTTTGAGAGAGTTCTCTTTAAGTTCTCCTTTATTTCTCAAACATATTTTCATGTTCCTATTCTTCTGTTTATTTCCTGCCCAAACACAGGAGTTTCAAAAGATTCCACCTTTAGCTCACTGTTCTTCACTTTTAGTCAGCTTTTGCAATTCACTCGTGTGGGTTTACCACCACATTTTTCCTGCTGGTTCTCAAAACAATATTTCTAAATCTCGTATCTCCCTAAAGTATCAGACCCATATATTCAACAGCCTATTGGATGGCTCCAACTGAATGTCCCCAAAGTAATTAAAAACCAGCACATCCAAAGCTGAATTGAACATCTTCCCAAATCCCATCCAATTTGCTCCTCCTCTTGAATCCTGATCTGTCAAAGCATCACATTTCATCCAGCCACTATTGCCAGAAACCTGGTACATTCTAGACCTTTCATTCTGCTTTCCTGTTCCATGTTAAATTAGCTACTAAGTTTAGTTTTCTAAATATTTCTTGACTCCATACCCTGCTTTTATTCCTACGAACATAATCTTGGTTCAGGTCCTAAGAGGACTATTTTAATAACCTAACTAGTCATTTTGTCCTATGTTCCATGATCCATAGTGCGACCAAAACAATCTACTCAAAAACAGATGTGATCACATCATTACCCTGCTGAACACCTTCCAACAGAAACCCATCACTGATGGAATGAAGTCCACATCTTAGGAATGAGAGGTGAGATCCTGCAGGATGTGATCCTGCCTCTACGCTCATTTTCCACCCATCCTTGCTTCTTATGCTACACTTTAGTGACAGTCAGCTGCTTGCTTGTCCCTGCATACCCTGCTTTTTGACATATCCACACCCCTGCTCAGGCTCTTAACCCCACCTAGAATTCCCTCCCACTTTTCTTCACCTGGATAAAATAACATAAGTTCAAGCAGCATGTCTTCAGAAACTTCCCTGGATCCCCAAATTAGGCCAAGTGCAGCTCCTTAGTATTTCTACAGCAAAATATGCCTTTGTTCTATCACATGCCAACCTGTACTGAAATTATGTTCATCTGTCTTTCTCCCCTACTAAATTCCTCAAGAGGAGGGTCCATACTTAATTCATCTTCATCACATTAGCACCAAATATATGCCTGATATGTATTTGGCACTCGATAAATGTTTACCAAAATGAACAAGTTTTGGTAGAGGTGCTTATCATACAGCAAACAAAATGCTACACAGTGGGCATTGTTCCAGCACTCAAAAGGCTTTCAGTCTCAAACAAGTATGTACATAATTTGACATGATATGTCTTTGAAAAAGTTAAGCATAGGATATTTGGGAGTATATAAAGGAGTTACCTAACCCAGCTGCAGAGTGGGAGTGTCAGAGAAGCCACCTTGGTGATGATAACACCTGTAAAGCACTATGAGTGTTGAGTAGCCGGGGGCCATCAAAGATTAAAAAGCAAACAAACAAACAAAAAACTGTTCAAACATCCAGAGGTTCTACAGATGCTGACACACTGTAGATGGGAAATGTCTCAATATGATAGAAGCCCAGGGTACATGGGGGTAGAAGTGAGAGATGAGGACAGAGAGTAGGAAAAAGCACATGTTAAGACTTCCTAAGTCCTTTATGTTAAGGAATTTGATTTGCCAACTAGAAAAAACTATCGATGGGAAGCCCTCTTAGGAGGATACTGCAATAACCTGGGTGAGATAGGATGGGGGCCAGATCAAGGAAAAGAAAAGCAGAATGAGAGAAACATGGAAGCAGCTTGTTCTTAAGGGTTCCATCTCAACTGGCTAAAATAGCTCCCCCTTTATGTTGAGGGCTGTGAGATGTCTGAATCTTTGCAGCTATTCTACTGTACATCACAGAGGTCAGCTCTATATGTCTCCAGGACATACTCAGTCTGAAGCTTCTTATAAAACAAGATAGGCATTAGTGACCATAAATGGGAAATGCCTTAATAAGTTCAGGCAGGAAATATTAGATGTTAATTATTCATTAAAATTATCTGTAATTTGATTAATATATCATTTTAAACACTGGGACTGCAAGTAAATGTTCTGCCTCTTCCGAACCAGTTTAAAATTGGACTGACATCTAAGATTGCAAGTTTTAGCAAGTAAAAATTCAGGATACCCAATAAATTGGAATTTCAAATAAACAACCAATTTTCAGTATACACGTGTCCCCCGAAGTGGGACATACTTATAATAAAAGTAATTCATTGTTTATCTGAAATTCAAATTTAACTGGGTGTCCTGTGTTTTATCCAGTAATTGCCCTGCCACCAAAACAATCATTACCTGTAAATAATAGCTCCCTTCCACAGTATGTAGTCCATCAAATGCCCCTAGTACATAAACTTCATCTGATCTCTTCTCAGACATCTTGTAACTTAGATGACAGCAGAGATCTTTCTGACAAACTGTGTAATTTCCTGTGACTTCTTTGAGCTCCAAGAAGGTGAACTCATCAAAAAAGATGATGCCCTTAAATTCCTGGTTTCCCATCGAGGGGGCTTCTATACCACTGGCATAAGAAGTCCAATTCACTACTGCTGTGGGGTGTGGGTGGGAGGCCAGTTGTGAGAGGAGGAGTTTTCCCTTCTCTGTCTTCATATCATAATGAAATGCTCTTGGAGAATCAGGTGCATAGATGCCACTTCCTGGAAATTGGAAATGGCATTTAAAACAGTAAAGCAAAAAGGGGTTGCATAGTTGTTATTGTTATTCTAAACTCATATTAACATTTTACTTTCTCTAAGCTATATATTTCATTAATTTCAGTAAAATATGTTGATAAGGACGGATAGGTGAGATGAAATCCAATAAAGTATGTCACCAAGAAGCCAAGAAGAGAGAGTTTCATGTAAGAAGTAGTGAATTTTGAAGAAAACAAAGAGTGTACATTCAAGTTGAATAAAACTAAATCAATTTATGAAACAATTTAGGTTGAGAGTGATTCTACAGCATGTCACCAGCTAGATGTGCAACCATTAAGAGTTGGAAAACATTGTATTAAGGAGTACATGTTAGCTAGAAAGAACATGATTTTTTTTTCCTTTTTTGATTACATCAAAATCTTAAAGATGATAGTTTACCTGTCATTTTCATTGAGGGGTAATGTAGATTGGATGCAAGGAAGTTGACTCCCATGCCCATAGCCCAAGCTGAGTGGAATTCAATAGCTGACAAATGTGGCAAAACATTCATCCAAGCTGTTGGGAAGAGTATGGTGTCCACGTGGAAATCTTTCACCAGAGTCATGGCAGGATCATGGAAGAGAATATCAAAGCACGTGAAAATGCCAAACTTTCCAAAGGTGGTGTTGAAAGTCACGACCTCAGGTTTCTTGGGTGCATTGAACTGATCTTCACCCAAGAAAAGATTTTGCTGCAATAAACAGAAGATGATGGGGGGAAATCTCTTTTAAGAAATTGGCTCGGATATCACTGCATCTTAAAAAGTTCAAGCTCACATCTATTAAACAGTGCCAATCTCATCTACCACCACTGTCTCTGCAGGGAAAGAGCATTAAAAAATCAAAGATCACTATGCTGATAGGATTACTATGCCTTTGGTTTCATTTCCACATTTGATAGATCTGTAGAAGGGAATCCTTATCTATTAAGACCTTCTCGAATATTAGAGACATAGGAGTGAAACAGATAACTTCTATTTGCCAAGAACACATAACAATTTTCTGTGGACAAAGAACTTTCTTTCCTCCTTTCTCTTTAAAACCAAGTCTATCTGATAAGGAGTTTTTCATTTTAGCCTTGACCCTTTGCCAGGGCATGTCATTAAAAGGACAAAGTCCAAAAGGCAACATTTTATTTCAAAACAGGTAGCTTCTACTGATTATCACATACTCTTAATGACATGTTCCTGTGGTCTTAAATGTACAGGAAACCTCCCTTTTCTAGGACCTTACCACAAATAATCATTACTTTCTATGCTTTGTCTCTCCTCTACTTTTAAAGTAAGCTTGTTATTATCAACAATGGTGATTTTTTTCCCTTCTTGTCCACTTTATTTTGGTAAGCAATTCAGTAGTTGAATTATTTGCAGATGAATTCTACCTTATGGTAGCGGGCCACCAGTTTCCCCTCAGAATCAAACACCACATCAGTGTTGTATTGGTAACGACCATCAGGGGGACAGTGAGGGTCACTGGTATTGCATGGCTTCTTGTCCCCAATATTTGCCACGATGTAGATGGAGTTGTCCTTGGCCAGACAGCTGAGCCTTTCTTGCACTGGGGTGTGGCCAAATCTGGTATGTGTTCATTGGAAGAGGAAAAAAAATCAAACTTAGCGTTTAATTAAATTCAGAATGATAGTTGCCTGAACTTATGTGATATTCACAAAAATAAATTCTAAATAGCATAGATAGAAGGGAAGGATTAAAACAAGAAGAGACTTCAGAGGAAATCCATGCTTCTGGGAATTTGGTTCTGGGAAACTATTCTAGGATAAGACTCCCGGCCATGTATATTCTTATGGCATATATCATCATCTATAATAATATATTCATTTATGTGCTCATCTTGTATGTCACATCTTATAGATATTTGGGGGCAAAGACACACATCTCCTGTTCACCAAACACATGCCTGAAAGAAAAGAGGTATTAAAAAATATTTTGAATGCAAGAAGAACATTTTGGAAGTAGGATGATTGTGGAAAGATGGCAGAGTAGGAAGCACCAGGAATCCATCTCTCTACCCAGATAAAACTTGCCCTACAAGAATCTAGCTGACATAATTATTTTGGAAATCTGGAGTTTATTCAAAGACATGAAACTTCCAGGGAAATGCTTGGAAGGTAAATTGCAGTCAGGTTGAGTCAATTTAAGCTCTTAGCTCAGCAGGGGCTATCCATGCCCCAGCCCCTGCAACCCACTCCATTGCAGGCAGCTATGCAGGTGTTCTTGGAGCAACTCACCGGCAGTTTGTAGGAGCAGTGTGAGCCATAAAGACCCTGTCTTCCAGATATCGAGGGTCTGGTTCTGATCACTGCTAATTGCTCTGTTCATGGAGGTACACACACAGAGACAGGACATTATTACATATACTGTGGCAAGTACTTCCCCCACTGGCTGAAATGACTTCTAGGGGATTTAAAGCACCAGTACCTTCTTTTTTACCTCTTTTTGGAGCCAGACATTAAAGGGCTAGGACATGGAAAAGCAACAACTATACAGAATTTAGAAAATCACTGCATATGCCCAGGGAAAGTCATAGACTAAGAAAAGACCTGAGAAGACTTTAAGCTTACTCTCAGCATGGAGACAGCCTACAACAATCAAAACAAACAAACAAAAGACATAAAACCCTGGAGAAGGGGGAGAATTTGATTTCCAGAGTTATCCCATTATAAGATTCAGATGCCCACTTATCAATAAAAAATCGTAAGGCATACAAACAGGAAAATATGACCCATTCAAAGGGAAAAAATAAACCAATAAAAACTCTCCTGGAGAAAGACCATATGGCATACCTACTGGACAAAGACTTTAAGACAACTGTCTTAAAGATGTTCAAAGACTAAAGAAAGACATGGAGAAAGTCAAGATAATGATGTATGAACAAAATGGAAATATCAATAAAGAGATAGAAACCCCGCCCCCCCCCGAATTCTGGGGCTGAAAATTACAGTAACTGAAACAGAAAATTTACAAAAGAGATTCAAAGACAGACTCAAACAGGCAATGGTCTCTAAAAAGGATGAACTCAAAGAGACCCATATTAAGACAGATTATAATCAAACTTTCAAAAGACAAAGACGAAATCATAATTTTGAAAGCAGCAAGAGAGAAGTGATTTATAATATACAAGGGATCTCCAATAAGATTATCAGCAGTTTTTAATCAGACAATTTGGAGGCCAGGAAGCAATGGGCTGATATATTTAAAGTGTTGAAAGAAAAATACTGTCAACTAAAAACACTGTCTCTGGCAAAACCATCCTTCAAAAGTGAGGGAGAAATTAAGATATTCTATGTTAATATTAGACCAGATAGACTTTAAATCAAAAAAGGTTATGAGAAACAAAGGACATTATATATTAATATCCAGAATACAAAGGGAACTCTTAAAAATCAACAACAGCAGCAAAAACCTGATTCAAAAATGGGCAAAAGACAAAGCCAAAAAAATAAAATTAATTAATTAATTTTTTTTTAAAAAGGGACTTCTCTGGTGGTCCAGTGGTAAAGAATCTGCCTTTCAATGCAGGGGATGCAGGATCAATCCCTGGTTACCGCAACTAAGACCCAACGCAGCCAAAAAAATTAAATAAATAGGCAAAAGACTTGAACAAAATTTTCTCCAAAGAAGATACACAAATGGCCAATAAGCACATGAAAATATGCTCAACTTCATTGATTATAGGGAAATGCTAATCAAAACCATGACGAGATACCTCAAACCCATTAAGATAGCAACTATTAAAAAAAAATAGAAGAACAACTGCTGGTGAGGATTTGAAGAAACTGTAACACTTGAGCACTGTTGATGAGAATGTAAATGGTGCAGCCACTGTGGAAACCAGTCTAGCAGTTCCTCAAAATATGAAAAATAGAACTACCATATGATCCAGCAATTACATGTTTCTGTATATATCCAAAAAGTTGAAAGCAGGGTCTCAAAGACATGTTTGTACACTCACGTTTATAGCAGCATTATTCACAATAGTTAAAAGGTAGAAGAAACCCAAATATCCATTGATGGATAAATGGACAAGCAAAATGTTGTACTATATCCATAAAATAGAGTATTATTCATACTCATATTCATACTTTCCTTAAAAGGAAAGTATGTTCTGAACATGCTACATTGTAGATGAACCTTAAGAGCATTATGCTAAGTGAAATAAGCCAATCACAAAAAGATAAATAAGGTACAATTCCACTTATACGAAGTAGCTAGAGTGGTTAATTATAGAGAAAGAAAGTCGAATGATGGTTGCCAAGGGCTGAAGGGAGGGAGAAGTCGGGAGTTATTGTGTTTTTTCCCCGGTTGCATTGAGATAGAAGTGGTATATAACACTGTAAAAGTTTAAGATGTAAAATGTGATGATTTGATACATGTATATATTGAGAAGTGCTTACCACAATGTGATTATCCTTCACCTCACAGAATTACAATTTTATTGTTGTTATGGTGAGAACATTTAAAATCTACTCCCAAAGCAACTTTCAAATATACAATACATTATTGTTAACTATAGTCACCATGCTGTACATTAGATCTGAGAACTTACTATAAGAAAATTTGGTGTCATCTGCTGGCAATATAAGCAAAACCATGGCAATCATCCACAAAACATATCATTGAAAAAGACCAACAAGGATAGGAAACTGCACTTTAAAAAATTATTATCTCAGTGCATTTATATAAAAAATGACCATTTGATAGTTTTCCCCCCTTGTGTGCTTCAAGTCATACCTGAAATGCAGATATAAATACAATACATTGGACCATTGAAGCATATTTATCCCATGTCTTTTCAAATCACCTGAAGTGGTAGAATAGATACACGAAATAGAAGCTTACTGTTCTGGATTTCTAAAACAGTCCCGATTACATATTTTCCTCCTGTCTGTATTAATCTTGAAAGTGTATCATATATTTTAATACATTTCCATTTAAACTACATTTTTCAGACTGTTTTCTATACCCAGAAAAGCTCCAAAATTCTTTGTTAGATTTGGAGTTTAAAAAATGCATTTTGCTTATGTGAGGCTGAAATCTGCTTCTCACTTAATCCTTAATATTTGCTGAGCCCTTAAGGTATGCAGAGCTCTGTCCTAGAGCTACTGGGAACAGAAAAAGGAGGTGAAACAGAAGAATTAAAATGTATTTTCTAAGACTGCTTTCCAAGTGTTCAATCTCACAATATAATACAAGTCATCAATTATTGAAGAAGACATTTACTAACCTTAAAAATGTTATGAAATATTCAAAAAATATTTGTTGGGTCCTAACACTACACAAAGCACCATGTTAGATATGTAGGCATCTGGGGAAAGGACATTCTGGGCAGAGCTGTCCAAGTGCACAGTGTGGGAGATACAGTGTAAAATATGGCTGGTGCACTTCAAAATCCTCTAATCTTACTGGAGAAAATGTGTATGCACACAAAACCCTGAAACAACAGTACAAAATAATATGCAATCAAGTATCAAAATGCTTTTTCATTCAAGCTAGCTAATTAGGCAAGTTTTTTTTTTAACTTATTGAACTAATGACTGACTCTTTAATCTGAAGGCCACATCATCTTTATCAGAGGTGCAGACATTCGCTGCAATAAAGGATGTCCCTTATACAAGAATTCCTACTCATTCCCATAGTGGAGTACCCAGTACATAGGAAATAGTCAAGGGAAAAAAAGCTGAATAAGTAAATTCATCTTTGAGTTAGGTTCCTAGACACAGTTTGTCTCTCAAGAAATCTACAAGGTTTGTTCTGTGAGGCAATGAAAGCTTCTAAGTCATATTGTTCCTCTCAGCCTCCCAGGAACTCTCAGAACTGTACTGTATGTTCACTTGTAATTGTCAGCCAACTACCATGCTGCCTTGTAACAACTACTTCCTCTACTTTATTCAGGTAGCTTCTACTTTGTTTCTACATCTAAATTGTTGTGTTTTTTAATTATATAAGATTTTGTAAGAAGCCTCAGATCTTTCTGGAAACATGTGAAGTATAATTGCTAAATAAATAAATAAATAAAATTAAAAAGAGAAATAACGAGGGTTTGTTCCCATAACACCCAGGCTAAGTGGTGATGCAGACCCCCCCTCCAAAATGTTGGTGACTTTGAGAAAAGAAAGCAATCAACTCTGGATATGTCAAACATACTCAAGAAGGCATGATATCTGGTTGTATGCGAGGGGTAAAGGAGCTGGACCCCTCTCTTCCTTTCTCATCCTACATTCAATCTTTGAGCAAAACCTGTCAGAGCTACCTTCAGATTTTATTCGGAATCTGGTCATTTCTTAATATCCAAACTTCTACCATCTTCATCCAAACACCAGAATCCCTGTGCTTAGATTATCGCCATAGCTTTTTAACTGTCCCCTGCTTCTTTACTGACCTACTTTCTGGAGACTATTCTCCATGAGGCTGCTAGAGTGATCTTTATAAAGCTGAAGTCAGAGCACATCATTTCTCTGCTCAAAACTCTCCAATGGCTGCTTTCTCACTCAAGTACGAAAGTCATTATTATGGTCCATGAAGCCTTATGTGATCAGGGCTTTCCTACCTGTCAGCCTTTCTGCCTCCATCTCCTACTTTTCTCCCTCTCCCTCACATCATTTCAACCACACTAAACTTATTGCTGTTCCTAATAAGCCAGACACGCACTCTGACGACAGCATCTTGTTATTTCAAATTCCCTTGGACTGGAATGTTCTTTTCTCAGATACTTATATGACCTACTCCCTCACTTCCTTTAAGTCTTGCTTAAAGGTCACCATGATAACCTAAAACTTTAAGCCTCATGCTTTCCACCATATTTACCTTCTCTCCTCTGTTTTTCTCTGTAACATTTAACTCTATCACATATCATAGATAGGTGATTAGGTGATAGAAAACAAAATAGATAGATACTATCTTTTTTTTTTTTTTTTGTCAATTGGATATTTTCATACTAGAATATAAACTCCAGGAGGACAGAGATTTTTAGTTCTTTTTGTTCACCTCATTGCCCAGAACTGTGCCTGGACATAATAGGTATTCAATAAAATTTTTGCATAAATGAAGGCAAGGAATGGAGATGTCATTAGTTGATGGAAAAAAGGAAAGACTACCAGACTTCTTTTTTAATTTAATTTTATTTATTTTTTTATACAGCGGGTTCTTATTAGTCATCAATTTTATACACATCAGTGTATACATGTCAATCCCAATTGCCCAGTTCAACACACCACCATCCCCACCCCACTCCCATGGCTTTCCCCCCTTGGTGTCCATAAATTTGTTCCCTACATCTGTGTTTCAACTTCTGCCCTGCAAACCGGTTCATTGGTACCATTTTTCTAGGTTCCACATACATGCATTAATATACGATATTCCTTTTTCTCTTTCTGATTTACTTCACTCTGCATGACAGTCTCTAGATCAGTTCATGTCTCAACAAATGACCCAATTTCATTCCTTTCTATAGCTGAGTAATATTCCATTGTATATATGTACCACAACTTCTTTATCCATTCGTCTGTTGATGGGCATTTAGGTTGCTTCCATGACCTGGCTATTGTAAATAGTGCTGCAATGAACACTGGGGTGCATGGGTCTTTTTGAATTCTTGTTTTCTCTGGGTATATGCCCAGTAGTGGGATTTCTGGATCATATGGTAATTCTATTTTTAGTTTTTTAAGGAACCTCCATACTGTTCTGCATAGTGGCTGTATCAATTTACATTCCCACCAACAGTGCAAGAGGGTTCCAGTTTCTGCACACCCTCTCCAGCATTTATTGTTTGTAGATTTTCTGGTGATGCCCATTCTAACTGGTGTGAGGTGATACTTCATTGTAGTTTTGATTTGCATTTCTCTAATAATTAGTGATGTTGAACAGCTTTTCATGTGCTTCTTGGCCATCTGTATGTCTTCTTTGGAGAAATGTCTATTTAGGTCTTCTGCCCATTTTTTGATTGGGTTGTTTGTTTCTTTAATATTGAGCTGCATGAGCTGTCTATATATTTTGGAGATTAATCCTTTG
>NC_041223.1:30952742-30953472 GCF_002837175.3 Physeter macrocephalus | reverse complement strand
CCAGTACCATATTGTCTTGATTACTGTAGCTTTGTAGTATAGTCTAAAGTCAGGGAGTCTGATTCCTTCAGCTCCATTTTTTTCCCTCAAGACTGCTTTGGCTATTCAGGATCTTTCGTGTCTCCATACAAATTTTAAGATTTTTTATTTTAGTTCTGTAAAACATGCCATTGTTAATTTGATAGGGATCGCATTGAATCTGTAGATTGCTTAGGGTAGTATAGATATATTCACAATATTGATTCTTCCAACCCAAGAAAATGGTATATCTCTCCATCTGTTGGCATCATCTTTAATTTCTTTCATCAGTGTCTTATAGTTTTCTGCATACAAGTCTTTTGTTCCCTAGGTAGGTTTATTCCTAGGTATTTTATTCTTTTTGTTGCAATGGTAAATGTGAGTGTTTCCTTAGTTTCTCTTTCAGAGTTTTCATCATTAGTGTATAGGAATGCAAGAGACTTCTGTGCATTTATTTTCTTTCTTGCAACTTTACCAAAATCATTGATTAGCTCTAGTAGTTTTCTGGCTTCTTTAGGATTCTCTGTGTATAGTATCATGTTATCTGCAAACAGGGAGAGCTTTACTTCTTCTTTTCTGACTTGGATTCCTTTTATTTCTTTTTCTTCTCTGATTGCTGTGGCTAAACCTTCAAAAACTATGTTGAATAATAGTGGTGAGAGTGGGCAACCTTATCTTGTTCCTGATCTTAGTGGAAATGGTTTCAGTTTTT
>NC_041223.1:30952270-30952625 GCF_002837175.3 Physeter macrocephalus | reverse complement strand
TCTGGTTTTGGTATCAGGGTGATGGTGGCCTCATAGAATGAGTTTGGGAGTGTTCCTTCCTCTGCAATTTTTTGGAAGAGTTTGAGAAGGATGGGTGTTAGCTCTTCTCTCAATGTTTCATAAAATTCACCTGTGAAGCCATCTGGTCCTGGACTTTTGTGTGTTGGAAGATTTTTAATCCCAGTTTCAATTTCATTACTTGTGATTGGTCTGTTAATATTCCCTATTTCTTCCTTGTTCCATCTTGGAAGGTTATATCTTTCTAAGAATTTGTCCATTTCTTTCAGGTTGTCCATTTTATTGGCATAGAGTTGCTTGTAGTAGTCTCTTAGGATGCTTTGTATTTCTGTAGTGT
>NC_041223.1:30950915-30951676 GCF_002837175.3 Physeter macrocephalus | reverse complement strand
CACTTGAGAAGAAAGTGTAATCTGCTGTTTTTGGATGGAATGTCCTATAAATATCAATTAAATCTATGTGGTCTATTGTGTCATTTAAAGCTTCTGTTTCCTTATTCATTTTCATTTTGGATGATCTGTCCATTGGTGTAAGTGAGGTGTTAAAGTCCTCCAGTATTATTGTGTTACTGTCGATTTCCTCTTTTATAGTTGTTAGCAGTTGACTTATGTTTTGAGGTGCTCCTGTGTTGGGTGCGTATATATTTATAATTGTTATATCTTCTTCTTGGATTGATCCCTTGATCATTATGTAGTGTCCTTCCTTGTCTCTTGTAACATTCTTTATTTTAAAGTTGATTTTATCTGATATGAGTATTGCTATTCCAGCTTTCTTCTGATTTCCATTTGCATGGAATATCTTTTTCCATCCCCTCACTTTGAGTATGTATGTGTCCCTAGGTCTGAAGTAGGTCTCTTGTAAGCAGCATATATATGGGTCTTGTTTTTTTATCCATTCAGCAAGCCTTTGTCTTTTGATTGGAGCATTTAATCCATTCACGTTTAAGGTAATTATTGATATGTATGTTCCTTTGATCATTTTTTAAATTGTTTTGGGTTTGTTTTTGTAGGTTCTTTTCTTCTCTTGTGCTTCACACTTCGAGCAGTTCCTTTAGCATTTGTTGTAGAGCTGGTTTGGTGGTGCTGAATTCTCTTAGCTTTTGCTTCTCTGTAAAGCTTTTGATTTCTCCATCGAATCTGAATGAGATCCTTGC
>NC_041223.1:30944419-30950546 GCF_002837175.3 Physeter macrocephalus | reverse complement strand
TGTTTGTTCTTTAATTCTTCTAGGTCTTTGTTAAACATTTCTTGCATCTTCTCAATCTTTGCCTCCATTCTTTTTCCGAGGTCCTGGATCATCTTCACTATCATTATTCTGAATTCTTTTTCTGGAAGGTTGCCTATCTCCACTTCATTTAGTTGTTTTTCTGGGGGGTTATCTTGTTACTTCATCTGGTACATAGGCCTCTGCCTTTTCATCTTGTCTGTCTTTCTGTGAATGTGGTTTTTGTTCCACAGGCTGCAGGATTGTAAATCATCTTGCTTCTGCTGTCTGCCCTCTGGTGGATGAGGATATCTAAGAGGCCTGATGAGAGGGACTGGTTGTGGGTAGAGCTGACTGTTGCTCTGGTGGGCAGAGCTCAGTAAAAGTTTAATCCACTTGACTGTTGATGGGTTGGACTGGGTTCCCTCCCTGTTGGTTGTTTGGCCTTAGGCAACCCAACACTGGAGCCTACCTGGGCTCTTTGGTGGGGCTAATGGTGGACTCTGGTAGGGCTCACACCAAGGAGTACTTCCCAGAACTTCTGCTGCCAGTGTCCTTGTCTTCACGGTGAGCCACAGCCACCCCCCGCCTCTGCAGGAGACCCACCAACACTAGCAGGTAGGTCTGGTTCAGTCTCCTATGGGATCACTGCTCCTTCCCCTGGGTTCCGATGCACACACTACTTTGTGTGTGCCCTCAAGAGTGGAGTCTCTGTTTCCCCCAGTCCTGTCAAAGTCCTGCAATCAAATCCCACTAGCCTTCAAAGACTGATTCTCTAGGAATTCCTCCTCCTGTGTGCTGTACCTCCAGGTTGGGAAGTCTGTACCTTGGGCTTCACTCCAGTGGGTGAACTTCTGTGATATAAGTGTTCTCCAGTTTGTGAGTCACCCACCCAGAAGTTAAGGGATTTGATTTTATTGTGATTGCACCCCTCCTGCCGTCTCATTGTGGCTTCTCCTTTGTCTTTGGATGTGGGGTATCTTTTTTGGTGAGTTCCAGTGTCTTCCTGTGAATGATTGTTCAGCAGTTAGTTGTGATTCTGGTGCTCTCGCAAGACGGAGTGAGCGCACGTTCTTCTACTCCGCCATCTTGAACCAATCTCTTTGATTTTACTGTTATTGCGCCCCTCTACCGTCTCATTGTGGCTTCTCCTTTGTCTTTGGATATGGGGTATCTTTTTTCATCAGTTCTAGCATCTTCCTGTAGATAACTGTCCATCAGCTAGTAGTGATTCTGGTGTTCTCACAAGAGGGAGTGAGAGCATGTCCTTCTACTCCGCCATCTTCTTTCCTCCCTCTCCTACCAGACTTCTTGAAATGGAACAAATGGAACACCCTGGTGGAGATTTTCAGAAGGCCCTAGGAAATCTGGCTCTAGGGAAAGGTCATTCAGAAACAAATGAAGTCAATTCAGAATGGAAGTCATAACAGTGCTTGCCCTTTAGAATCTGAAGCTCTGGTATAAGACATGGTTAAATAAGAAAAAATTATGATGTAATGAAATGTAAGGTAGTTGATTAAGATAAATAATATTGAACTTTGTCAAAATCAAGGTGTCTCTATAAGCAGATACAGTTGTTTGTGTGGTTTGGAGAAGAGTTCCAAAAGAGGAACTCCTACAATTTTAAAAATAATACATTTGGAAAGAAGTGAGTTATCTGACGTGATTCTCTAAAATTTTGTACACAGTTTGTGTTGTTTTGCTTATATTAAAAATAATAGTGCTACTTTTATCAGACTTCATATTTCTTATTCTAGACTTGATGTAAACCACTTACACAGTTCTGCTATATCACCTCCTAGGTTATCACCTTAAGCTTTAAGAATTTCATACATATTAACCTCATCCAGCTATCTTATTAATGTGAAAGGAAAAATTTTAATCTTAAACTGACATGTGACTCTGTTTCACTATTTTCTCACATAGTTTTAAAAGTACAGACCTACATAGGGAAACAATTTTCTGTTCACTGGCAAGGAGTCAGAAGAGGTGAGTTTGGATATGGTTCTTCCTCTAGCCAACCACCCTGTGGCCCTAAGTTATGCTATCATCTCCAGATCATTCCCCCAGTGGAAATTCACATTGAATTTGATCATTTCTATGTTATGTTACAGCACTGACTTTTGTGATATCATAATTCATATTCATTTTCCTAATACACATATCTGTAGGAGATGAAAAATTATAAAACTATCTTGAAACTTAGAGTCAATAGTAAATCTTATACAGTGATCTTCTACAAAGTTTTCCCAGGTAAAGTAAGTTCATGTTCATGGTTAAATTTTCCACAATATGTTTCTTTACCTGTCAGGATTATTACAAGGGATCCAGTTCACTTGAGGGTCTGGGATATCCTCCAAGTATGGGTAGATAGATTCCCTGTTGAAGTTAAAGCCGTAAATACCATCTTCTGGAGTCACAATAATGTGTGCACCCTGTTAAAAATGGAGCTGAATCAAAATATTTCTCAAAAAAGCAAACAGTCAAAAATGGGGCCTGCAAGAGGACCTGAGTGGCTGAAGAACAAACATTCGGGGTTTTTCTTTCCACCTTATTCTTTTGCTTTCTATATTTTTATAATTTATTTTCTTTGCCCAACCACTTTCATTTTCTAATCCCACAGTAATCATTTCTATGTAACTTTTTCATCCTTTCATAGCTGTTAATATTTTTCCAGGCTATTCTCAGGCTTGCCACTCACTGTGGTTGGTTAGTTGCAGCAGGCAGGCTCCTTAGTTGCAGCTCGCCGGCTCCTTAGTTGTGGCATTCGAACTCTTAGTTGCGGCATGCGTGTGGGATCTAGTTCCCTGACCAGGGATGGAACCCAGGCCCCCTGCATTGGGAGCTCGGAGTCTTAACCACTGCACTACCAGGGAAGTCCCCTTAATAACCTTTTTAAATCTGTGCATGTAGAAGAATGTATGTTGATAGATATATGTCATATGTATATATCCATGACTTTCATCAGACTTTATATATCCCTTGTTTACCTGATCTACAAATAGCTTATTTCAACTCCAAACCACACACTTAAACTTAACCCTTCATTCAACTCAAGGACTTACTATGCATTAACATATGTACTTTTGTCTTGTAATTAGAATGAAGTATGAAGTATATAATACACAATGCAACTTACATTTAATTGTCTGGGTGTTATGAACTAACCTAAAAACCTACAAATTCTTAAGAGCACAAAAGTACACCAAGGCCACAAACACTCTAAGAATAGCAACTGATCCCTCACCATCTGTCCTTCACCCTCCATCTGTAGCAGAAAAGAGCAACAAAATTGTTGAATTTACAGCAATTTCCTCAAAAGTTTGTTGCCACTTAATAACCAGCCGTTCTTTTCAAAATGTTGCTCTCACTACAAGGGAAGCATGTAATAGTGTCTTTGCTCTAATAACTAGGAGCAGGGAGGACTCTGTAAAAGAAGGTCTTGGCTACCCTGACACGTAAGTCATTCAAAACTGTAATTGACCCTGACAGTGATTCTGTCTCCTAAGACCCCACCCTTTTCTCTACGTAGAAGCCAGCACACTTGAGAAATGGTACCTGCTTTGATGCTGATGTGATTGCTGCCTCCAAAAGATCCAGATTTTGGTTCATTAATAGCAAGGCCTCTTCGTGGGACACTGGTATCAGGGTGGCATTAGGCAATATCACTGCATGCTCATAAACAGCTGCAGTAAACGTATCCAGAGAGCTGGCTTTTAAGACACAGAAAAAGAAAATTGCCACATAATCCAGCAACTGAGACATAGTCGTGCTGAAGTCCAACGATTGCTGAAATGCAGAGCAAGCCCTGATATTTATAGGGAGAAAACACAAGAAATCACGTGGTTCCCAGAACTTAGTACTTTAGAAATAAATTACAGAAGCTAAGTTTAAGAAAGCCTTGTGGTTTTACATCATAGATGTAGAAGTAATCAGATTCTATGTAACAAATGATCTTCTTTTTGCAAGAGTTTTTGAGGATCAAATAAGAAAATGCATATGTGTTTTCCTTCGCTAGGGTTGTCATAACAAAGTACCACACACTGGGTGGCTTAAACAACAGAAATGTATTCTCTGTCATTTCTGGAGGCTAGAAGTTTCAGAGGAAGGGGGTCAGCAGAATTGGTTCCTCCTGTGGGCTGTGAGGGAAAGATCTGTTCACACCACTTTCCCAGTGTTTTGCTGTCTTCTCCCTGTGTGTCTTCACCCGGTATTCTCCCTGTGTGCATACCTGAGTCCCAATTTCCTCTCTTTACAAGGACACGTGTTAATGGATTTAGTGCCCACCCTACTCCAGTAAGACGTCATCTTAACGAATTACATCTGAAATGATATTATTTCCAAATAAGGTCACTTTCTGGGGTACAGGGGGTTAGGACTTAAACGCATGGATTTTTGGAATTCATACATTTGAGAACTTCAGCACCTAGCAGTCTATGTAAATAATTTGAAAAATAAATAACTTTTCAATTTTGAAATTATTATTAATATCATCATACGAATATTTGAGCTTCATACTTTGTTCACTTTAGTTTGCACAAAATGGCAAAGAGTCAGAGCAAAGGGGAATATAAAAGGGCTATTCATTGTCCATTCCTATGTAACAGATCACCCTCCAAAAGTAGTGGCTTCTAACAGCAAGTATGTATGATCTCACATTTTCTGTGGGTCAGGAATCCTGGGGCAGCTTGGCTGGGTTCCTCTGGCCCAGCGTCTCTTTCACAAGTCTGCAAAGGCTGCAGTTACCTCAAAACTTGGCTGGGGAAAGATTCACTTCTCAGCTCCAGGCTCACACAGCTGATGCCAGGCGTTGGGTCCTCACTGGTTATGGCCCAATAAGTTCTTTGCCACAAAGGCCTCAGGCCGCACTAAAAGAACACTCACATTATGGTATGTAGGTTCCCTCAAAGCCAGAGAGCAAGAGACCCCACCACCCAAGACAGAAGTCACAGTCTTTAGTATTGTCATCTGGTAAGTGACAGCCCATCATTTTTGTTGTATTGTATTCATTAAAAGCAAGTCAGTACACTTGTTGGGAGGGGACGACACAAGGGCATGAACGAGGCAGGGCTCGTTGGGGACCGTCTTAGAGGCTGCATACCATACGAGTCATAGAGAGGGGAGTGTAAAGAATGAGAGGGAGAATAAGAGGGAGACAGAGGGAGAGAGAAGAGAGGAAAATAATAGAAAATTTAAAAAGAGCTTATAGATTTTGGTATGGAATAAGTAGGCAAATTTTATTGTACTTGTGAATTAAGTATAACATATTTTATATTTACAGAATTTGTGTTTATGATTGTTTTGTTTTTAGACTTCACTTTGGATGGTGTTTTTATAGTTCAATTTGCAGATGGGTATGTATGATTTTTTTTTTTTTTTTTTTTTTTTTTACTTCAGTACTACAGTAAATTTATTCTGTGGCTGCCAAAGTAGCCAGGAGGCTGTGTTTGCCCGGTCTTCCTAAGTCTATAGCAAATACCAACTCCCTGCTTTCTGACCTCCTTTGGGCTTTCCCTTCCCAGGTGGGTGGGATACACATACTTCACAAGGATGTTGACCCAAAACAGGCTACCAGATACTTCTCCAGCAAAGGTGGGTTTATCCGGGATCTGCAGAGAACTGCAATTCAGGATCTGCCACCCTAGTGAGCCCCCGAACGGCAAGGGAAGGAGAATGCTTACGCAGAGAGAAAAAAGGAAGTTAAGAAGGCTAGAGTAATCAAAAAGTCCATGGCTTTTCCTTGGCTGAGTCCTTGCCAGCAAGAAGAGAAGTGGTCTTCTTCCTGTTTGGCTCTGCTATTGTCACGGGGCACGAGAACTCCCCTACTGGTCTTCCAGCTCGATTTAATTGAGGTTTCTGTTTGTTAATTTTTTACAAGGAGATGCAGTCATTCCATAAGAATTTATAAAGGAAGCGCTGAAATAAAAGTTAAAACTGGAATGAGTCACCAAGAGATTAAAAGAATCACTTCTTTGGGCTTCCCTGGTGGCGCAGTGGTTGAGAATCCGCCTGCCGATGCAGGGGACACGGGTTCGTGCCCCGGTCCGGGAAGATCCCACTTGCCGCGGAGCGGCCGGGCCCGTGAGCCATGGCCGCTGAGCCTGCGCGTCTGGAGCCTGTGCTCCGCAGC
>NC_041223.1:30876369-30944409 GCF_002837175.3 Physeter macrocephalus | reverse complement strand
GAAGATCCCACATGCCGCGGAGCGGCTGGGCCCGTGAGCCATGGCCGCTGAGCCTGCGCGTCCGGAGCCTGTGCTCCGCAACGGGAGAGGCCACAGCAGTGAGAGGCCCGCGTACCACAAAAAAAAAAAAAAAAAAAAAAAAAAAAAGAATCACTTCTTTGATCTTATTAGAATAAAAATATTAAATAAGAAGCTCCCACTGTGTTTCTAGTCTGATACAGAAAGAGCTTGCAAGTCATTGCTACCATTTTCTCAATAAGAAAAATGCTGAACAACTGAAAAGCAGCAACTTTTTTAGGTACATCAGAGAACTGGACTCACAGGACAAATCACTGCCCCCAGAGTTAGAGAGACAGGCTTGCCCGTAGCAGAAGTCCACTGCTGGAGCCAGTCCTGGTATGGTCGCTCCAACTGTCTTTGACGAATGGCCAGAGTTTCGGCGTGGGCAGGCTCGAGAGATACAAATGGGGGCTGAAGGTGGAGGAGGTTTCAGTGTTAGGGGGGCCCTCACGCTTTTGTGACTTTCACTCCAGAAGCCCAACCAGGTTCTCTGGGCGAATAACGAGGAAATAAAACAGCTTGTGCTTCTTTTAGGAGGAGGAAACATACACCTACTTTGAAGTAAGTCCGCAGCATTCTGTTCTCTTAACCAAAGCCTGCCTTCCATGGAAACAACTTACTAGAGCTTAACCTTCCTGGGGGATGGGGAAACCCCATGTCTAACCCCATGTCTAAACCCCCTCTAGCTTGCCTGTCCCAACTAAGGGGAAAGGAAACAGCTAAGAAACACTTGTGAAGGTCACAGCCCAGGAACCCAAGACAGAGATTTAATCACTGGGCTATAGAACCCTTCCCTTCCCCCGACATTTACTACCACATCGAGCTGGCATTTCTGGCCTACCTTGGCACATACCAGCTGGGAGAAGCCTTTAGGTGGACAGTTGTGGTTCTTGCAGTAGAATGCCTTCCATCAGCTTAAATTAGAACTGGTGGGACACCAAATAGCCTCCGCTATGATGCCTGAGCTGAATCTCCTGACCCCTAATGTTACCCTCAAACTGGGTTTGCCTCTTGGTGGGTGTAGAGCCAAAAGATTCAATCAAGCCAAAGAGTAGAAGGAAGGCTTTTTTTCACTTCCAACAAGTAAGGAGAACACCGGGGGTATTTCCCATGCGGTGTCTCCAAAATAGCAAAATTGGGGAAGTTTTAAGCTAAGGGTACATGCATATTCATGAAGGGCCCTGAGCAAAGAAGAATTCAGCACAGACTAGGGGCCAAGGTTGGCAGAGTCCAGGCTCTAGTTGACTGAAGTCAGGAGAGTTAGTGAAGGTCAGTATCATCCTTACTTAGGTTCTAGTCAGCCTGGTGGTTGAGTGCTCACTGAGGGTTTGGATCCTGCAAAACAGCTCAAGAATGTGCTTAAGGCTGATCTTTACTTTTGAAACAGAACTGGTAGTCTTTACAACTGATATATTGTCTCCGATATGGTTATCTTTCTGGCCTGGTAAGAGCTGTTTTTTCTTTAATTCCTTTGTTCCCTTAAAACCATTATCTACCGAGACCTATTCTTCTGCAAAGACAAGCGTTGTGGCCAGGCTTAGATTACAAAATGGCTTAGGTCTAAAATGGCTTCTCTCATGTTAAGAAAGCTAGGTCTGGTTCTTTTCCTCCGGGGACCCCCTATCCTATCTGCCTACAGGTTCACACAAGAAATAATAAATGTGGCGTTTAAAGGATTAGACTAATTCTTGTCCCAGCACTGCCACTAGTTTGCTGTGCGACACTGGATAGTTTATTTCCCTTATCACGTATCATCCCAGCTGATCCAGCTGATTTAAGGGAGGTCAACAAAATGTTAATCTCACAGGGTGGTTTTGAGGATGAGATGAGATGAGCATTGATGGACATCTGGTGGACTCTGAGGGGCCATTTCAACACGTGTGTATATCTGTGCACACACACACGTGTTTTATGTGCAGTATTGTGACTCATAATAAGAAATATATACTTGGTCTTTATCCTCCACGGAGCTTTTAAAATCCTTGGAATTTTCTTTGATGAGAACAATAAAGATGTCTTTTGTTTTGTTAATGAAGTGACTTTTGGAAAGCACCTAAGGCTGGGAGCTGGTTGCCGGGTGAACCAACCAAGTGACTAGAAGCTTGGAACTTTCAGTTGCATCCCCCTGGCCTCCAGAGAGGGGAGAAGAGCTAGGGACTGGGTTTAATCATCAACGGTCAATGGTTTAATCAGTCATACCTATGTCATGATGGGGTTCAGAGAGCTTTCTGGTTTGTGAACAAGAAGACATGTAGAGAGAGTAGCCTGCTCCAGAGGGCATGGAATCTCAGAGCCCCTTCCCCATACCTCACCCTATGCATCTCTTCCATCTGACTGTTCCCGAGTTATATCCTTTTGTCATAAACTGGTAATCAAGTAAGTAAACTGTTTGTGTTCTCTGAGCACCCTGGGAAATTCATCAAACCTAAGGAGATGGTCCATATAACTTCTAATCTATAGCCAGTTGGTCAGAAGGACAGGGGACAATCTGGGCTTGCAAGCAGAGTCTGACATGGGGAGAGGGCAGTCTTGTGGGATCTAACGCTATCTGCAGGTAGATGGTGTCAGAATTGAACTGAACTCTTGGACACCCAGCTGGTGTCAGAAATTTGCTAGGTGATGTTGGGGAGAAATCCACACGGCAAAATCGTAGCTGGTAATCAGAAGTAGGATCAGAGTCAGAATTCTAATGTGTGTGATAAAAGATTAGAAATCTATCTCTTTATTGCTTCTAAATATATGCAGCTAGATATTAATATTTAATGGCTACTGAGGCACGAGGATCCGGCGTTCCAACCCAGTGGGAAAATGAGGCCTCTGACTGAAGAGGAGATGCGTGTAATGTTTGAGAAGATAGCAAAATACGTCTCGGAGAATCTTCAGCTGCTGGTCGACAGGCCCGATGGCACCTACTGTTTGCAGTATGCACAACGACCAGGGGTACTACGTGAGTGAGAAGATTTTGAAGTTGGCCGCCGATATCTCCGGTGACAAGCTGGTGTCGCTGGGGACGTGCTTTGGAAAATTCACCAAGACCCACAAGTTTCGGTTGCACATCACAGCTCTGGATTACCTAGCACCCTATGCCAAGTATAAAGTGTGGATAAAACCTGGAGCAGAGCAATCCTTCCTGTATGGGAACCACGTGCTGAAATCTGGACTTGGTCGAATCGCTGAAAATACTTCTTGGTACCAGGGGGTCGTGGTGTACTCCATGGCAGACATCCCTTTAGGTTTTGGGATGGCAGCAAAGTCTATACAAGATTGCAGGCAAGTAGACCCCATGGCGATTGTGGTATTTCATCAAGCAGACATTGGGGAATATGTGCGCCATGAAGAGACATTGACTTAAAACGAAATCATCGCGAGGACTTGTGGCTGTGTGGAAGGGGCTAGCTTTGTTTCCTGTGTCTGTGTAGCCTCCACCATCATGTTGAATTTTGTCAGCACTGTGACCTCTTCAGGGACTTCTTAGTTTAATATTCTATTATAGACAAATGCAGGCTGGATTCTTTTTTTTTTTTTTTTTTTTTTTTTTGTGGTACGCGGGCCTCTCACTGTTGTGGCCTCTCCCGTTGCGGAGCACAGGCTCCGGACGCACAGGCTCAGTGGCCATGGCTCACGGGCCCAGCCGCTCCGCGGCATGCAGGATCTTCCCGGACCGGGGCACGAACCCGTGTCCCCTGCATCGGCAGGCGGACTCTCAACCACTGCGTCACCAGGGAAGCCCCTGGATTCTTATTATGCAGAAATGGCTCAAAAACGGGGTTTCGGATCTTTGTGATTATGACTAACAAGAATACTGTGTTTTATATTTGAATCAGAGGGCTTCTTGTTTTGAGTAACATGTTCTAAATTGTTGGAACTGAGGACAAGAGTAGCGTATTATTGTTATCTGTGATAACACTGTTTTCCAAACACATGATAAGAATGTAATGAATTCTCTTAATTATTTATTAATACTATGAAAGATAGTTATTGCCATCAGAATAGTAGGTCATGTCTGGGATTTTACAAATGAAATTTGGATAAAATAGTAAGAGCAGTTTATTCTGCCGATTTTCTATATGGTAAGTGCTGTGTAGTGTGGAAAAAAACCTTGGATTCAAACACCAGTTCTCACATCTACCAGCTGTATAGCCTTAGATGAGTCATTACACTTTAATAAGCTTCATTTCCTTCTTCTGGTTCAAAAAACAGCTTAGCCATCTTCCTAAGAATAGTTTTTAGAATTAGAAATCATGATCGTAAAGCACCTAGCACAGTGCCTGGCAAATGATAGTGCTGAATAAATGGTAAGAATTATTTTTGAAATGTTTATATTGAGTATTTCTGTTACTAAGAGTAGGATCTTATGAATATACTTTGATTATACTATCTTGGCTTTTGCAAGCGGTTTTCTTGCTCTTTTTCTTGAATGGTATGATCCCAGGCTGAACGTTATTTCTATCACCTTGATTTCTAAAACAATTTCTCTTACAAATCTTTTGGGTTTTTCTTAATTAAAAAAAAATTTTATTGAAGTATAGTTGATGTACAATATGTGTTAGTTTCAGGTGTACAGCAAAGTGATTCATTTATACATATATTCTTTTAAATCTTAAATTACCTGATTGGACTGGACAAAAAGCACTAATCAGAGACCCTGAAATAATAATTTAGCTCCTCCATCCTTCTCCCATGTCTTCCAAAATTATTTTTAGAATTATTAAAATATTTTTTAGTGAAAAACATATCACAGACCAAAAAAATTTTAGTACGTGTATTGTAAAGCAATTTCTTTAGTGCATATACTGCTTAATTTAAATTCCAAAGGTGACATCTCTAAAAATAAAGCATTTTTCAATTACAAAAAATCTATATATATTTAATGGCTAGAACACTGTGTTAATTTCCTATTGACATTAATCTGATTGATAAAGTTGCTTACATTGTAAGAATGTATGTTTGCCATAAGACTTAATAAAACTTTTATTTTTTTAATATAGCCTCAAATCATTATTATGTGGCTTGAACTGTCTCTCATGAAAAAATTTTTTTTTTTTTTTTTGCCTACCAGTGAATTATACTCTGCTGCCTCAGAAATGCTAGTTGAAGCCAGAAGAGTGGCTTCACTCTCCAAGGAAAGAATTTCAATGAGGAAGACACAGCTGTGAGGGCTGAGTCTAGCAAGGTCCTCATTTATAAGTCTTAGTAAATAAAATGAGAGTTAGGGGGAGAAGGGTGAGAGACAAAAAAGGGGTCAAAGAAATAAAAGACGTGGGATATTAAAAGATAAGGGGCAAAACGACTTTGAGAGGGGCACTGGGTTGTTTAGTCCCAGTGAGTAAGAGCTGGTAACACCCCAATACTAGAGAAGGGCAAGAGGTCAGCTTATATAAGATGGGTGGGGTGAGGGGTGGTGAGGAAGCTACAGCCACCAGGTACTAATGCAAGCTCCAGACAAGAAGAGAGAGAGAAGCCTAGAAAGAACCAACATGAGGTCATTGTGGGGAGGAAGGTCACATCTGCACAAGCGGCGGAATCTAGGGCATAGGTAGCATCCTATCATCGAGTGTTGTAGCCCCTGGAGAGAGATGGAATCTCTCTCTTTACCTGGAGGTAAAATGGAAACAGAGAGACAAAGGGCATTTTCTGCTGCCCAGAATGTCTCTAGCTTCCTGAAACTGGATTGAATTAAACCGAGTAGAAGTAAACACCTGGGAAAAGATTAGGAAAGCAGTTGTCATATCTCTGAAGAGAAGGGAAAGGTGTCCCCAAACTCAGAGTGATCCTCAACCTCTCCCACACGTCCTAGAGCACCCTCCTGCTCTCATGTGTGTCTCTTCCCAGAGTTAATAAGTGACAAAGCAGGGAAAGGACTCAGGGCGCCAAGGTCAAGGGACCAAAGGTAACTGGGAGAAAGGTAACAGGGTAGCCTTTTCTGAGGAAGCTCCTGTCTGGCACAGGCTGCAAGAAATCCATGAGTATGACGGGTTTTAACCAGGACTGGGTAAATTTTAGGAAAGAATAATTTCAGAAGGAAACAGCGTGTGGTCTGAAGGAGATTATTTATTCATTTATCTCTTTTTAAATTTCCATTCACAAGTATCTAATTTCCATACAAATATTCCATAAAGGTAGAATAAAGAGATAATGGAACAATTTTAATTTGTTATAAAAGTCATTCATAATTACTTTAAAAGATACCCTTGTGGGCTTCCCTGGTGGCACAGTGGTTGAGAGTCCGCCTGCCGATGCAGGGGGCACAGGTGCCCCGGTCCGGGAAGATCCCACATGCCGCGGAGCGGCTGGGCCCGTGAGCCGTGGCCGCTGAGCCTGCGCGTCCGGAGCCTGTGCTCCACAACGGGAGAGGCCACAACAGTGAGAGGCCCGCGTACTGCAAAAAAAAAAAAGAAAAAAGAAAAAAAAGATACGCTTGTTTTTTAACTTCCTGTATCCTAAAGACTAGGACCAAATACCCTCCGCATTTTCAACGCTTACCCTGTGCATTTACAAATGAGAGACACAATATTTGCATACGTTAGAGAAGTTACCACAAAAGGACTCTTCTAGGCTCCCCTCCCATAAATACATGTTGCACTATACATAGACATACGGACACATACTTAAGTGCACCCACACAGAAGATGCATGCAGCTCCCAGAAATGAATATGTAAAATGTACACACACATCCATTGCTTTTTAAATCTTCTTAAGTTTGTTGTTGCAGCAAAGTGATGACATCTCTTCTAAACAGACACTAAAGACTCTCTCTTTTCCCTCTTTCTTTGCCAGGCTAATCCTGAAAGCATGGCAGTGAAGGGGATCATGGTAATTGCCCAGCTCCCTGCCCTAAGCGTGGAGGGTCCCTCTCAAACACTCTTCCATACGGGGCCAGAACCAAGAAAGGCAAAGGGGTTCCGCCTCGGCTCTGCAGACGTTCATCTCCTGAAACTCTATCAAAGAAAGCAAAGGATTAATTTCAATGCAGAGCTGGTTCCAGCCCAGAAGCCTTCTCTGACAACATCTAAAAGCAACATGAAATAGTCAAAAGTGCATAAAATTTGGAGTCAGAAGACCCCTGTTTCAGCTCTACATGTCTAATAGTATCAGAGGGACTTTGGATGAACGTGTAGCAAATAAATCTATTGCCCTGGGGATTAAGTAAGATAATGTATAAAAACGAGTTTTTTTTTTAAATTCATGAAACACTATACAAAGTATCAATTATTACTATCATTATTATAACTACACAGAATAATGCACCCATGAAATAAGTTATAGATGCATTATTTAATGTATTCAACTTGGACTTTCTCCACTATTCAAAAAAAGAAAACATTAGTTGCTGGCTATCATTGGCACTCAATATTTTTATTTTAATTCTTCCATAATCTCCTTGTTCCCTTGGATCTCAAAATCACATTTATGTAGAAAAATAAACCCCAAATTCTCCACCACAGCCTAAGGACAGTCTAGAACAACAACTTGTCTTCCATATCATAGTTTCTTTGTATAAGTTGCTTGAACAAGGTGAACGACAATGTTGCCATGTTGCCTCATTATTTCAACGATTTTCATTATGCCAGTCTACTGCATCTGTTCAAAGGAATTTATCCTCCTGAAAATCTCCTACCTCATAATGTCTTTCAGGGGCAAGCTGACTCCCACTAAGAATGATCTGTGGGAAAACATAACTCGTTCCAAATGTGCCACTGAGGGAGAATTCTTCAAACTTGGTAAAAGCTGACCCCGCAGGCTCTCCACAAGTTCTCAGGTCAGTGGTTTGACACTTCAGTAATGTGCATACCTGTGTAGGAAAAGAAAAGTGGTTGGAAATCTTGGAAATATTTTCTCAGCTAAAAATACAATTTCAAAGAATAGAAGAATATTTGTTAGGTTGCCTCTTAAGTGGTTTTTTTTTTTTTCAATTGCAGCTCATAATCTATTAGTGGATCCTCAAATTAATTTAGTGAGTCAAGACTAGCCCTTTTTTCAATGAAGCAAAATGGAGTAGACTAGAATTTTCAAAATTAGAGTATTTTGGTTATAATTATAGCTATTTCTAATTCTGATTTGAATTATTTTATAAAATGTTTGTTTCAATTAAGTATCTCTTTTAACTCAGTCATACATCTTGACTGCGCTTGTTTATGATGTGAAATGGACTTCTTGCTCTGGACTCTAGTTGAAGACAGTTTGTAAAACACAGCTCTAAAGTAACCTGACAGCAAAAGAGAGTATATGGGGATTGTAGCTATTTAAACTTGAACCCAGTCTGCTGAGAACTAATCAATCTGCTTCATGTTTTTACCTTGCAGCTCTAATTCTGTTCTCACTAAGACTGAACAAATAATGTGTTCTAGGGAGAAAAGTTCAGTGACAAATGTAACACCATTCCAATTAACTGAATCCAGCACAATTCTTAAAGAAATGCAGTGATGACCTAGAAGACAAATCAGTAAAAGAGCCATTCTAACATATTCGAGTGTTTCTACCTGTAAGTAATACTGGCCTTCTACCATGTGCAGTCTGTCAAAGGCACCTAGTGCATACACCTCATTGGTTCATTTCTCAGACATCTTGTAAGTTAAGTGACAACACAGGTCTTTCTGACAAACTGTGTAATTTCCTGTGTTTCTCTTCAACTTGGTGAAGGTGAACGCATCAAAATAAATCATCCCTGGAAAATTCAACTGTTCAGATGAGAATGGCTTGACACCTCTGGCATAAGCACTCTAGTGAACAGCTGCAGAGTAACTGGGTTCTATTCGAGGCCAGGACTTCAATTCTGAGAGCATCAGCTGGCCACTCTCTGTTTTCATGTCATAGTAATACACCTTGACAGCCTCCGGTGAGTAGATTCCACTGCCTACGGGTGACATAAAGAAACACAAATATTGGTTTCAAATTTTGCATGGTGACAAACTAATAGAATCACTTCCATAAGAACTGAAATATAAAGTTATGAAAGCATAAGCATTTTCAAGATAAGGAGGGAGAGAGCTTTACATTGACCTAAATTCCAATTTGACTCTGAGTCCTCCGTATGGGACTGCTTACACTGAAACTATATGACTTAGATAACTTTTTTTTTTACCTTAAACTCCCCTTTCTTTAGCCAACTTAACAGTAAACCAGAAAATTTCTCAAACATGAAGAACAATTTTAGCTCTCCACTAACCTATCTAATTTATCTGTGTTTGAGATTCTTCACCTGGATCAATGAACAACAAAGCAGTCAAGAGGGGATGCTGCTTTACCTTAAAAGTGGATACTATAAAGGATAAACTCTAAAAACCTGATTAAGTCTAAAGTGATTTTATCACCTCAACAGCAAGATTTATTTCAATATTACTCATGGATGTTAGCTGCAGCGTTCTTTAGCTCTGGCTTTGCTTTTTAAATGTGAGTTGAATTCTCTCTAACTCCAATTTCCCCTCACGTGAAATTGAGAATATAATGTTTGCCTCCTTCTTTACTCCCAGGAATAATGTTCCTTAAATTATGTTGGTATAGCAGCCCATGCTCTTATTAATTTTGTGACGTTGGAGTTAATAGAAGAATCTTTAAGGAAAAGCGTGGCTTGAAAATGAATGAAGGCTTCCCAAGACTGTGGCTGCCTGTTGGTGCAGAACCAGGGTGAGGTACATGTCATGTGCATGCTTGTGTTGGGGGTATTGGCAGCAAGCAGGTTGACTCCCAGGGCTCAGGCCCGTGCCGAGTGGAAGGGGACTGCCGAGAGGAGGGGCAGCGTGTTGTACCAGGTAGAGAATGCTGTCAACCTGAAACTCTTCCACCACCATCACAGCTGGGTCATGAGAAAAAATGTCAAAGCAAGTGAAAATGCCAAACTTCCCAAAGGGAGAGTCAAAAGTCACAAGTTCTGAATCCTTGGGGAAATCAAATTGAATTTCAGGTGCAAAAAGATTGTACTGTTAAGCGAAATGCAAAGAAGGGGAAGATTAGTAAGAAAACTGTCAGATAGAAGTGATCAATGTCTTCAAAATCTTTTCTCGCGCGCATGTTGGTGTGCATACTTAAAACTGTTACACACAAATTAGTGTAAATTATACCCAGTATACCACTGTCTGTGAGTTTTCTCACTGTGACATTCATCAAAACACTTCATTTTCCCACAACCTATGAGTCAACCAATGAGTTCATATCTACAAATGATATTTATTTATTTTTAATTAATTTATTTATTTTTGGCTGCGTTGGGTCTTCGTTGCTGTGCGTGGGCTTTCTCTAGTTGCGGCGAGTGGGGGCTACTCTCCGTTGTGGTGTGCGGGCTTCTCATTGAGGTGGCTTCTCTTGGTGCGGAGCACAGGCTCTAGGCGTGCGGGCTTCAATAGTTGTGGCACGTGGGCTTCAGTAGTTGTGGCTCTCGGGCTCTAGAGTGCAGGCTCAGTAGTTGTGGCGCATGGGCTTAGCTGCTCCATGGCATGTGGGATCTTCCCGGATCAGGGATTGAACCCGTGTCCCCTACATTGGCAGGCGGATTCTTAACCACTGTGGCACCAGGGTAGCCCCTACAAATGATATTTAAAAGGTGAATATTTGTCTTAAAATCACTTGAAATTTTGAACCTCACAAATTTCTGATGGTTTTCCACTCTATTCTTTAAATACCAACAGCACTGTCCGTGTGAAATCTAACACGGTAATAAAATAAACTTTGTCATGTCTCCCCATGGTACTGCTAGGTTTATATAAGTGAGGTGACGTAGATTGGAACTTAATTTAGACAATGTAATAGCTAAACCTTGTTAATTAGTAAGCCATTAGAATTTTTTTTTCCAGCCTGATTATTGCTCCAAAACTCCAACTACCCTGGGCTCAGGAGAACAGCCTTATGTTCTGCTCACGTTTCTATTTGGCCTGATGTGTGCATATGTGCTCAGGCAACACCCCACCCCCACCAGACCAGTGAGCATCCCAAGCTCCTCGGCCCTCGGCTCAGGGGGTAGCCCATCCTTCATCCCCAGGTGATCGACTTGAGGGTGGCACGTGGCTGATTTGGAGTCAAGGAAGGCTAAGGTTTTTGCAGGGTTTCTAGGAAAGAGAAATGCAGTCTTCCTCTGGATTTTGTTGCTATTAGGGTATGTGCTTTGTGATGAGCAGTCGTATGGCTTCTGAAAGGACAGTCATCCTGGGAAAAAGTTGTAACAAAGGAATAAGAGAGCTAGAGGGATGGCTGACATCTTCTGGGCCTCTGAGGGACAGACTGCATCGGAAACTAGACCTACCCTTTCTATGATTTATATTTTCTCAGGTACCTAAGCAAGGAAATTCTGTGTTGTTGTTGTTTTTAAGCCAATTTCAGTTGGGGGGGTTTTCTATCATTGCAATAAAAACCATCCTAATGAAATGAATGACTACAGCTTAATACCAAATATTAACAAATTGGGTCAAAAAACGAACTCCAGTACTAAATCTTGTGATGAAACTGAGCATTTCTCCTTTCTCAGTGAATATTAAAATCCTCGTGCAGCTATTAGCACATCTGCTTTAATAGTCTGGTAGATTCTATTTTATGACTAATTCAAATTCAGAGCCGTTATACGAAATCAAAGAAAGTTAAATCCCTTTTTCAACTAAATGTAATAATTCAGAAACGCATTCACAACAGTTCCCTCACCAGCATTCACAGACAAGTATACCTAGATATCACAAACAAAAGAAGTAAATCAAGCTTAGCTAAGGCACAAGTAATTCTCACCTTGTGGTAGCGGGCCACCAGCCTACGCTCAGAATCAAATACCACATCAGTGTTGTATTGGTAACCACCATTGGGGGACACTGAGGGTCACTTGCATTGCATGGCTTCTTGTCCCCAATATTTGCCACAATGTAGATAGAGTTGTCCTTGGCCAGACATCTGAGCCTTTCTTGCACTGAGCTGCGGCCAAACCTAATTCAATAGATATTGCCTTAAACTCACTGTGTGTTAGTGATTTTGGAATTTCCAAAGTGATACTTTATTTGCCCATACCTATAACACACAACAGCTGTAGGTTAAGAATCAACAGTAAAGATTTAAAAACTCACATGTAATACAATCTTCTTCTATGTGAAAACTAACCTATTTTTTAATTGACAGATTCAAGATGGCAGTGCAAGACTGAAGCACAGAGCAAATTGAGGGGGAAGAGGAGAAAGAAGAGAAGCAACACATTTTCTTATGATGCTCTCCTAGGAACACAAATGAAGGGCTTGAAATTTAACACTTTTCTAATGGGGAGGACCTTTTCCATAATCCAAGCCACAGTCCTACTAGGAGGCAGTATAGAGTTGGTCCCAGGCAGATCATCTTCTACAGAGAACAAATGCAGCATTAGGTACCAGAAATATTTTTAAAAAGGAAAGAAAAGAAAAGGAAAAAAGAATTTCACTATGCAGTCTAAGTGTCCCCATTTGTCAATGCAACACAATAACTTCCCTTCTGTCTTAGAGGGCCCTTGTGTGAAACCCTGGGATAAATACAGACTATGAAATTGCTTTTCAGAGTAATGCCCAAACCACCCACCTTGGGGATATTTACCCTAGAAATAAGAAGGGATTGAGGTGAGGAAATAGGTGGGATTATAGCTGGCTTCAAATAATTGAAAGACTCTAATTTGAAGAAGATGAGTCACGTTTCTTAATATACGATAGGCACAGTATGAACCCCAAAGGAAGTTATAGATAGATGATTTCAGTGGAAAATAAGATTAAAATTTCTAGCAACCAGAACACGCTAAGAAGTGGATTCACTAGTCACTGGAAATTTCAAGTATAAGATGGTGCTTCCAGGCACTCAAAAGTCCATTCCGTTAGTGTGGCTCAGTGGAAATGGCTGTGTTTGAATTCTAGCCAGGCTAATTACCAATTGTGAAACCTTAAGCTCCCTTCTTTTCTTCATATTTAAAATGGGAATAGGGACTTCCCTGGTGGCGCAGTGGTTAAGAATCCACCTGCCAATGCAGGGCACACAGGTTTGAGCCCTGGTCCGGGAAGATCCCGCATGCTGTGGAGCAACAAAGCCCATGTGCCACAACTACTGAGCCTGCGCTCTAGAGCCTGCGTGCCACAACTACTGGGCCCACGTGCTACAACTACTGAAGCCCATGAGCCTAGAGCCCATGCTCCGCAACAAGAGAAGCCACTGCAGTGAGAAGCCCACTCACTGCAACAAAGAGTAGCCCCCGCTTGCCTCAACTAGAGAAAGCCCACGCGCAGCATTGAAGACCCAACACAGCCAAAAATAAATAAATAAATAAAAACAAACAAAAAATAATAAAATAAAATGGGAATAGTTATACCTGCTACATAAATTGAATGAGATAATGTGCATAGTGTACCAGGTACAGATTCTGGAACCAAGCAGGTGCTCAATAAATAAATAATGGCCATTATGGATTTTGTAACTACAGGAAGACAGCCCAGAACACCGATGACTTGATTGCTTGTAGAGACCATTCAGACTCTCCATGGTTTCTCAGTCCCTTTGCAATTGATGTTGAACTAGTCTTTGAATAGAAAGAAGAGATTGTGACCATTTCTTTTATTTTGCCTTCAGGAAAAACAGGGTAATATTGTCAACATTCATATTCATTAAGGCCTTAATAAAACTATTATATATTTTATTTTGTTTTTTTTTGTTTTTGTTTTTGGCTAAATAATTAGGGTACTTTAATGTTTCCTATTAGTTCCTCATGGGGAAAGCCCAAGGAAGAATGACAAGTGTCAGTATTCTAAATGATAGTACTTAAATACACAAGGATGACTCTGTGGACTCCTATTACCCCTTTTAGGGATAAATGATACTAGGGAAGAAACAGTGGCTCTCTTTACCAATATTAGCATTATATTAAATACTGGATTTTTCTTTTCTACAACACAGAGTTGAAAGCTTGCCATTTGAGTTAAGTGTCTGCAAGACTCAGTAATATTAAAGTTTCATCAGTCACCTACCTTCCCTAATTACAATAATTCATCAGAGACTAATTATCAGACTTCAGGACACCTTTCCCCTAAGAAAGTCAGTTTTATCAGCCAAAGCAAATAAAGTGTATTTCAGTATAAGCCTCTTGAATTACTGCAAATAATGAGTCCTTCCTGCTCTGGGAAAAGCCCCATAATCAAGTAGAAACTGAGTCATAATTACGTGACTATAAACACAGACTGTGCAACGTTCAGAGAAAATTTTTCCAAAGGTGAAAATCCCGGGGTGAGACCCGACTCACATAATAGAGCTCTTATGTTGCAACATTGGACTTGATTTTCCAACTGATTTCAAAATTATTTAAGAAGTTCCTTTTTTGTGTGCTAGATAATAGTTCTGAACAGAGGCAGTAAATTTAAAATTAGCAAATTAAATTACTTTTTAATGCATTGATTTTGCCATTTAAAGGGATTACATACGAACTATTTTAAAAAGCAAATAGGGCTTCCCTGGTGGCGCAGGGATTGAGAGTCTGCCTGCTGATGCAGGCGGCACGGGTTCGTGCCCCGGTCCGGGAAGATCCCACATGCCGCGGAGCGGCTGGGCCCGTGAGCCATGGCCGCTGAGCCTGCGCGTCCGGAGCCTGTGCTCCGCAATGGGAGAGGCCACAGCAGTGAGAGGCCCGCGTACCACAAAAAAAAATAAAATAAAATAAATACACCTAAAATAATTTATTTTCAAAAATCTTTCTTATATTTTATACAGATTTTCTTTAAGAAACTTATGCCTAAACTACAGCTATAAACAATTATTAAATTTCTTGAAGGACAAGAAAGCAAAAGTTCAGATCCAGCTCCTTCTGTTAAAAAAAAGTAATAGTGAAAGCTGACACTGAAGAGGGCACCATAGTGTATAGATTCTATGTATTACTTCACGTTGCTCTCATTTGGGGGGTGTTTTTTTTTTTGGCCACGCTGCTTGACTTGTGGGATCTTAGTTCCCCAACCAGGGATTGAACCCAGGCCCTTAGCAGTGAAAGCACCGAGTCCTAACCACTGGACAAGCAAGGAATTCCCTATACTGCGTGTCTACTCTGTAAAGTGAAGTAGGAGAGGAAATTTTATTATCTCTGGTTTACAGATAAAGAAACCGAGATGTCAATAGTTTAGGTTGTCTGTCCCACGTCACTCAGTCAGGAGGTGGTAGAATGTGGTCTCAGAAAAAGCACCTCCTTTTTCAAGTCCTATGCAATTTCCACTCACCGTACTGATTACATTGCATGCCAATATCAAAGCCCCTTGGGAACATAAACCAACTCATCTTTTTACCATTCCTGTAAAGGAGGAAGGTGTTCATGGGTGGACCTGCTTACTTACATTTGAGAACATAAGTCCTAGATATCACAACTTTCTCACTTTGTTGAAACCCAATTAAGCACATCTATTATAAAAACTGTGTGTACACATACTATTCATGAAAGAAAACTACAATAAATAATCAACCAAACATCATCCTCTCAAGTCATTTACCAAACAGGAGACAAGCCAGATGGTACACATTATGAAGAATTAGAGAAGTCTAAATCCAGTGCCACAGACTGTTTGTCAGCAAGAATACTAGTCAAGCTTACTGAACTTGCTGTTACAACATCACAACATTTGTTTAAAATCAAAGGGTAGCTGTTTCCTCTTACTACCCTTTGGTTTTAAACAAATGTTGTGGAAGGGAGACGTACGAGGGAGGCATAAGGGGATCTGTGTATGCATATAGCTGATTCACTTTGTTATACAGCAGCGACTAACACATCATTGTAAAGCAATTATACTCCAATAAAGATGTAAAAAAAAAAATCAAAGGGTAATGACATTACCTCTGGGGGGTCTCTACATGGAATCCAGTTCACTTCAGGATCTGGAATATTCTCCAGATAGGGATAAATGGTCTCCCTTGTGAAGACCCAGCCATAAATTCCATCGTCTGGGGTCACAATGATATGTGCACCCTGCTCAAAACAAGTAGGAGCCAAAAAGTTTCTCCCAAATTCTAAACACTCACATTCTCATCAAGTTCCAAATTTCCTTTCCAGTATCCCAGCCAGTGTAGAAAGGGCAATACCTGCCTGGCTGCCAGTTTAACTGCTTTCTCTAAGACGTCTCTATTCCTGTTCATCAGGAGCAAAGCTTCTTTTGGCACAGGAGTTTCTGTTCTGTTTGGTAACATAACAGCATGCTCATACACTGCAGCGATAAAAGTGTCCAGTGCACCAACACTCAGGACAAAGAGGGCTCAAACGGCACCACATTTTGGAAAATGTGATATAATCATAGCTAAAACTTAGTGCGCTTTGATATACTCAGATTCTTGTACTTCGTATCACTGGAAAAACTTTTATGTTAAAGACCTTCCTGTCTGCTACCACCTATCTGTACTTTCTCACGAATAGATTACACAGCAAGGGGTTGAGGAAGAATATTGTGAAAGAAGTCCACAATCAGATTGACTCAAGTGTGCGACGCTGGTGCTGGCATCGTTCAGAGGTCGACCCAACTCTAAAAGTGGAGTTAATGAGCCAACCAGATTTGTCCACCCCATTCCCAAACACACTGGCTGTTAAACTCTTTTCTTTTAATAAAATATATTTTCCTGGTAGTTCAATACTTCCATTAATAGGGCCAATATGGGATCACTGTAGTAAGGGCTATCGTAGCAACAATTTGTGAAAATTTACATACTTAGCTGTAAGAGACAGAACAGAGTGTTAGGGAAGCCCTGGTTTTAACAGAGCTCACAAAATGGCTCACAAAATATAAATGCTAATGACTGAACTCAATGTTCATGACCAGTGACCATAAATGCTTGCATTTATAAGAGGCTATCAGCAGAAAACACAGGAAAGACTGCCTAATAATCTGAGATATTAGAACTTTACCTGAACACTGCGCAAAACATAGATAGATGATAACGTGGTCAATGACGGCAAGTGCCCACCAGGTTAAAACTCCGGACCTCTCGGGAACCCAGCTAAATGTTGTGGAGTTTATGTGCAGAAAACCAGGGAGCTAGGCTTTGGGGTCACACAATTTCTTCATCTTTATTATAGAATATGCTCATTTTTCAAGTGAACCCCTTTTCCCTAAATACTTACACTAGCACATCGCTCAAAATCTAATTTTCAAGAGGTTGTTTCCTTATACCTCGTCTGATGTAGGGAAACTGGTAGGTTTGGGATATTTGTGCCTTTTGTTTCTTTGGTTGCTTCAGTTCTATAATTTTAAGCCCTTTAATTCTAATAACTTTTTTCATTATCTGAATATTCTCCCAGACCCCCTGGTGAGTTTCCATGTGTCCTTATGAAATAATATCCATCAGACACAAATTCATTTCAGAAAAAAATATTCGAGGACAAGATGAGACCTCTGTAAGACAGATAAATTGCTTTATAATGAGAAGGAACTTATTTTCATATGTCAAGTTGAAATTCTACCTGTTGCTTCAGTTGACTTGACTTTCTGAATAGAAGCAAAAAGAAACAAAGGAATTTCCCTTCACTCTACCTAATATCAGGAAGTATACCAACTTTTTATTATGTTGAAATCAATAGAAACTTGCATTAACTATTTCGTTACCAAGTGTCGTTAGTAATGCCTTTGCCTCATTTGTACATAAGGAATAGGGATTGTGGATGCAAATTATTTAAACGAGGTTTGAACGTAAACATTCAAGCACATAATTTGAATGCCAGTTCGAAATTATTGTGGGATTAGGAAGTTTAGAGCCTAAAGTTTTGTATTAAAATAAATATGACTCTGCCTTTAAATATGTAAGGTACACATTTTAAAGGAGAGAAGGGCCCGTAGAATAAAATCTCTAAGTCTATTGGCTCTCCCCAGGTCGTTAGTTCCAATATCCATTATAAAACCTGCTTTCTATTTTTATCATCAGAGTCCTGACTCTGTGGCCAAGAGTTACTCTTACAGGCCCTCCATCAGTCCTTCTGATCTCACTCCTCCCAATCTAATCTTCAATCAATACTGCAAACTATGGAGTTCCCTTAACCCTTGCTCTCATTAAGTGAAATGCTTCCCATGTGTATATCAAATCAAGGCAGACAATCAGAGCCTTCTCCCACTCAGTCCCATTTTATCTTTCCTGTTCTTAGCTAAGACCACCCTTCTTATTATATTTTAATACACTTACTATCGCTCTGATCCTGGGTTGATTCCTCGCTAAATCCTCACCTTCTAACTCAAGTTTCTCACCTCTCACCTCTGTTGCTGTTCACTTCTCTGAACTCTGAATGCACTTATGATCAGTAGCCACATTACTAATTACTTTTCGTTCTGTATTCTACCATCTTGCCCCCATAGCAGATCCTTTTCTACTTCATACCTTTAACTACCCTCTATGAACTGAAAACTACTGTCTCTATCTTTAGCTCAAACCTCTCTCCTGAACTCCAGGATTGTTTATCCAACTAAATAGACTTCCACAAGCTCCTGCAGAGCATCAGTCCACTTGCCAGCATCCATGCCTATCAAGTCCACCTCCCCTCCTCTCACTATCAATGACTGCTTATGCCTCTCTCCACGTCCTTTCCCTATCCTTGTCCACCGGATCCCAGAGACATTGCTTTAGAAATTCTCTCTCTTCCTCCTTATCATCAATTTTTCTTTGTCTATTGGGTTAATTCCATCAGCATACAAATATCCTGTTGTATTTCTTACCTTAAATAAAAACAACAAAACCCTCTCTTGATCTGACAACCCCTTCCAGTTCCTGTCTCATCTCTCTGTTCTATTGTACAACAGAACTCTTCTACATGGTTGTGTATACTCTCTGTCTTAATTCTTTCCTTCCCACCAGGATTTTGTCCCGATGACTTCACCGCCTTGTCAAGGTCACCACTGATCTCTGCGTTACTAAGTTAGTTGACGAGCTGGCAGCATTTGACACAGCTGCCACTACCTCATTTTTGAAGCACTTTCTTCGCCCACAGTTTCCTGGTTTTCCTCATTCTTTCTTCTTGGTTTCTGTACTTATTTACTTCAGAGTTTTTTTGTGGGCTTTTTTCTTCCTGCTTCCTTCTCATCATCCCTAACCTCTCAACAATGTTTGCCTTGGAGCCCAATTCTTAGAAATCTTCTGTTCCTATCTACACTCACTACCTTGGTGATTTCATCCATTTTGTGGCTTTAAATACCATTTATATGTTAGTGATTCAAAGATCTCTATCTCAGACCTCTCCTTGAACTCCAGACTTCTGTGTCCTAAAAATTTTGTCTGCTCAGAATCTCCAGTTGGATATATAAAGGCGTATCAAACCAACATAAACAAAACTGAGCTTTTGACCTTCCATTTCCGACACTCCTGAAGTTAGTCTTTCAGATCTCAGTTAATGGCTTCTGTAAACTACCAGTTGTTGAGGCCAAAGCCCTTGGAGTTATCCTTCCTTCTATCTTTGTCTCTCACTCTATACATGTTCAATCAGGAGGTCTTTCACTACTGTAACTCTGGTCCAAGCCCACCATCATCTCTGTCCTGGATTATTCCAATACCCTGCTACCTGTTTCTGGTACCACTTCTTATACTTTTGCACAACAGCAGTTAGAGTGATCCTATTAAGATGTAAAACTAATTGTGTCAATCTGCTCAAAAACTTCCAAAGGCCTCCTACTTCACTTTTCAGAGTAAAAAGCCAAGTTCTTGCAATGCCTGCAAGATCCAGCCTTCTGTTACTTCTAACATCAACTCCTAGTGATTTCCTCCATGTTCATTTGGCTCCAGTTGTATTGGCCTTGGCCTCCTTGATGTTCCTCAATGTGCTATTCTGCCACCACTACCCTGAGGGAACTATTAGAATTGTCTCCTATATGGCTACCCTACATTTAGAATTTTCCCTTCTTATCTATCCTCCAAACTACTAGCAAAGTAATTTTTTATGGAAATTTAGTTGATTTACAAAGTTGTGTTAATTTCTGCTGTACAGCAAAGTGATTCAGTTATACATATATATACACTCTTTTTTTGTATTCTATTCCATATGGTTTATCATAGGATATTGAACATAGTTCTCTGTGCTGTACAGTAGGACCTTGTTGTTTATCCATTCTGTGTATAAAAGTACAAAGTAATTTTTAAAACTATTTAGTTCATCATGATACTTGACTCTAAAAATCCCTCAATGGGTCTTTTAGCTTCAGGATAAAGTCCAGACTTCATTTGTGCTTCAACCATCTGGCCCTTGCCTATCTTTCTGGCCTCATATTTTTTCATTGTCTCTCCTTACCCTTCCTCCTTTTACCCTCCCCCAGCCTCAATATATTGGTCTCTACTTGCAGCATGCCATTCTTCCATGTCTTTGTATGCATGACTGTCTCTATCTAGGATGCTCTGATTGACTTACCCAACTGGTCTCTGACAACTCTCTGGTCTTCCAAGGCAAAATTGACCCATTATAATATTCTGTGATGTTCATTACATGTATTAAATGAGATACTTGAAAATGCATAACACAGTGTGAGGCATATTCTACTTGCTCAATATTTTATTATTATGATAATGAGTGACAATCATGGTGGTGATGCTCTGTCTCCTAGACTGAGATTCTTAGAAAAGAAACTTTTGTTTTATTCATCATCACCATCCAACACAAGACCTTCCTGACCAGTTGTAGGAATCCCAAATAAGTTGTTGGACTTCTTAAGATGAACAGGGAGATATGTACAAGAATGCTCAGAGAAGCTTTATTTATAATAAGAAATAATATTAATAATAAGTATAATAGGTAAAAAACCCAAAAGTAAAAAACCTAAGCATCCATTGAGCTGGATTAAACCACAGAAACAAATACAGGGACAAAGACTGTTGAAACTGGTGATTCAGAGTCAGCTGATGTTACTTTTTGATTCAGTTTGTCACTGAGAATTCACATAAGTTCCACAAAGTATATATTTGAGATCAACGATATAAGTGTCCCCAAAGCCTCTTCTCCCAGCGGCGCACCCAAAGTTTATGGTTTCAGCAGCCCTCCTGTAGTGAAGAACATAGCAGCTCAGAGGAAGCCAGAGAATGGGCCTGCTGCTTTTTTAACTGTTGTCTGTGTGAGAAGCCATGACAACATACCTGGGACCACCACTGCATCACAGTTGACTGCTTCCACATTTTGTCCTTTACTATATTATCAAGCTTACCCAAGATTTCAGTGCAGTGGGTTTGGCCATGCCCACCATATCCGGCAGTAGGAGAGAAGACAAATGAATATTGTCTTATCCATTGTATCGGAAGATATGCAACCAGGAAAACAGAATCCACACCAGTTATTTTAAGATAATTTAACATAGGGATTTGGTTAAACAGGTATTTGATGAATGAAGGACAAAAAAGGAACACTGAGGTAACACAGACAGGATAACTGAGGAAAGCAGCTACCACTCCTTATAGACGTGAAAAAAGGGAAGAAGAGAGTGCCAGAAGCTAGAAGCTTTCCAGGGAACCCTGTGGAGCTGGGGCTCAGACCCCTAGGGAGAGGGTGCTCTCCAGCTGGTGCGGATAAGCCAGCACCTCAGAGGAGTACCTCCACAGAGCTGCGACTCATCCCTTGAGGAGACACTGGTTGGTGCTGGCATTTTTGAAGGAGGGCAATGACACTGGTTCTGAAACTATGGAAAAAACTGAAAACTAGAACCAAGTGCTACTGGAACAAACTACTGCTGTCAGGTACAGTACTGCTGATGGGACGACACTGACAGGTGAACGGAAGTCTCTCCACTCCTCGTCCAATCTTCTGTTTCCCTCTAGCGTCCTCTATTGGCAGAAACTAACAGGGAGCCAGGTGACAAAGGAGAAATACGTTTGCCTAGTCCCAGTCTCATCATCACAAAGAAGAATACAGAAAGGTGGGTTTGGAGCTGAGAGACAATAGCTGAATAACTGGCACACTAAGGCAACTGTACAATGTACACTGTGAAAATGCATGAGGTAGATTGATGCTTGTTTGCATAGATAAAGCTCAAAGTTTCTTATGTAAAAATAAGAAATATGCAGAATGATATGTATAATTTGATGCCACGTATACAAAATTTTAAAAAATGCAAAATAGTACTAAGATATTTATGTACATATGTAATAAACTACCAAGAAGTCATGGGAATGATCTAAAATAACCTTAGGATAATGACTTCCTCTAATAAAAGCAAACAGGGAAAGGAGAAGAATGCAATTGGAAGGAAATACAAAAGGAGCCCGTTCTATTCATAACATCTTATTCCATAAACAGGGCAGAGGGTACATATTCTTTCACTTAATTTCTTGTACTATCACTTTATCATCTTTTCTAGTATATTTGGATTCCTTTCAAATTAGTGAGATGTTTAATTGATGAATAGGTTCCTAGCCATGAGGCATGAGTTAGGACTTAATAGTAAGACACATATCTGCCCTCCAACTACATACTTCCTATTTCCATTTTCACGTAGTCAAGAGCATACTTATACGAGACGTCTCCCAGCAGGAGTAAATTATAAGCAATTGCTTTTCCATCATGTCCAAATGACAATGCTCTCACAATTCACTGATATGTTCTATGAATTGCTAAGATACTTAAATCTAAATTCACATATGGTCATATTGGAAGCATCATCTGGTCAGTGAAAGATTTATATCTTGTACAGTAGGATCTACAGAACTATCATGTCCCAAATACAAACAGACACCCATTCTGGGCACCCATTCTCTCTGTTCTTAGTAATTTTTTTTAGTTCATTCAGCAGCTTTGTTTCAGGCACTGTGCCGTACATTAGAAATACATCATGGTGAGTAAGCATGATTTCTGTCCCTGAGAAGTTCATTTCAGTGGTAAATATATCAAATGCGATGCTTTTTATAACATGAAGTGTTACTAGTACTTACCAAAGCCATGAGGGTTGTAAGAATTTATAATGGATGTAAAGTCTGGTAGGAATAATTTATTTTAGGCCTCACATTCTTTGCTTTAAAATCTACCATTTCTTATATTTTTAATTAAGTCTTAGATTTCTTTAGCTCTGGCTTTTCAATTCTAGCACATGGAACCTTACCTGTAATCTTGAAGTTGCTATGGTGGACCTCCTAATTACAGATAAGAGAAGGGCAGGCTTAATGCAGGTGGGTAGGGAATGAAAGTCAAACAAAAAAGCCACCTGAAGTGTAGTCTATGTAAGGTCTGATGCCCAAAACATTAAATTCCTGTCCTATCACTGGCAACCACGTGAGTGTCCTTGTAAAGTTGTCTATGAAAACCCCCATTTTAGCCTTCTGGAATTCAAATATTTTATATGTCTGTTATACCCGCTCTTCATTTATAAAGCCCTTCTGGCTCATTAGTCATCCTGGGTAACTGTATTTAAGTTTGCACTTCTGATTCTAGAAGATATATAAACTGCCATTTTTCTTTATCATAAAAAATGAGTATTGACCTTTTTTGCCTCTTTTCTCTTTGTTCATAAAAAAAATCAGACTCTTAGGAAACTCATCTTCAAACAGTATAATAAAAAACTCAATATTAGCAATCTCCTAAAATGTTTTCATTCTTTATTATTTATTTTATTAAAAAGATTGAAATTATAGTGTAAAATGACCTTAGCATAAGAATTCCTGAGTCTCCAGCTAATGGACTGAATTTCGAGAGTTCAACGGGAGTAAGTGAAGCGTAGCGTATCTTTCTAAAAATTAACATCTGGGATTAAAAAAAATGAAAAGTACATAAGAGGAGCAGGGAAACAAGGGCTCATAACTCTTATAACTGATCAAAGCTATCATCAGGTTGTTCGATCCATATTTATATGAGGTGTCACAAGATATTTGAGGACAGGTAAATTAATATCATGCAGTTCATCCCTATTATTTTTCTCCTTTGACTTATCATCAAATGGCCTGGAAATTCTCTAGGAGATTGTTAAAATATCTTCTTTCCTCCTCCAAGTACTACTTCAGGTCTCCAGGTCCAGTAACTCAAGAAATCTTCTTCCCAGTTGTTACTGTTTTTATTCAATACATCCAAATATCTTTTCAAGAATGCCTTTGTTAGAGGTATCTGTGTGTGGCTAAGAGTTTGAGTGTGTGTGTGTGTGTGTGTGTGTGTGTGTGTGTGTGTTATAACCATATTTACTTAAGCAGGCATCAGCCCTAAGATTTTTTTAGAACATTATCATCTATGAGATACCTAAGAGAGATGGTCAGAATGGAGTTAAAGAATGTGAATGGAATTTAAGAGAGGTCAAAACAGAGAAAAAAATGCCACTGGAAATCACTTATGTAGATGAATATGCTAACACCATGAGAATGGGTCAAAATGCAAAGAAGGATTAAAAAAGTAGAAAGTAGAGGTAGTGATCCTTGCAGAGTAGGCTGCGAATATATCACAGAAATTACTGGACTAGATTATATGACAGGGACAGTGTCACAGAATGAATGGTAAAAAGATCAAAGAGAATGCATAGACCATGTCCCAGTACCTAGTGCCTGGAACATAGTATGAAATCAACAAATGCTATGTGAATGAAAGAACAAAAGACAGAGAGTGAGCGCTGAGGGAAACCTGAAGCTGAAGGAGCAGCTTTGCAGTACAGGTGCCCGCAACTGGGAAGCTGTGACAGAGCATTTTAGGAAGAAGCCTGGTGAAATCCAGGATAGGTGGAAACCAGAACCTTGTTTATTCCCTCCAGAACCACAGGAGACTCAAGAACTAACATGAAATTTTAAGGTGAGACAGAAAGACGCTTATCACAGAAACTGGACTCTGACATCAGATTCATTAGAAACTAAAGAGCTACTCCCTCAGGTGTATTTCCCTAAATCAATGCCAAATGAAACTACTTGAGTTGTTTAATAAAACAGAGTGGGTGTGTGAAAACCACTGACGAGATATGGGTTAAAACATTGCGATGCAATTTTGCAATTAAGTAGTCTTTATTTTCCTTGGGACTGGTGCTATTTGTTTTTCATTTTTGGTTTTATTTTTAATGAGTTGAAGTACAGCTGACAGCTCTAAGTGTGAATGAAGGGAAGAACTGTCCCTTAGAATCTGTGAAGATATCCTTGCTTGTATCTTCCTCAAACCAGTGGGTTTAGTTTCAGAGGTCAACTGGAAGTGAAATATCATTGCCCAGGAGTCACAGAACACCTCGCAAAACCATTGCATAATGTCTAACTTCCTCAAGCGAAACCTGGCACATCTGAAATGTTCTATATTTCATGGATAAAAGAACACACAATTTTGATGATTATGTGTTTTTGGACTATTTACATACATGTACATTCACCACCACTAAAAAAGCAGATACTCAATGTTGAAAATAGTGTTACCATTAACAGTCATAGTGGGGCTTCCCAGGTGGCGCAGCGGTTAAGAATCCGCCTGCCAATGCAGGGGACACAGGTTCAAGCCCAGATCCGTGAAGATCCCACGTGCCGCGGAGCAGCTAAACCCGTATGCCACAACTACTGAGCCTGTGCTCTAGAGCCCGCGAACCACAACTACTGAGCCCGCAAGCCACAACTACGGAAGTCCACGCGCCTAGAGCCCGTGCTCCGCAACAAGAGAAGCCACCGCAATGAGAAGCCCACGCACCGCAGCAAAGAGTAGCGCCTGCTCGCCACAGCTAGAGAAAGGCCGTGCACAGCAACAAAGACTCAACACAGCCAAAAATAAATAAATAAAATAAATTTAAAACAAAAACCGAAAAACAGTCATGGTCTTTGTGTTACGGGATTTGTGCCCGTTAGATTACACCACAGCCTTTAGGCAGGACTGTTTGGAGCTATGAATACCCATTAACCTATTCACAACAACAAAGACTCAACACAGCCAAAAATAAATAAATAAAATAAATTAAAAACAAAAACCGAAAAACAGTCATGGTCTTTGTGTTACGGGATTTGTGCCCCTTAGATTACACCACAGCCTTTAGGCAGGACTGTTTGGAGCTATGAATACCCATTAACCTGGACTAGCTGTTATTTCTTCTAGAACATCTCAAAACAACTTTCATTGTTAAGGTAAACGTCAACGTTGGAGTTTATGTTTCCAATGAAACTCCAATGAGTTTATGTTTCCATCTGATTAGAAAGCAAATCCTCCCCAGTCATTAGCACAGAAAACTGGATGAGTTCAAACTGTCTTTAATGTCAAATGGAATTCCGTCATAAACGTCTCGGTTCCCATCATTACTGTTCCCTCCCAAGGCTGCCACTATATTTACAAAGTCCCTGAAGCGCTTCACTCTGTTCATGCACACACAAGCACACACAGCAAATAAGGCTGGAGCCAGGATTAATCCTCATTTACTTGACCCAAACCTCAATTATACCATTATACCATACTGTATTATTTCAGTGTAGCCAAAAAAGAGGCAAAATTACCATAACACTTAAATATAATCCTTGATGAGAAAAAATATATACTTGGAAATCATTGGTCTATACTGGGGAGCGAGCCATTCAAAGTTTCTTAGTAAACTTGGCATGCAACAATGAATGTGATAAAGCGATGTCCTACACCATCACAATATTTTGCAAAGCTGTGATCATTAACAATGTGGATATTATCAGGTAAGTTGTTGCTGAGTTGCTGGTCCCGCCTGAGATGGAACGCACGTCTTTAGTGTACCATCTGCCAAACAGTGACACTGTCAGGATAGGCTCAGATGATCCATCCTTGTTTACCAAACGCCCATCTTTTAGTACCTAAAGAAAAAGTGGGAAAAGTATAGTCAACTTGATTAGAATATACATTACAAGCAGACTCATGATTTTGAAACCATCCTAGATATCATGGTAGGTAAGGGGGCTAGGGCTGGGGTTGGGGGTTGGGGAACAGGTGGGAAAGATAGGAAACAGCTATTTTATATGTAAGGAAGACTAGAGCCATTCTAGAGGGTTCAATAATTGAGCTTAAACAATCAGATGTAACCCTTAATGAAAAGTCAGAAATCATCAGTAGCAAAAAATTATCGAGTCCAATTATATGCAAGATAACCAGGAGCCAGAGGAACACAAATAACACCCTTCCCTCAAGAAGCTTAAAAGTTAATGGTGAAACTGAGAAGATCCCACATATAAAGAGAGAAATCAGTATATTAGTATATTGCAGAGAGAAACAGGTATGTGCTTAGGAGGTCTGAGAAGGAATAGCTGAACTGCTCTGCTTCCCAAGGTGGGATACAGTCTGCTACAAGGAGCAGTTAGGAATTTCTCCCTGGGGCTGTATGAAGGAAGACTTTGAGCCAAGTGGAAATCAAGCAGCAAAGGCTCATTCTGAGACAGGAATGTATGTGACAGATCTAGGCAATGTGCTTTCTCACTCCAATTTGGTTAGAACAAGTTGTGTGCTGGAGCCAGTGGTGTGTAAGCTCACAGCAACAGACTGTTAAATCTCCAGGAACTCTGACAGCTGGTTGTTAAACATGGCTGTTCTTGAAATTGATGGTGGTGAGAATATTTACATCATGATAACTGGCAAATGCCACAAATAGGAGCTTTTCTTTTTCTTCCTCAGAGAGTGGCTTGTTACAATTTACAGCACATCACCAGCTGGAGTTGAAGATTATTGAAGAGGAGACTAAGCCATATGGTCAAAGAGAACTGTAGGGATCGGATTTGTGAAAGCCATGAATGATCAGATCTATCCTGGCAAGAGGCTTCTCTGTAAGGGAGTAATGTACGCAAAGTAATGGAACAAGAATAGAAAAAAACACAAATAGACAACAGATAGAACAAGAATTAAAGAAAATGAGTTCATCATCAGTTGTGAGAAGGACAGTTTGGATGGGGAAGAACTTAGAAGGTGAGAAATTAGATACTTTATAACTAGAAGTAGAAAATAACTAAATATCCTCGAAGCTGATTATTGTGGTGACACATATACACAAAAACATAGCTCACTGACAAGTCGTCAAACACACAACCTGTTGGTAATTAAATGAACAAATATAAAATGTTAAATGTTCATTGTTTATTAAGTGTTCATTGTTTCTAAATAGTCCCTTGTTTATTAAATTGTTCGTTAAAGAACAAAAATGAAATAACAGAGGTATATTTCAAATTACATTTGGGTGAAAGTTTGAAACAAGTTAAACACAAATATTTAGTTTTCTTGTGACTTTTCATCAATATAGTAAAATTGTGTCTACTTTGACCTCCTTGGAATTAACTGTTCCACATCGGTGATTGTCCCTTGGGTTCTAGTTAGAACTTAGCATTTTTACTGTTTTCTTGTTACAAATTTTCCTAAAATATACTATGTAATTAACTGGCCTTCTAAGTTACACACTCAAGATAATTTGACCTTTTTGACTATTCCCTTAAACTGGTAGTTTTTAACCCACCAAAATCACCTGGAGGACTATGAAAAATATAGGTCTCATCCTCAGAGATTCTGATTGACTGTATCTACAGTGGAACCTGGCCTCCTACTCCTCCAGTCTGTCTGCACATTGATGTATACTTACATGATGTTCAGTACATGTGGCCTAATTCTGGCAAGCTTTTCCTCCAGTTGTTGATGAACTTGGTTAACTAGGTAAACCTTTTGAGGTAAGTACCTAAAAATATATCCTGATACTTGTATAATGCTTCACTGTTTACAAAGTGCTTTCACATGCATTACCAAATCAGTGAGGAAGATATTCTCCCCATTTTACAGGTAGGAAATTCAGAGGTTAACTGACTTGCACAAACTTACATAACTAGTTAGTTGCAGAGGCCACACTTCTGATAATATACCTGAGTTGACCTAAAATGCTAAAGCAAGATGTTTCCCACAGTTGTGGTGATGGTCAGTAACACTTCATGCTCTTAGCGTAGAACTAAGGATGGGGAAAAGATAGGCAATGAATATGTTGGAATCTCTGCAGAAGTGATCCTCAAAGATAACGTGTAAATATGTGTTGATGGAGAGTCCATCAGTCAAGGAATCTGGGGAAATACTCAGGAAGACATGGTCAGTGTGAGTCATGTAAAAAACTCGTCATCTATAGCAGGGGTCCCCAACCCCCGGGTCACGGACTGGTACCGGTACCAGTCCGTGGTCTGTTAGGAACCGGGCGACACAACAGGAGGTGAGTGGTGGGCAAGTGAGCGAAGCTTCATCTGTATTTACAGCCACTCCCCATCACTCGTGTTACAGCCTGAGCTCCGCCTCCTGTGAGAATCTAATGCCGCTGCTGATCTATTTTTTAAAATCGTACTCAGAAAATTAGATTGTGTGCTAAATTTAAATGGCAGGGCTTACAAGATATAGTGCACCCATACCTAAGCTTACCTGGGTGAACCCTACTCTCCCATCTCTGACTTCCTTGAATTGGCCCCTGAAACTTTCAGTTCATATACACATATTTGTGCCACTCTAGCCAACTTTCAACTACTGGATTTGAGTTCCAGACCCCTTACTTCACATCTGATCAAGATTTTCTGTAGTTGGCATTTAAGCTTTTATTCCAGCCTCAATTTGCTCATGAGATTCTGCCTAACTAGGTTCTATGGCAGCCAAGGATTCCCATTCTCTGGGTTTCCCAGCCTTAAGGCTGCACTGTATGTTGAACTGTTGGTATCACAGAATTAAATATTTTTATAAATATGACCAATTCCAATCTGATAAAACAGGCAGACACAGATATATAACCATAAGCAATCTGCAATTTTAAAGATTTCCTTGCTTGATGTTTTGGATTAACTTAGATCCTATTTTTCTTTTATAAAAAACAAATGAAGTGATTTCACTTTAGGTTCTGAAACTCTGCCACTGTTTGTCACAGTTCAGTGAAGACATTAAGGGCCAAACTTGTAGAGTATGTGTATGTACATGTGTATATGTGCCATGTACTGACTAGAAGATACAAACCTACAGAATCTTAATGTTAATTTGAGACTAGCTTAATTTGTGGATTAATTGGCTATGGCCACTATGGTTTATGAAATAAATATTTGATTTTCTGTTTGTCTCCACATGTGACAAAAAGAAACTAAAAATCTGTAAGTAAATATTCTGCAATGAATGTTGCCTTAGGCTCATAGGGTCTAGGTATCTTATGGTGTTATTCCAACAAAGTGTCATCACTTTAGAATTAGTTGCTGTATGTTGCAAGAATGGTCACAAAAATTTCCCCTCCTTTATCCATACCCTTTGCAGTATGATTTTACAGCTCTTCCCATTGAGAGTTCTGCAGCATTTATTTCTCCACCCTTTGAATCTACCTTGGTCACGTGACTTGCTTTGGTAGATGAGATATTTGCAAATATGCTGCAAGCAGAGACTTGAAAAGAACTGGCCTATTGTGTCTTTCCCTATTTATGCTCTTGGACTCCTTAATCTAACATCCTACCTCTCCAAGACTATGCCATCACAAACCAGCCAGCCCCAACTAACCCACCTGCTAGCGGCAGATGCATGAATGAGCCCAGCCAAGATCAACCGAGCCTCTTCTAGTCCAGAAGAACAGCCTAGCTACACCCAGTTCACATCACCAACCACAAAATCAGGGCTAAAGAAATGGTTATTGGGTAAAGCCATGAAATTTTGAGGAGTCTGTTACACAGCAAAAGTTAACAGATACAGTTGCCATAGCCTGTTTTATTTGACTTCAGAAAACAGATAAAATGAAGACACTTAAAGTTATCCTACCTCAAATTTTCCAGGTGCCAGATTGATTTTAGTAAGTAGCACTTCAGGGAAAACATACTCTGTTCTAAATGTGCCACTTAGGGAGAACATTTCAAATCTTGTCAGAGCAGTGTCTACTGGCTGTCCACAAGTTGTCAGATTAGTAGATTTACATTTCACCATTGTGCATACCTGTGTAGAAGAGACGCAGGTAAAATGCAATGTCTTGCATCTAAGTTACTTGTACTAGAACTGTTGACTCAGTTTATAAACATAGCAAAGTAAATATTTTCACCATTTGATAAAGGGATTTGGATCATATAATTACCTGCTTTATTGAAAATGGCAAATGATTAAGACCCAACCCCCACTTCCTGGGTAACTAGCGGGATTGAAAGAAAGAAGCCAGTTTAAAACTAGATTTGTAATAGGAAAGAACAAATCCACTCTATATTGGATCTGTTTCTTTTTATTTAAACCTTTGTAATCTACTGCTTTTGCTACAAGCTAATCACTAAAGGCATGCCGCCTATAAGCTTTAAATTATACATAATGAACCATCTCTGAGAATCCTGCCTTTCATGTAATGAGCTAAAATACCTTTGTTTAGCTCACAGGAAACTTCCAGACCAGGCACACCTATGAATGGCTGCAGGAAGGAAAAAATAAACACATCCCCTCCAGAGTCTGACTGGAACTAGGATTTTACCCCCTCCCCATTCAGTGTAAAAGAAGCCTGAATTCTACCTCAGGGAAGATGGTTCTTTGGGACACTAGTCCACCATCCTCTCAGTCTGCTGGCTTTCCAAATAAAGTCACTATTCCTTGCCCCAACAACTCATCTCTCAATGTATTGGTCTGTCATACAGCAAGCAGTACAAGCTTGGACTTGGTAACAGATATAAACCATTAGTCTGGCATGTCAGATGATGGCATTTGGCCCAAGAAAGTAGAGGTATTTGGGCAACAGGAGTACAAAAGCCAAAAGGATGATTAAAATTTTGACCATCTCTTTTTTTTTTTCAAATCTGTTTCCTTAGGAGAAGGCAGTGAGGCAAAGAGTAAAATAAGAAAAAACAAACGCATAGCCAACATTATACAAAAAGTTAAAAAAATTTGTCACTGGAAGGGCATGAAATGATCAGGACATCTGGTTACAAGAGAAGTTAAAATAAAAGTGATATCCCTACTTATTGTTGGTTTTAAAAGTTAAAATAAGACTTTATATTCAGATGTGTCAGCAAAGCTACTTAAAGAAGCTTTCTTAAAGTTCACTTCAATATGTAAACTAGTTTCATTAGTCAAATAGAAAATCAGCATCGTCAGGCTAATGTATTCTTTTAATGTGCTCAAAGCAAGCAATCAATGTTGCTTAGCCCCCCTGCAAATATCACATGATTAATCCCAAAGTGTGTGTGTGTATGTGTGTGTGTGTGAGACATTGGCAATGCATGCAGTCATGCCAAGGAAAAGCATCTGGTTCCCTGGGACAAATATGAAAACTTAACCCTGGAATTTACTGACATCCAAACACTCCCTTTCTCTCTAGCTGAGATTACCTGCCAATACTCTCTTCTCCTTCGGCCATGAAGTCCAGCAAAAGCTCCTAGAACATACACTTTATTCTCCTCTTTTCCTAACATTCTGTAGCTTAAATGACAGCACAGCTCTTTTTGACAAACTGTAAGGTTTCCTGCATTTTCAAAGAGTTCTGTGAAGTTGAACTCATCCCGGGAAATAAAGCCCCTAAAGGAGTTTTTCTGTCCTGGGAATGGTTTGACGGTGGTGGCGTAGGCACTCCAATCCACAGCTGGTGGGTAGGTCGGAGAGTTTTGGGGATACGAATCCACCTCTGCAAAGAGGATCTTTCCCAACTCTGTTTCCATATCATAATGGTATACTTTGGGAGAGTGTGGTGCATAGATACCACTGCCTGTGAATGGAAGACAAGTCTTTTAAAAACAAAAAGCAAACCCAACACCACAAGTTTCCCCATCAGAATTGAGCATGTGGTCATGTCACAAGATTAGTCACAATGAGAAAGCACAAGGCACTGAATACCTAAGTATAATACTTCTCCTATTCTCTACTGGAGGATATTAAACTACATGATCAGTGGTCTCATTTCAAATAAACTTTGAATATAATTTACTAGCATTATAAAAAATTAAGCCAAATATTAAAATTGTTGTACTCAGGTGTTCCTGAGAGGTAGGGAATTTAATACAAAATTCCCTCTCGTTCTCCATTGTGGTGGTTTTCAAATATGTTCCAAAATTCATCAACACTCCTTTCTCCAATGGGTGGATCTAATTCCCTTCACTTTGAGTGTGGGCTTGACTTAGTGACATACTCCTAATCAATAGAACATGGTAGAAATAATGGTTTGTGACTAGTCGCTAATGGCAATGCAGCTTTTCTCTCTCTCTCTCTCTCTCTCTCTCTCTCTCTCTCTCTCCCCCTCTTTCTCTCATTACTTGCTCTGGAGGAAGCCAGCTGCCATGTCATAAGGATACATCACACAGCCCTATGGAGAGGCCCATGTGCAAGAAATGAAGGTCTCCTCTCAACACCCACTGAGAAAGAGAGGAACCCTACCGAGAGCCATATGAGTGAGCCATCCTGGAAGCAGACCTGCCAGCCCCAATCAAGCCTTCAGATGACTTTTAGCCCAGCCAACAGTTTAATGTAACCTGAAGAGATGGCCTGAGCCAGGACCACCCAGCTAAGCTACTCCCAAATTCCTGACCAACACAATTTGTAAGATACTAAATGTTTATTGTTTTTAAGCCACTTTCACTTGTCACTTTTAAAGCAATTTGTTATACAGCAACATGTCAATGATACACTACTCTGCCTTGCCAGTTATAGAGCATATCTTGTTTAGTTCCCTGCTTTGCCCCCTACTATCTTGAGGCCTTTGACAAGTTACTTGCATTTTTGTGTGTCTCAGTTTTCTAATCTGCAAAATTGGAATGATAGTACTCAGCGCATACGTAGAGTTGTTGTGAGGCTAGATGAAATAATACACATAAAAGTCTTAACACAGCCGTAGCTGTTATAAGCAAGCAGTAGCTTTTCTTTTCTTCTTCCTCTTTTTTTTTTTTCTTAATGAAAGGATACAAACGTAGTGAGAAGTCCCAACAAAGAACCAAAAAATTACAACAGGTCATATCTGAGGCCCAAGTTTCTCTGCATTTAGAAATATGATCGGCAAACCACATCTGGTCATGAATTACCTGTCATTTTTAGGCTGACGTTATGTGTGTTGGCCACAAGAAGATTAACTCTCATTCCCATTGCCCAAGCTGAATGAAATTCAATAGCTGTCAAAAAGGGCAAAACATTCATCCAAGCTGTGGGAAACAATATGGTGTCCACGTGGAAATCTTTCACCAGGGTCACAGCAGGATCATGGAAGAGAATATCAAAGCATGTGAAAATGCCAAACTTTCCAAAGGAGGTGTTGAAAGTCACCAACTCCGGCTTTTTGGGGACATCAAACTGAAGCTCAGAGTAGAGGTTGTACTATAACAAACACACAGGATAAAACCAGGAAAGGCTTGTTTATTGAAGAGGTGACACATGAAAACTCTCCAAGTTGGTAATTTTGAGATTTGACAATGCTCAATAGCAGGAAATCTATAGAAGGTGAATGACTCTGGTGAGTGGAAGTTAATTTCCAAAGAAAAATATGAAGAAATATAGTCTCTCTCATTCCCTCTCTCCCTCTCCCTCTCTCTATCTTTCCCTCTCTTTCTCTCTCTCTCCCTCCCTCTCTCTCCTTATCTTCCCCCCTCTCTCAATCAGGAGCCAAATACCTCCCCATAAATCCTAAACACTATGTGCTTCTTGAAAGCTGAAAACATACATCATTTTTCTTTGAGTCCCTGATACCTAGAAACATAATAGATGCACAATAAATATCTATTAATCAGATGAGGGAGGCCCTCTCCCTCTTTACAGTGTCCCATCCAAAGTAATTTCAGGGACTCTTACTCAGCTTTCAAAATTGTTGTTAAAAATAAATATTTAATTTCATTCTCTCTGATTCCTTCCAAGTAAACTTGAGGAATGAACCTAATCTAACTTAATAATCAGGGTCAACAGCTTAATAAAATGATTTGCAAAGTAGGAAAGACTGAGGATTGGGAGCCAGACTATTAAAACTTCTCTCTAAATTTATTTTCTACCTAAAAAAAGTTTTTAATTGAAATTTAGTAGCATTTTAAGAATTGATTGACAAAAGTACTCTTATCAGATCCATATGTCAGAGAGCATGGGTCACGAACTGTTCCGAGGTACCCTGATGGAAGAGTGAGAGCTTCTCACTTTAGGATGACCCAGGTCCTCATTAGCTGTCCACATCCAGTGCACTGTGCCATCCTGCCGTTTACTGGGCCTGGATAAATAGATTGACCAACTATGCTACCAGTTTAACTAGGTCAACACTTACAGCATGGAAGAGTAGCTGCAAAGAAAGAGCCTATAAAAATGATACTCACAATGCGAACACAGTCTCGGAAACAAAGAAAATGGAAGTACTGACACCTCTATTTCCAGTCTGAGACACATTTTTGAGAACAAAGAAGTTTAATTACATATAAAAACAAGTTGTGAAACCCACAAGTTTATGAAGAAAACTTTTTGAAAGTTTTGTGTTTTGTTTATAAATACACAAATAAATATAAATATATTTTATTTTGAGGACTCATATTAAAATTTTTTTCCATATAGAGGTATATGATCAAAAACATTTGAGAGTCATTGGCTCAATATCACTCCTCTTGAGTAGTATTTATTTTTCCCTAGGACTTCCAGGAGATAATTTCTCCAGTCAGAAGATTCTGAAGCCACAATTAAGATGCTTAGAAAAAATATGGGAGAGGAAAAGGGACATTCACACTGACCTGCACATCCCATAACAATTTAAAAGGTCAGCCTCTCTCCCGGTCCAATTTAGTATAAAATTATGACTTCAGGTTATTTTACTCTTTCAATTCAGATTTTAAAGTAAAAATTTTATGATTTGACCTGAAATCAATAAGAGGATAATTAAATTAACCGGTATAGAAACTAAAAGAGAAAGATCATTTTTGTGACTTGATAGAAAGCAGGGAAATTAACTTCCATGCAACTGATTCATACAATGTGAAAACATCTTTTATCATTTCAAAATTAAATGGTATCCAGACTACAGTCATCTCAGTATCTTTTATATCAATATTAAAATTACTTGTTTTATATATGCAAAAACTTGATCACAATCCTGGACTATTACCAAACTACAATTTTTTCCACATTTCTAAAGTGTCATTTTCTTTACTTCTCGCTTTAAAAAAAAATCTTGGTAACATTGTGTTACAAGAGAATGAAGCTCTAACTCTTAAACACAGCATCCACCCCCTCATAGCAGGCTCCATATTACACACCCGCCCCTCTCTTACCTTATGGTAACGTGCCACCAGCTTTCCCTTTGCATCATACACCACGTTGGTGTTGTATTGATAATGGCCATTAGGAGGACACGTGGAGTCACAGGAGGAATTACATGGCTTTTTGTCCCCAATATTTGCCAAGACATAGATAGAGTTGTTCTTGGCCAGGCAGCTGAGCCTTGCTTGTACTGGTGTATGACCAAATCTAAATCCAATTTTAATTAAGACATTTCAGTAAGTCAGACAGAGAAAGACAAATACTGTATGATATAACTTATATGTGGAATTTTTTAAAGTCAGACTTGTAGAAACAGAAGATAGAATGGTGGTTACTGGGGGCTGGATTGTGGGGAACTGGGGAGATGCAGTTTAAGGGTACAAACTTGCAACTAGTAGAGAAATAAGTCCTGGAGACTGAATGCATAACATAGAGCTTATAGTCAACAATCCTGCATGATAAACTTCAAAGTTGCTGTGAAACTGGATCTTAATTGTTCTCATACAAAAAAGAAATGATAATTATGTGACATGATAGAGATTATATGTAGAAGTCACAAATTGTGCCTAACCTTGATGAATTTTTTTCCACATTGTATCTATTGCTCCAGCAATTTATTATTCACTCCCCTGCATCAACAGTTGTCATCTCTCTACTAGATCATTCCATCAGCATGCAGATATGATCTAGTACCTCTCATCTTTAAACAAAATAAAATAAAAACCTCTCTTGACCCCCATGCCCCTCTACTTTATGCTCCATTCCTTAGGTCCATCTTACAACAAAACTCCCTGGAAGAGCTGGACATCTTGCTATCCTCAGCCCATCTTCTCCCGTTCTCTTTTTTTTTTTTTTTTTTTTTTTTTTTTTTTGCAGTACACGGGCCTCTCACTGTTGTGGCCTCTCCCCCTGCGGAGCACAGGCTCCTTGTGGCCTCTCCCCTTGCGGAGCACAGGCTCCGGACGCGCAGGCTCAGCGGCCATGGCTCACGGGCCCAGCCGCTCCGCGGCATGTGGGATCCTCCCAGACCGGGGCGCGAACCCGGTGTCCCTGCATTGGCAGGCGGACGCACAACCACTGCGCCATCCGGGAAGCCCCTCCCGTTCTCTTTAGAAGCGCTCAGATCAGCTTACCTCGCTATCATCCCACCCAACCGCTCTCACTAATGCTGATGATGACATCCACATGATGTCATCATCATGTGACATCTTGTGATCTTGTGCTACTTACCTGCAGCAGTTGACACAGTTACTTACACCCTCCTCCCGGAAACACTTCACCTTGCTTATTGGACCCCACGCTCTCATTCTCCTACTCACTGGGTGCTTTCCTCCATCTCCTTTTCTGGTTCCTCCTCATCTGCCCTGAGTCTAAACACTGTAGTTTCTTATAGCTCAAGCATTAGATCTCTTCTCTAACTCACTCCATAGGTGAACCCATCACGGTGTTAAAATTTTTTTTCTCCCTCTTAGCAGTAAGTTTCTTTTCTTTTTATAAAGGAAGTTTATTCTTTTATTATTTCCAAAAATAATTCAGCTCCTAAAGTCTTGAAGTTTAAGAGGTATTTGGGAATTTGTTTCTTGGTGGTTGGGGAATAGCCAAATGAGCTTTCCTTCTGGTGTGAGGGCGGAGGTGGGGGTCTCAGTTTGTTAGTGGTGGTAATCTGAAATGCAGACGTATTATGTGGGTAGTGCAGGAATGGAACACCACTGGAACTCCCCTGGAAATGGTAGTGCTGTGAGCCATTAGACCAAGGCCAGCTCTGAGTGCCCTGACGTTTGGAAGCCCATACTCTGAAGATACCAAGATGACTGACAGATAAATAGCAGACTACAACAGAAGGGACATTATTCTTACCTTTGTGACTTTCTTTTTAGCTGTAACTCTGTGGCCTTATGTTATGCAAAGCGGTCTATAATTCTTATCTTTGGAGATGAAAGGAGTATGAACAGAAATGTTTGCAGGGCTTATAGAAAATTTGACTACTGTGTCTTTACAGTGAATTGAATAACGTTATATGATGAAACTAACTTTCCTACTATAGAAATACTTGCAAAAATTTACGTTTAAGGACATAAAAATGTGCTTGACAGTGAGTGCCTAGAGCTGTGCCACTAAAGAAGGGAAATCCTATCTAAGAAGGTACATTTCTGTACCAGAGCTGTGTCGTAACCATCCTTTGGGACCTCTGCTGGAAAAGTAGAATCAAGTCTCAAATAATGTCTTTTTTTTTTTTTTTTTTTTTTGTGGTATGCGGGCCTCCCTCTGCCGTGGCCTCTCCCGTTGCGGAGCACAGGCCCCGGACGCGCAGGCCCAGCGGCCATGGCCCACGGGCCCAGCCGCTCCGCGGCACGTGGGATCCTCCCAGACCGGGGCGCGAACCCGGTTCCCCTGCATCGGCAGGCGGACGCGCAACCACTGCGCCACCAGGGAAGCCCTCAAATAATGTCTTTTTAATTATATCCTATAGTATTACAGATGTAGGACAGTACTGTATCATACCTCTGTGAATGTAAAATATCTTGTACCTGCTTTATGATACATAGTAGTGACCATGCTTTATCAGATCTATTTATAATGATGTTATTCTAGAATGTTTTCTTTCCAGATGATGATTGAGAAGCTAATAAAGAAAATGGTGCCAGGTACCACAACAGTAACAGAACTTTGCTGTTTTCTGAGGTTTTGTTTTTTACCTTTTTTTTTTTAATGGAGTGTGCTATATGTCTCTATAATTTTGTTCAGATGACTGCAGAACCTGGAAAAGCTGTTGCTGTTATTGATGCATAAAATACTGCTCTTGGTCTTTTTATATAAATAAATAAATCTATCTATATATACATATATATATGTATATACATAAAATTGGAATTTTTGGAAACTTTAGCTGTGCTGTCAACTTTGGAAAAAGTATCCCAGTTGTACTGTGTTGCGTTGGCACTGTACAGAAATTAACAGCTATATTGGTCTAGAAACGTTAAAACATAATTTTTTCCATTTGTACAGGGGTAACACACTGTATTAAATATGTAAGGTCTTATCTACATGGGTTTGATTACAGAAACTAACAAAGTATTCTCTAAATAAAAATAAAAATACAAAAATTAAAATGTGCTTGAAAGGTCTCTATTTTTACCCCGAATAAAGAATATGTAGAGTGTTTTTTAATTTTTGTGGTTTCATCTGTGAATAGGTAACTCTTTGAGACATTTCTGCTTCCACTGAGGACCAAGATTCTTTGCTCTTTGACATTACTGACCAATGTGGAGTTGGCAATATACTTATTGATAAGTTATTAACCTTACTTGAGAATAGTCACACTAAATGTGAAAGGAACAGAGTGAGAGCCATGTCAGGGTATCTTTTTAAAACTAAATATGATTATCAATATTTAAAAATGCAACTTTACTATTCTTGCATAGATGATAGATATTGTGTTTTATTTCCTAAAGCTTAATAGGTTTGAACATGGAGTTTATTTATAGAAGGCAAATAAGAGGAAATTTATAAAAGTGAGTGTCTGAATAGAATGATGATAAACTTATCCATCTTATAAACTACACTATTGCATTAGTTTCACTAAGAGCAATGAGATTTGAAAAAAAGGCCTGTATTGGGCTTCCCTGGTTGCACAGTGGTTAGGAATCCGCCTGCCAATGCAAGGGCACGGGTTCGAGCCCTGGTCCGGGAAGATCCCACATGCCGCGGAGCAACTAAGCCCGTGTGCCACAACTACTGAGCCCGGCTGCCACAACTACTGCAGCCTGTGCGCCTAGAGCCCGTGCTCCGCAGCAAGAGAAGCCACCGCAGTGAGAAGCCCGCGCATCGCAACGAAGAGTAGCCCCCGCTCGCCGCAACCAGGGAAAGCCCACGTGTAGCAACAAAGACCCAACGCAGCCAAAAATAAATAAATTAAATAGATAAACTTATATTTAAAAAAAAAAGCCTGTATGTGAGAAGATTACTGTGGACCTAGATTTACTTAGGAGATATTTATAGATGGTTCCTCATTTGAGCTGCCACTGCTAAAGCACATGCCCGACCTCACCAATGAGAATCTAGTAAGATTCACCTTCGATTTTTACAGCACAATTATGTGTTTTGGAGCTTGAGTTTAACAGGCAGTCTGAATTCAAACCTCAGATGCTTCTTTATCATGACTGCACCTCCTGCTTCCTTACTGTAGCTCTTTATACATTTGCTAGTTACATGGGTGAATGAGTGAATGAATGAATGAAAAGGGATGGATTGATAGTTACTCTTATCCAGGTTAGTAAATCTGATTTAAAAATTTTTTCTCCCTGACTTTCTCCCTCCAACCCTGACCTTGTCTTTCACGCCAGACTTGAATATGCAACTGCCAAGGTTATATCTCCAGTTGGATATCTATTAAATCACAGCTCAAACTTCAGATGCACAAAACTGATTTCCTGAGTTCCATCCCAGACTTTCTATTCCTTCAGTGCTTCTGTAACCGAGAGGACCCTATGGGACCTTCCCAGGACAGACTCTCCCCATCCTCCATGTCCTCTACCTGCTTCTTTTTTTGTGGAAAAGCTTTAGACTCCCAGGCCTTCCCTGAGTCACAAAAAACTGGCTCAAGAATTAATGATTGGAAGAATGTGAACACATAGTAACAAAAAAATAGCAGTTGGGCAGGGAGAACTGGTAACAATTTAAATAATAGATTAGCTATACAGCAGAGTCACAGAATCCTTAGTTCCTCCCCAAAGAACATAAATAACAGAATCTGACACACATTCCTCAATTGTTTTGCAGATACTAAAATCCCCACCAGATGAAAGAAGCTAACTGCATGATGAACATGAGCACATAACTCCCAGACTGGCTGGAGCCTGAGGATAGATGATGTTAACCCCTGTGACATCACCCTGTTACCTCACCATCAACCAATCAGAGAACTGTGCAAGAGCTGATCACACACCCTGCCACTCTCTCGCTCACCTTGCCTTTAAAAATCCTTCCCTAAAATCCATCGGGGAGTTTCGGTCTTTTGAGCATTAGCTGCCTGTACGCCTTGCTTGGCCCTGCACTTTCCTTCACCACAGCCCGGTGTCAGTAGATAGGCTTTACTGTGCCTGGGCAAGTGGACCCAAGTTTGGTTCAGTAACACTCCCTGTGTCTGTAAATGGCAATTCCACACCTCCAACGGCTCAGGCCAAACACTTGGGAGTCCCTCTTTGTTTGTTTGTTTGTTTTCTTTTGTTTTCTGGTCGTGCCGAGTGGCCTATGGGATCTTGGTTCCCCGACCAGGGACTGAACCTGCGGCCCCTTCAGTGGAAGCACGGAGTCCTAACCACTGGACCGCCAGGGAAGTCCCATTAGCAGTAATCTTTTGATGTTGGGCTACCTTGTTTGTCTTTTCCTTTGGGGGGGTTGCAAAAACTCCTATATATCTTGGCTCCTACCTTACCTCTTTGGAACTGTCCGAAGAGGTATCTGAGGGGCTGTATCCCAGGCTAAAGTCCTTGGTAAAGCCCCAAAGAAAACATAATTGTCAACTATTAGGTTGTGTTTTTTCTTTTTTTTTCAGTCAGCATCCCTATTCTTATCTCCAAATGACATTCTATATAATAAATGAGTTTGTTTACATCTATCTTCTCCCACTAGAATATTCATAAGCCACAGGGAGGGCGAAGACTTTGTTTTAATAAGTGCTGTATCTCCTATTCTTAAAATAGTATCTGGCACACAGTAGATGCTAAATAAGTAACAGTTAAATGAATTAAATGTAACTGTATTGGGTGACAACGCAAGCCCATTTTCTGTCAAAATTTCTTTTTTCTCGTGTAGAGCTATGAAAGAGGTATTTACTAACCATATGGAATAGACCTCTCTCCCAACCTTCACCAGTTTCCATAGCTACTGTGATATTTGACTAGTCCATAAATTTGCAACTTATGTCGTTTTTTAACAAGAAGTCCATCTTACAATCCTACTGTGAGATGAAAAGAAATGGGTTGTCCCCCTTCTCAAAACTTCTAGGCAGAAAGACTGTCCAGGGCTTCCCTGGTGGCGCAGTGGTTGAGAATCTGCCTGCCGATGCAGGGGACACGGGTTCGAGCCCTGGTCTGGGAGGATCCCACCTGCTCGGAGCAACTAGGCCCATGCACCACAACTACTGAGCCTGCACGTCTGGAGCCTGTGCTCCGCAACAAGAGAGGCCGCGACGGTGAGAGGCCCGCGCACCGCGATGAAGAGTGGCCCCTGCTCGCCGCAACTAGAGAAAGCCCTCGCACAGAAACGAAGACCCAACACAGCCAAAAATAAATAAATAAATTTATAAAAAAGGAAAAAAAAGAAAGAAAGACTGTCCAGCTATTGCCCCTCTTCTTCCGCAAAAGTGTTTCTTACAAAACATCATAGGAAGCATCAGCTCAGAACAGGAACGATTGGTAAGTGGAGTGGTTGACTGCCATGTAACCCGATATTCTCCTCGTGCGGTTGGTCTCTTTAGAGCTGAGAAAAGCCGTTTTCTGATAACGCTTATATAAAATTTACACTAACCAGGAGTGCCTCAAAAAGTGTGGTATCCATAGTCCTCCAGCAAGAACATGGCAAAGGGATGTTTAACAAACTTAATTTGAGGTACAAGAGTGAGAGAAAGTGCAAGAGGGTAAGAGATGGTGAGAGGATTTGAGAGTTGAGAAAGAACGAGTGTGAAAGAGTGAAGGACATTTACTGCCAGTATGGAAGTGTGCAATCCATGCCTCAATAATTCAAGCCTCAGTAGATAGTAGGAGTTATATATTAAATGTACACACATATATTAAATATTTTACATTAGAAAGTTTCTAGATTACTTTCTCCCAGGAAAATTAGCTTTATGAGCCTAGAAAAATGCAAAGTTTCAAAACATAAAGTCTCACTAGAAAGTAGATAGTGAGGTCTTTCTGCCTGGGAAACAGATTCTAGAGCAGAGAGACTATGAACTGAAATACAGTACCTTCAGTAGAGACCTTGGAGTATTTTCCAAACACAACCCCGTGTCCACTTCAAAAATTAATTTTCATGAGAAATTAATATTCATGAGATCGTGTTCCCCTTAGTTTCTAATCCCAGTAATAAATATTTTTATATTTCTCCAAATTTAATAAAGATACTAGATTATAAATAATTGTTAAATGACATTTAGGTACAATTTTTAAAAATCTAATGAATGCCAAGGTATATATATATATATATATATATATATATATATAACATACATGATCATTCAGGATTTATCATTTTGCTGAAGTGAGCGTGTACATTTTAGAGAACCACAGCACTTTTGTACAAACAACTAGGGTAACTCAAATACCTGTGTGGGTCTTGACATGGAATCCAATTCACCAGAGGATCTGGAATATCCTCCAGATAAGGGAAAATGGCTTCCCTGGTAAATTTCCATCCATAAATTGCATCTTCTGGAGTCACAATGATCTGAGCACCCTGTTCAAAACAAGTTAAATCAAGATTATTTCTCTATGTATGTAGACAATTCAACACTCCAATCTTCACCAGCTCTCATGCCCCTCATAAATTAAGATTAGCAGAAATAAAGGAATACCTGTTCAGCAGCCAGCTTAATTGCTCTCTCCAGAATATCTATATTCTTGTTCATGAGGAGCAAGGCATCATCCTGAGAAACTCGAGTTTCTGTGTGATTTGGCAATATGACAGCATGTTCATATACTGCAGCTTTGAAAGTATCCAACGCACTGACATGCAGAATAATTAGGGCAAAAACTGCCACGGAGGTTTGAAAAGAGGAAATGATCATGGTCAAGGTCTAGTGAGTTCTGCAAGTGAAAGTAACATTCATGTAGTATTTATAAAGGAAGGAACATTTAGGTAACATGACTGCCAGCTCTTATTTTACAATCTCATGAATATTATGCCTGATAATTTTGGAGGAAAAAAATTTCAGTTCCCTGAATACAATCAAAAAGTATTACAAGGATTGTACATGTACTATTGATAAGATTTAATGTCAAATTTCAAAAAGACAAAATTCAAATATAGTACAATTGTACCCTTTTATTAATAGAAAGAAAATAGTAACTAAATTAACTCTCATGTGAAAAACCATAATACAACAAATCTCATTTATTAAATTACAAAAACTAGATAGTAATTTTTTTTCTGTTCTGTTGACAGATCTACATCTTGTTTATTTTTAGAAGAGAAGAAAAAAATTTTAAATATTTACTACTAGGAAAATGCAATACAGGGCAATATTGGGAACAAAATTCACCCAAGTCAACACTCTGACTTACCTATTAAAGACTCTGAACTTGCACTCCGTAAAAACAAGATTTTGTGTCTGGTTTGCTCACTGCTGCATCCTTAGTACCCAAAGCACTGATCCTCCAGGTGCTGGTCCCTGGTGTTTGGCCAGAGGAGAAATCAAGAACTTCTGCTAAGGGGGCCCTAGCCCTCCGGGGACTAAGCCTCCTTCCTCCCCCACTCCCTTCCTCCCCATCCCTCTCTCCTTCTTTCCTTCCTTCTTTCCTTTCTTCCCTCCTTTCCCCCTCCCTTCCTTTCTTTGGAGATAGATGGAAGGGAAGGGAAGCATCTCACTCGGGCTGGTGATTATAAAGGTCATCTCCATTATAACCCAGATAAGATGTAATTTTCATTTTTGTTAGAGGCAAATAACCACATAAATGAGCTTTAAAAAAAAAACGCTGTGTTATGTGACCTCTGATAACCTCCTAGGACATCCATATTCTCCCTTCCCCAGTCCCAATCCTATCACACAAGAATTTAGTGGGGGTTTTCGGTTTTTGATTTTGTTTTTTAATCTGAGTCTCTTCATTCAAATACTTTTAGACGGCATAGAAGAGTAGAAACAAATGAATAAACTTCTTTTATGTTTTCCCTCATACTGAGATAAAAGACTTGATATGGGTGAGGTCTAAGGGCTATAAACGAGGTCTGCTCATACTTTCTGCTTTGAATAGAAATTTTTAGTAAAGAAATAACTTCTTACCTCTATAGAATAGAAAACTGAAAATAATTTTTAGAAAAATGGTCAAGGCTTTTAGTGGATAATGTGAAGGGAAAGAGATTTTTATAATCTATTTTTATATAGTAGATTATGAGTGCCTTTAGAGTCTACAGAGCATGTAACGCAAATGCCCACACTTTACAGGACAGGAATCTGAGGCATAGAGAGGCAGAGTGACTTAGAGCAGGCCGTGGGACTTTTCCCTCCTGATTCCAGAATCTTCCCCGACACCCAAAACATGCACGAGTCTGTACTCTGGTTTAATGTCTGCATCCAAGTGTCTGGACACTCACTTGCATCTTTTTGGTTTTTAAATTTATTTTTTGCTGCATTGGGTCTTCGTTGCTGCACACGGGCTTTCTCTAGTGGAGAAGGGGAGCTACTCTTCGTTGCGGTGCGCGGGCTTCTCATTGCGGTGGCTTCTCTTGTTGTGGCTCGCGGGCTCTCGGGCTCAGGCTCAGTAGTTGTGGTGCACGGGCTTAGTTGCTCCGCGGCATGTGGGATCTTCCCGGACCAGGGCTCGAACCTGCGTTCCCTGCACTGGCAGGAGGATTCTTAACCACTGCGCCACCAAGGAAGTCCCTCACTTGCATCTTTTAAGGAACCCCATTCAGAATGACCACCTTAGGAAGACCACAGATAAATCTAAATACTGAGTGAGTACTTGATGTAATTGAGAACTGTAAGCTCTTTCATTTCTACAAGTATCAATGTAATTTGGATCATGATCTACTTCTTTGTGATTTAATCTCACCAATTAGTAATACTTCATTATCTCTTTTGCTTGTTAGTAGTTAGGTAAGCTGGTGAAAATAAGCTAACATCTTTACTTTTGGAGGGTAAGAACAGAAACAATCATGTCTTTCGCATCTCAGTGTCCCCACATTTCCTGGATGTTTTTCTCTCTTTGTGGCTATAAACGAGAAATAGTGTCTTGTTTATTCGGGTTTTTTGGCTGGAGGGCGAAAGGGGAAATGGTTTCTGATGCGAAGCCAAGGTGATTAAGCTCCTTTTTTTTCTCTGCAGCATTTCAAAATTGCCTCATAGGGCTTCCCTGGTGGCGCAGTGGTTGAGAGTCCGCCTGCCTATGCAAGGCACACGGGTTCGTGTCCAGGTCCGGGAAGATCCCACATGCCGCGGAGCGGCTGGGCCCGTGAGCCATGGCCGCTGAGCCTGCGCGTCCGGAGCCTGTGCTCCGCAACGGGAGAGGCCACAGCAGTGAGAGGCCCGCAAACCAAAAAAAAAAAAAAAATTGCCTCATAAAAACTGAGAATCTAAAAAAACAAAAAACAAAATACTGAGAATCTGAGTAACAAAGACAATGGCATGGAAGAGTCAGAAGCTAGTAAATGAAACAATTTAAATATGGAAAAATCCATAAGATATAAAGAAAAAAGTGAATAATTTTTACATACATTTGTCATAGAAGCAGCTGATATTGTTTTAAATCTTCAGAGGTAAAAGAGTAAATTCAGGACATAGAACTTTAAGAGTTTTACATTTTCATGCTCATAAAGGTGGTTGATTAAACAAGGCTTAATTAACTTCTTTAACTCTGTTATAGAATAATGTTACCTGGCCACAGGGTACATTGATTAAGTATTAGTCACTGGTAATAGGACCTATTTACTAATTTACCAATTTGTGATTAATGGAATTGATTACAAGGGTGAAAAGTTCCAATCAATTCAAAATTATATGGTCAAAGGGCCAGTATAAAAAAAATAGACATAGTTCAAATATTTGTTTCTAACTGGGAATCTGATCATCTTTTAAAATAATATTCAACTGGACTTGGTTTTCTGGCTGTAATAAGTAAGAAGAGTAGAGCGTAGTTTCTGCTTTGCTTTCCACTTCTCTGAAACTCTATTTCTCACCTAAAAGTTCAGGTAATCATACCTGCTCTATCACCTTCACAAAGTTATTCTGAGAGTCAAAGACATATGAAAGTCCTCTGCAAGACTATGATGGGATGACAATAATTAACCAAAAGGGGAGACAATTTAGTAATGTAATGATCCTGACTCCATAATTCATCGTTAGGTCCACAGAGCTAATATGGTTCGGCTGGACAAATCTGGTCTGTCTGGGGCACTGTGCTGAGGATGGGATGGGGAACACAGCACCTGGGCACTTACTCCTGGATCATGCCCAGCTGGGCCCGGCAGATGTACATCCTCGGCATGGCGAAGGCATCGTAAGAGCACCAAGGCCCCAGAAAGGCAAGGGGTGGCTCCTGGCTCTGATTCAGGCCTCAGGACTTCCCGGTCTGGCCCCTCTCCCAGGTGTGAAATGACATTAACAAAGAGTTGGAAATAGCAATGTACAGTCACTGATGGCATTTCCTCAAAAGCAGCAAAGATGACATCAAAAAATAAGTAAGCAAAAGAGAAAAACCAGGCCCTGCTTTGAAAACTATTTTCTCTTGGTACTGTATACCAAAAGAAGGATGATACTGTACCCCTCCCCCCGCCCCCCAAAAAAGCACTTGGTGGTAAAAACAATGTTTCTGTCCCTGTCCCCATCGGAGACTTGCATTGGTCTTTAGCAAGCCTGTCTGAGTCAGCGTTTGAGAAAGGAAATGGCTGCTTGAGCGGAAGCAGCCTGAACGTTAACCATCTTTTGGGGCCATATCCCAGCCCAGGTGAGATGCTCCTCCAGCTCTGGACTTGGATTGGTGTTCAGCTCTTCAGACAGTTCATGCAGCTCAAACCAAGAGAGGATCTGAGAGAGTAATGATTCCTCACAGCCTGCTGTGCCCAGAATGGATGGAAAGGGTCGTGCCATAGGAAGTTGCTCATCACTACCTGTTTTGGACCTGCAGCAACAGTGATTTCATGTGGTTCAAACTACCCTTCTGCTTTCTGCTGTTAGAAGTTTAGGATCGTGGTTTGCCGGGCTGCAGAGGCCCCTTTGAACTGGCAGTATGCTCCCACATTGCCTGAAGTTCCCCACTTCCTCAAAAGAAAAATAGTAACAAGCCCTCCTCTTGATGATTTCACTTGCAAATCCTTTATTCTGTTCTGACCCAACTCTGCCAAAGTTCATTGACTTCACCAACAGGAACTTCTGAAATGTCTGTTAGTTGGTGTCACAAACTGAACAGTTGGTTCCACCCACCCCCCAACAAATTCATATATTGAAATCACATCTCCCGTGTGATGGTGTTAGCAGGTGAAGCCCTTGAGAGGTGATTAGATCCTCAGGGTGAAGCCCTCCTGAATGCGATTCCTGCCCTCATAAAGGAGACCCCAGAGAGCCACCTGCCCCTTCCACCATGTGAGGACACAGGACCACCATCTATGAACCAGGAACTGGGTCCTACCAGACCTGAATCTGCCAATACCTTGTTCTTGGACTTCTCAACCTCCAGAACTGTGAGAAAGAAATTTCTGTGGTTTTTAAGCCTCCCAGTTGATGGCATTCGGTTGTAGCATCCTGAACTAAGATGATATTGGGTGATGGTTAGGGGTATGGACCCTGTAGCCAGAATGCCTGGGTTTGAAACACTTCCTATCTGTGTGGCCATGAGCAAGTTATATGTCCTCTCGGGGCTGCAGTTTCCCTCACCTGCAAAATAGTGATAAAATGTGCTGAATAGTTTTGGCTGTTATTATTATCTCACGCCCACAAGATGGAGGCCCTATTGTGAAGGTAATGCCCAGTGCAGGGTTGACCCACGTCTTTAAATCTCTCTGGTCAGATGCTCACCTGTTCGTGGCCACTAACTCACTAAAAGAACGTCAGTTAGTTCACATTCTCTATTTTCTCATTGTTCTGTCGCTTTCCGCGAAGTCGCTCATGTTTCCTGTCTTCTATGTCAATCTGACCTGAATGGCTTCTCCAGGGATTATTAACTTAAAGTCCATTTCTACGAGCTCATCTGGATGGCTTTTCCCCCAGCAGTCCCACAGATTCGCCCCCTGATCAATAGCTCTCCCTATTTCATACATCATTCTATTTTTTTTATTTTTTAAACCTCACACACACACACACACACACACACACACACACACACACACACACAACTTACCAAGAAACTGGGTTACTTCTGTGTTGCTGTTGGGAAGATTGTGAAATGATACAGCCACTCTGGAAACCAGCTTGGGAATTTCTATATGAGCTGCTTCTTCAGTTTCTTATAAGCTGGGCCATTAACCAAAGTGACTATATTCAAAGACAGAGAAGAAAAGCCGAAGTCTGCGTTTGTCTGCTTTGACCACCCAGAATCCAAACCTTATGCTTTGCTAAATGGAATTTGTTCATATGGAAGATCAGTTAATGTGCAGTATCTTTTTGGGACTTCTTGCTCTTCTGAATCAACTAACCAAAGTCCTGAGAGCTGCATTAAGACACATTCACCAGGTACAGGAATGGAAAAGTGTGGGCAGATCTTCCTTTCTTATGCAGTTTTTTTTTTCCAATTAATAATGCTGTTTTACCTCAAGAATATTTTTTCTTTCAGAGAATTTTCAGTGACATGCATAAAATTAAATCCTGCAGCTTCCTTACTACCAGATGGCAGTGCCACTGAATGCACATCCCTGTCCGCACACTATTCGTGTTCCAGATCTAGAGGTTGGACCCAGCTCTTAGGAATGGACACATCGACAACCAGGTAACTCTGATCTTTATCAGCTAAGTAAATAAAAGAGGTAAAAGCAAACCAGTGATAGCAAGAGAAAACAACAGAGGAAATGAGTATAGCCATTCATTTCACTTAAGTTCTGAAAGTGAAAAGTATTAGTGTGATGTTGGCAAAAAATTAATAAACAGAAATCTCAATAAAGTTGGGAGACCAGAGAGGAAGCTCTCACACCCTGGGAGGACAGCAGAGCCCAACAGGGAAAAGAAAAATTCACCTTCTTTCCTGGCAAGCACTCAACCAACGAAACACCATGGGCTGTTTGTTTACCAGAGCCCTCCCAACTTCCTTTTTCCATCTATAAAAGTGTCCTCCTTCCCTTGCTGTGTGGGCACTTGTACAAACCCTGAATCGCAATTCTCTATTGATTCTAAATAAACCCATCTTTGTTGAAGAAATATCTGGCTGTCTATTTGTTTCAGGTCAATATGTTCAAATGAAATATATACCTACACTGGTTTTAATTCTCAAAAGAAAAAAACCCTATTCATATTCATCCAACAACTGATTTCATGGCTGTCATTTTTTTTTTTTTTTTAGCCTCAATGGGCGGCATGTGGGATCTTAGTTCCCCGACCAGGGTTCGAACTGGTGCCCCTGCAGTGGAAGCGCAGAGTCTTAACCACTGGACAGCCAGGAAAGTCCCTCATGGCTGGCATTTCTGAAACATATAATAATGTGACTTAACTGATTTGGTATTCAAATTTATCTTAAATGACAAAAACTTAAAAATGATAATAATGTACTGCTTTTTGTGCTTGTGCTACTATTGACCATGATCAACCAGAAATGCATTTGGCTTATTCTAGTACTGCTGATGCAACTGCACTAAAGTATAAACCAGAAGTCATTATTGAACATCATGCTTTCTCAGATTGTCACCTATAAATAAACGGGGATTCGAAGTGGAGCTGCGGATTTTCTGAAAGAAACTAGTGCAAATATTTTACGAGTTGCAAGTTGTTCCTAATGAAAAACTGAATAAGTAGGCTTTTGTTTCATTTGTTAATACTTTGGATAACATTTTATTTTTTCTGTCTTAAGTATGTTGTTTCTTACTCTCCTGCGTGTTTATTTCACAAATTGAGGCCATATGACAGTGAGACCAAAGGAAAGCTAACTATCATAGTCTTTGGATCATTCCCTTTTGCTATGATCGTATATAAATAAAAGATATCGGCTTTACTTCTCACTTATTAATTGTACTTAATGAAAATTCGTGGGCTATGTCAGTATTTATTACCCACCTCTTTTGCCAGCTAGATAGGAGAAGGTATGTTTAACATATTTAAATCTTGATAACTTAATAAACAATAGAATATTGCATTGATGTATGATATTTAATCTTTATTGTCCAAATCAAATTTCCTATGTAAGATATATGGGTTATTTGGGGAAAAAAACTAATCATGCAATTACCATACAACTCAGCAGTTGTATTCTTGGGCATTTATCCCAGAGAAATGAAGACAACTTCACACAAAAACCTGTACATGAATGTTCACAGCACCTATATTTGTTTTACCCACAAACTGAAAACAATCCAGATGCACTTCAATGGATGAATAACCAAGCTGTATGTCCATACCGTGGAATACTACTCAGTAAGAAATGAACTATGGACACATGCAACAATGTGGATGGATTTCAAGAGCATTCTGCTGAATGAAAAAGGCAATCCCCCAAAATAACATACAATAGGATTCCATTTATGCAGGATTCTTGAAATGACAAAATTACAGAAATGGAGAACAGATTAGTGATTGCCAGAGATTAAGGAGGGAGTGAGGGTGAGAGAAAAGTAGCAGCATGGGCAACTGAAGACTGGGAATCTTTCTTTATCTCGACTCTACCAATATATCCTAGTTATAATATTGTACTGTTAAGTGTTTCAAGATGTTACCATTGGGGGAAGCTGGGTAAAGAGTACAGATGATCTCTGGGTATTATTTCTTACAACTGCATGTGAATCAACAATTACCTCAAAATTTTTTAAAAAGTTTAATTGAAAAAACGATTTGTGATTTAAAAAAATTTGTCCTTTTTATTTTTCCTTGGGATTAGTCTGTATGTCATATATGTACAGGTTGCAACGTGACCTTAACACAAAAGATACTTTTTTTTTTTTTTTTTTTCCGGTATGCGGGCCTCTCACTGTTGTGGCCTCGCCCGTTGCGGAGCACAGGCTCCGGACGCGCAGGCTCAGCGGCCATGGCTCACGGGCCCGGCCGCTCCGCGGCAATGTGGGGTCTTCCCGGGCCGGGGCACGAACCCGCGTCTGCATCGGCAGGCGGACTCTCAACCACTGCGCGACCAGGGAAGCCCCAAAGATACTTTTTAATTTATTATATTCTACATTCAGTCTCATTTTTTAAAAAGTGCTTTTAAACTGGGCATTTTGTTACATTTAGATGAATATAAATATATATAAACACATACACAGATTTCCTTTGATAATTTTGACCTACCTTTTGGTTTCAAAGGGTTCAAAGTTCTGCTATTGTTTCTCATATTTTTAACTTTTTTTGTCATTTATCTTAATACTTCAAAATCATAAAATGAGGAAGGGGCAAAGTTGTTTTTGTACAAAGTGGCTTTAAATACACTGGTATCCACAGCAGGTACTGACAGCGGCGTGTTGGGAGGGGGAACAAAAAGATCTCTAGCCAGTAAGGCTGGAATCTTTGCGTTGACCTTGAACTAGTCTCAACAGTCAACAGCGCTGGTAACGGTAATAGGCAGACAGCCCTGAGTGACGCTGGGACGCCGGGTGGGAGCGGTGCGAGCTCGGGCGCCGCGGCCCGGCTTTGAGCTGCTGGATCCCCGCGGTGCTTTAATAGCGGCCCCACGTGGTACAAATGGGAACTACAGGCATTCGGCGGCATCCTCGGCCACTGGGCGGAGGAGGGGCGGCCCCGCATTAGCCTGCATCCTGCGCCCAAGGAAGGAAAGCCCCGGAGAGGGGTCAGGACGATTTAACCCGGGAGATCGAGGCCTGGCCCTTTCCGCAGTGCACACGAGTGCAGGGGGCTGGGGTCACACTCGTCCTGGTGCCGCTCCGGTAAGCGGGTGACAGGCCATTTGTGCTTGGCAGTCAAGGGACCAGCCTCTGGAGTTCTCAGGGCGAAGGGACTTGGGGGAAGAGGAGAGTGAAGAGTTCATGGGAACTGTGAATATTCAGTTTTGGGAATTAATGCCAAACAGTCTTCTGAAACAGTCCGTGGTCCAGTTGCTGTCCATCTTCTCCAACCTGGGGATTGTGCTCCTTTAAATTTTATTTATTTTTTCCTTATGGTGGTTTGAAAGGGCATGGTTTAATGTGCCTCTTCCAGACCTGTTTCTCTCCCATTCTTCCCCATTTCACTAAGAGGCACCAGCTGACCACCCATGCCCTCAAGCCAAACCCTAGGAGTCTTCCTGAATTTCTCTCCCCTTCTCTGTCCATTATCAGCAAACCCTGTTGGTTTTACTTCCAAACACATCCTTTTCTCTGCTTCAGCACCACCTTCCTGATCCAAACCATTAAAGTCTCTCTCAAAGCTTCCAAAGATTTCCCTCCACCCCTGGTAATCTGCATCCACACTCACCTTGGCCATGCAAACACAATGACCTTCCTGAAATATGAATCAAATTCTAGAATCCTCCATTCAAAAGCCGGCTCCTCTCCCCCGCCCAAATTCCTCTGTTTACTAGACTCCAGCCATATGGGTCACGGCCGTCTCTTTGACCATGTCAAGCCGTTTTGCACATGCTAGGGAGGGCCCGCCCCTCAGAACGGCTGCCTCATTCTCATCCTTCAGAGCTCAGTTCAAGGCCTTATCTAAATGAGGATCCTCACACCTAATCAGCTCCAGCCAATTACTCTTTCATATCACCAGGTTTTTGTTTTTGTTTTTGTTTTCCATCATAGCATCTCTGCAAGATAACTAGAGATTCCGGTATTTATTTCTTGCTTGTCCCTTACACTGGAATATTAGTTCCATAAAGACTAGACTCTGTTTATCTTGATCACAGCTAAATCTGTAAGATCAAGCACAATGTCAATTCAGAGAAGGCATTCAATAAATATTTTTGAATTAATAAATAGATAAAAAACATTTCTTCTACTAAAAAGGCGGGGGTGGGTAAATGGGGCTACTACGCCATGAAAATGGATCAGGGGGTATGAGAGTTGCACAGCATAGATGCACTCACTTCAAACAACAGCATGGATTTTACCTGAAGTCAGAGAAACCCCTCCCCTAACGTAGAACAAGGATTCCTGTGGGCTCACTTGCTCTGGGAATGGGATACATCTATTGGGAGTATGTTTTTTTTAAAAAAAATGATAGAACTAAAACAGAGACATTAAGGGAAATGAATAATATTATACCAAGCATTATTTATAAATCCAGATCCTAATTCACAGCATGTTACAAAATTGGAAGTGTTAAGTAATATCATTCTTGTATCTTTCACACAAACAAAAGTTTTAGAAGAGCTGATGGCCAGGGAATGCAATAGAGTTTTTCCACAGTAGGCTGGAATTTTGCCTTTTGAACAAAAACAAAAAAATCTTAGGACACAGAGAAAGCAGATATTTTAAAAACTGATTTCACAGTAATTATTCTGTATATTTTGAGTTATCTTTATATTATTTTCAAGCATATCAAATCAATTCATTTCTTTCCCTGTTAATAAAAAGGGTACAGTCACAGAATCAGTGCCCTCAGAATAAAAAGTAAACAGAGGAAACAGGACACCTAGAGTCAGTAACATCCTCAGGGCCAAGTCTGGTCACTCAAAACCAAAACCTTTTGTTGATTTTCAACAACTCTTCGCATACTTAAGGTTTCAAATACGGCTGGTTCAGCAGGCCAGCTCTTCAGGACAACAGTATGTGCAGGCCAACACAGGATCATCCAAAACTATGTTAACAATTTCAGGATGCTGGTGTGGAGTCCATGGAGTTTTGTGTGTAAAAATTAGGAAAATCCTTCCAGCGATGAAGTTCAAGGCCAAGGAGCAGCCATCTCCCAGCCCCGTATCAGTAGGGATTCCTAAGGTAAGGCTACGTTTCATCAGGCAAGAGAGTAGTCCGTTCCTCCTCTGTGCCGAGGATATTTTGAAGTTTAGATCTACGTTGAAGGAAAGAAGAGGCCAACCTCAATATTTCTCACCTTAAAAAAAAACTCAGTGCCTACATCTCTTTCCAACTATTTCCGTTAAGTGTCTATCAAGTGATGAGGTTCAGAGGGCCCAAAAATCTCCAGAGTGGAAGAATGGATGTAAAATGGTGTCTTTTTTCCACTCCCACAAGCCAACTTTTAAAGGGAGGAAAAAAACTCAAGAGTTGACCATACCTCCTTCTTCTCCTTGAATGCTCCAATAGATAAAACAAGCCCATCACTAGGCCCTTTAACACAATGAAAGGTACTAGTTAATGTCAATTATCCAAGTCACATTTCTCCATAAACATAAGGAAAATGAAAGTAAAAGACTAATTACTCACACTTGTCAGAGCCCAGAGACCCTGTAGAGCAGCTGCCCATTCAAAACCAATTTTCTCATACAGAAATCCCCCCAGCGTTGGTCCTACAAAAGCACTAACAATGAAAAGAAGAAAGAGGATTATAGTGCAAAAAAAAAGTTACTCCTTATAGGCTGCATAGCCGCTTCAATTCATTATATTGAAACTATAAACACTAACGAAAAAAGCCAATTCCTGGACAGAGCATTAGGTGTAAGAAAATAATTCTACCTGATAATGATGATGTTTAAAATTTTTAAACAATCCTAAAATTATAACTGCTTCTGAAAAGTTGGTGCCTTATATGAAAATTTTTAAAAGATGATATGCAGTCAAAAGAACATTTATATTATTCTTTCTACTCTTCTAGGTATTTGTATTTAAAACAACTCAGTACATACTTATTGATGATAGCTACATAGCCAGCATACAGTTATCCCTCTGGTATAGTAGAGAGTTAAAAATAAATATACAAATGAATGAATAAATGAATACATTTTCAAAACTGAGACAGGCTCCTGTTAAAGGAACTTTAAAATATCACTTAAATAAGACATAGTATATGAGACGATTTTGATTATGTATTAAAACTGCTGGTATAACCACTGATCTTGAAGTCAGACAGCTGGATTAGAACTGCAGCTCTGCCCTAAGCAAATTATGTGCCTTCTGGCAACTCATCTGACCTCTCAGTGTCTGAATTTCTTCGTCTGTACAATGGGGATAGCATTTTCCAACTTACAGGTGTGAATGAAATTCAATAGCTACTCACCCAACTGACCACAATGCACCAAAGAGACCTGACACAAGTCCCAAGGTACTTAATCCTTCTTCAAATCCATTTTCACTGCAAAGAGAAACAAGAGTGTGTCTGTGGTTAAAAGGGAAACCTGCATGAAACAAAAGAATAGTGTATGGTATAAAAATAAACCAGGGATAATCTGGATAAACCCAACAGCAAGAACACGCCATTTCTAAAATAAAAAGCTAATCTCATTTGAAGATGTTACTATAGTAATATTTCCTCCAGGGTTTTCTAAAAATACTTCTACTGCATATATAGGATACAATATTAAGAATCGTGACCCACTTGCATTAAATGTTTATTAAAGTATATAATTAACTAAGAAATTCTTCAAATGAGATGAACGTGTAGAGAGAACGATGGGCAACCTTTAGAAAATACAGAGGCAGCTCCTCATTCCTCTGAGACTTGTTGAACTGACAACAGCGGAGCCATCAGTGTTCTCCCTGCTCAAGTTCACTTTGTGTCCTTCATCATTATGCCTACTAAACAAAAGACTGATGGCCAAGTGACAAAGATACATTTGGTCTTCTTCCCAATCTCTGGCACACAGCTCCTAAAACCCGTGGAATTTCTTAAGTGATGAAAGCCATAAGAAAAGTGTCTTTTGTTACGTTAACGAGATGACTTTGGGACTAGCACCCACGTTGCCTGGAGAACCAACATGTGATTAGAGGGTTGGAACTTCCAGCCCCACACATCCCTCCCCCATAGAGAGAGGGGGTGCAGGTTGAGTCCACTGCCAATGGCCAATGATTTAATCAGCCATGCATGTGTAGTGATACTTCCATAAAAACCCAAAAGGACTGAGTTCAGAAAGCTTCCAGCTTGGGAAGCCAGAACGCTTCCATGTGCCACTGTGTGGGCCCAAACTCCACGAGGACAGAGGCTCTGCTGCTTGGGACCTTATCGCCCTATATATCTTGTCATCTGGCTGCTGATCTGTATCCTTTAATATCCTTTGCAGTAAGCCAGTAGCTAGCGAGTGAACTGGTTTCCTGAGATCTATGAGCTGCTCTAGCAAATGAAGAGAACCCACGGAGGGGGTCGTTGGAAGCTCTGATTTATAGCCAGTCGGTCAGAAACATAGGTAACAACCTGCATTTGAAATTGGCATCTGAAGCAGAGGGCACTCCTGTGGCACTGAGCCCTTAACCTGCGGGATCTGATGTTATCTCCCGGTAAACAGTGTCAGAATGAGTTGAACTGCAGGACACCCAGCTTGGTGGTGTGAGGGAGGAAAAACCCACACATTGGAATTGATACTAGAATCCATTTACCTGGTCACTCTGTGCCCTTGTGTGGACCTCCTCTATGAGAGGGAAATGATGCTGAGGCCGTCCCATTGTGCTTTGGCTTTTCTTTTTTTTTTTTTTAATTTATTGAAGTATAGTTGATTTACAATGTTGTGCTAATTTCTACTGTACGGCAAAGTGCTTCAGTTATACATACATATGCTTTGGCTTTTTAGAAGTATACCTATACCAAGGTGTAAACTAAGCCAAGCCTCTATCCACAACCCATTTTACCTATCATTGTATTAATATTACTATATATTATCATTTATATTATTGTATTTTTGCTTATACTATTTATATCACAATATTGCATGACATGAAATCATGAAGATTTAGTATTGTAAAAAAATATCCAACATCCTACAAAACTGAGAAATTCAAGAAAGCTTGTGATGTTTATTGCTAATCACAATACAATTCTTCAAGCCACGGAAGTAAGTAACTTACTGTGCGCAACTGAGAATCTCCGGGAAAGTTGAAATTAAACTCATTCCAGCAGAGACACCATTTATGACTAATATCAGCACCAACAACCAGAGCTGACTGCAAGAGAGTTTTGGAGAAAAATTAACATTTAAAGAGACAACAAAGCTTCACGCCAAGGAGGGCAGGCAGGATCTCAGAGAAGTTCGTTTCACAGATGACATGACTAGTCTGGTCCTTATCCCCATCTGATCCCATTTTGTTCAGTGAAAGCACCTTTTAACTCCTTACATTTTTGAGGGGGGAAAACGATCAATTTATCCTGCTATCCCAATATCTTTGGTCACACATGTCACACGCCTAGAGTCAACCTGCCTTCTTATCACCATGTAAAAGCCTTTCAAAGTTGATTAAAATGTCAATGTTAATGTTGCTCCTTCAAGCACTTGGCTTTGAAATTCCAATGACTGAAAAATGGCACAGAAGGAAAATGGTAAAGGAAGGGACAGGAACCTGCTACGTGTTCCATGTCGGGCCCTACGTCAGTTACTTCATATCCATTATTCTACTGAATCCTTGCAGCAATCCTGCCATGTGAGTCTGTTAAAAATGATTAAGGAAGACAATCTAGGTGATACAAACAAACTTTATTTAACACTTCATGAAGTGGATGGTCTCATTTTGGAGAACTGAAAAATGGGATGGAAGGCAGGAAGCTTTTACAGGATAAGGAAAAAAAAAAACAAGGAAGAGAAAAACAGGTAATATCTGATTGTCTGGGGCTACGCAGTCCATCTTGTTTGGGGTGAGCGGCCCACAGTTGGTGGCTTGGCGTTTGGGGGTGACTGGGTGACTGGATAGACTGCTTTTCTGGTCAAGAGGCGCATTTACAGGGACATGAAAGTTTTCTAAGTTTTGGTTTGATGATGTGGCCCCCTGGGCTGGAGTCACTCTATCTTGAGCCTAAAAAATTATTTCAACAGTACTATTATTGGCTTTTTTGGTGGATAAGAAAACTGAGGCTCTTGGAAGTTAAATGATTTGCTCAAGTTCACATACCAAGGAAGGGGCAAAGCCCCAATACAAACCCAAATCTGAAAGACTCTGAAATCATTCCTTTTTCCATATCATGTTTTGTCCCAGAGGTACCTAAAAAGCTCTAAGTAGCTCACTTTCTTTTAGCAAATAAATTATAATAAACAAACTTTATTAAGCAGCTACCATATGCTAAGGATGATACAGAAACAAAAAAGATTTAGTTCCCTCCTCAAGGGGCAAGAAGGAATAGAAAAAACAAAAGTGTATTCTAAGAACTATCAGCTAAAGGTAGATAACAAATGCTACTTTTAAAATAAAGTACAGGACTTCCCTGGTGGAGCAGTGGGTAAGAATCCACCTGCCAATGCAGGGGACATGGGTTCGAGCCCTGGTCCGGGAAGATCCCACATGACGCGGAGCAACTAAGCCCGTGCGCCACAACTACTGAGCCTGAGCTCTGGAGCCCGCGACCCACAACTACTGAGCCCGTGTGCCACAACTACTGAAGCCCGCGCGTCTAGAGCCTGTGCTCCGCAACAAGAGAAGCCACCGCAAGGAGAAGCCCACACACCGCAACAGAGAGTAGCCCATGCTCGCCACAACTAGGGAAAGCCGCCCGCATGCAGCAACAAAGACCCAACGCAGCCAAAAATAAATAATAAATTTTTTTAAAATGAAATAAAATAAAGTACAAATGTGCAATTGAAATACAAAGGGAGAAAAAGCATTTTTATCATTTGATTCAGATTTTATGCATTCCTGTTTGCCTAGACCACTGTTAGCATCCAGTAATACTGTCAGTAAAACAAACAATTTAATATAGTCCTAAATCTGGTAATTATTTAAATAAGATTCAAAGATACTAAGCATATGTGTTACAGCAAAAATTTTTAAAATAATTCCTAATGTTATTTTGCCACAAATTCAAAAGAAGAAAAAAAAATTACCTCTTAATGTGCAAGAACGGGGCAGGTCCTAAGAGCATGTAGCAGCCTGCTGTGATTAAGTTTCCAAAAACGAGAAGCCATTTCCTCAGATGCTGGTAAAGAAAGTCCACAGAAACTCTTAGAGGTAAAGATCTTCCATAATTCAGGAAAATAAAGAAATCATTGAAGAACACAAGTCATGATATTAAAAAATCCAAACACATTGGAGAAAACAAAATTTTACATGTAAGAGAAAACAGGTAGATGGTAAACACAAAAGCAAGCGCAATATACCCCAAGACAGGGGTTGAGCAAAGGACAAGTATTCCTTGGAAAGGGAGTGTATTGTAGATTTTGCACATGATAAACTGTTCCAAATATAACAATTTAAAAAGCAGTCACCACAAGGAATGACCAAGTAGATGCACTATCTAGAAAATTCACATTATTAAAAAGTACCAAATAAAATGTTTCCTTATAAACTACTCAAACACAGGTTAAAAATTATAAGGGTATGATATCTGTTCAGTTATATAAGGCTAGGGCTTAAAACTAAGTTACAAACACTGTTTAAGACACTTGCTTTTTTCCACCTGGATTACCAAGTAATCTCCATGTAATAAGTCTTCATAAATATATACCCACATCTAATTAAGAGGGGAAACACAAAAATAAGCACTAAAGTCATAGAAGCTTGAGGCCTGGCTAACAGTACTAGCTCTGTATACTAGTCATCTGGACTGAATGGTCTAGACCTTGTTAAAGGAGAATAGAAAGGATTTTCTGTCAGGATGGCTATGGGATAACTGATGCATATTTACGCGACCAATCCTTTCACTCCCACAGAAAAACTAACTTCTGTCCTCTCAACGTGGTCAAGTCGTAACTACTTTTGGGGTTCTGCCCTAATTATTAAGGTCAAACCACTTTTTTGCATCAAGGGAACTTTTTCATTTAGAAAGTCTAATCCAAGAGTTTTTCAACAGTTTTAGCGTAAGACTCCTCTTTTCCTAGATGAAGCAATTAAAAAGTGAAATCTGTTCAGGGTGATGGCAGGTTGGCACATACCGAGACCTCACACTGGAACCTCTCCGTCAGCTTAAAAAATTGAACAAATTAAAATTTAAATGTTCTCACTGCTCTCCACCCCCCCAAAAAGGTAACTGTGGTGATGGATACGTTAATTAACCAGGTGGAGGGAATCCTTTCTCAGGGTGTATGTATACCAAATCACCATGATGTATACTTTAAATAACTTACAATTTTATTTGTCAACTATACCTCAGTAATGATAACATTTTTTAAAAACTGAATATGTTGGGCTTCCCTGGTGGCGCAGTGGTTGAGAGTCCGCCTGCCAATGCAGGGGACATGGGTTCGTGCCCCGGTCCAGGAGGATGCCACATGCCACGGAGCGTCTGGGCCCCTGAGCCATGGCCGCTGAGCCTGTGCGTCCGGAGCCTGTGCTCCGCAACGGGAGAGGCCACGGCGGTGAGAGGCCCGCGTACCGCAAAAAAAACAAAAAACAAAAAAAACAAACTGAATATGTTAATTCTAATCAATGGACCTCTAGAGTTCAGGAAGTACAGTTGGACAACCACCAGTCTAGACATACAAAAGTAACTCTTAAATATCGATGAAGCATACATACAGGCATTTTATCACTGAGGAGGCCCACCAGTGGTGAAGAAATGGCGTAGGATAGTGCCAAACCCAGGAATACCAGTCCCACATATCCAGCTGGTAAATTAAACTGTAAAAGAAATCCTATGTTAAAGTTACATGGTTAAGTCATTTTTTCAATAAATATCTATCTTTTCCTTCTACCATTTCTTCAGCTCTTACTATCTGCCATGAGGCTACTACTAACAGCATCCTTCCTAATTTTTGTCTTACTCTTATAAATGGATTACTTTTTCTCTATAGGGGAAAAAAAACCTAACCACAGGTCAGAAGTCCTGGATGTTTTTGATTTGTAGCATTTGACATTAAATATAATATAATTATCCTTCTATGAATCATAGCATTTTTACACGTCCATCAGTGCTTTGCAAACGTTAGCATGCATGAAAAATTACCTAGAGAACTTGTGGGTTTTTTAAAAAATAAATTTATTTATTTATTTTTGGCTGCATTGGGTCTTCGTTGCCGTGCACGAGCTTTCTCTAGCTGCTGCGAGCGGGGGCTACTCTTCCTTGAGGTGCGTGGGATTCTCATTGTGGTGGCTTCTCTCGTGGTGGAGCACAGGCTCTAGGTGTGTGGGCTTCAGTAGTTGTGGCACACGGGCTCAGCAGCTGTGGCTCGTAGGCTCTAGAGCACAGGCTCAGTAGTTGTGGCGCACGGGCTTAGCTGCTCCGAGGCGTGTGGGATCCTCCCGGACCAGGGCTCAAACCCATGTCCCCTGCATCGGCAGGCGGATTCTTCACCACTGCGCCACCAGGGAAGTCCGGAGAAGTTGTTATAAGAGGTTCTTGGACGCCAGCCCTAGAATTTCTGATTCAAAAAGTCTGGGATGAGGCCTGAGAATGTGCATTTCTAACAAAAATCCCAGGTGATGCTCACTGCCCGCAGACTGAAGTGCACTGGTGTAAAAAACACTGAAAATAATATCTATTCTATCATGTCAAAGAGATATTAATTTCTAATTAAAGAATTAGATGGTATGACACATTTTAAAAGGCTTCTAAAGTAGTAAGCTACCTCATAACTCTGCTACTGTTACTGTTACCAACATGATATAAATGCCTTTCTTGGTTATCTGAGTTGTTCTCATTTTCCTTAATTTCCTTAACTAATCCTTAATTACGCCCATGCGATCTATTTATACATCAGTGTATGTCTGAATAATTTTAATGACATAACTCAAGCTAAAAATCAGCCTTTTAAAGACAGCAGCAAGATACAAAAGTCAGAAATGTCCTCTTCTGATTTTACAACATGGGGGAGACAGGGTGGAACCCTCCTTCCCTAAAAGGCTGAGCAATTGGACAGCAAACAGCCAATACAAAAAACTGTTCAGGAGGCAGAAGAAGGGTAACAGGAACAAAAATGTGATAGAAAAACCAGAAAGTACATTTCTAAAGATTTTTTATAAGTTAGACACGAGCAACTTGGGTTTATGAGAGATTGGTTACAAAATTTTTTTTTTTCATTGTTTGGACACACTTCTTAAAAGGACAGAAAAATGACTTAAAGAGACACTTTGTTGGGCTTCCCTGGTTGTTCAGTGGTTAAGAATCCGCCTGCCAGTGCAGGGGACACGGGTTCGAGCCCTGGTCCAGGAAGATCCCACATATCGCAGAGCAACTAAGCCCGTGCGCCACAGCTACTGAGCCTGTGCTCTAGAGCCCACGAGCCACAACTACTGAGCCCAGGTGCCACAACTACTGAAGTCCACACACCTAGAGCCTGAGCTCTGCAACAAGAGAAGCCACCGCAATGAGAAGACCGTGCACCGCAACGAAGAGTAGCCCCCGCTCGCCGCAACTAGAGAAAGCCGCGTGCAGCAATGAAGACCCAATGCAGCCAAAAATAAATGATTAATAAATAAATAAATTTATTTAAAAAAAAAGAGACACGTTGTTGATAATGTGAATGGAATGTGTCACCATAAACACAAAGTATTTTTCTTACGCATTACCTCATAGATGCTCACTTCTTAAGTGTGATATTATATTATTTTCCAAAACTTGGGTCCGGCACTAAAATAACAGTCCCCGAGTTTACCTGTGAAATACCCAAAACTGTCTTTACTGACTTGAAGGGGTTGTGTTTCTGCTAACAGTGCTTTTTCATTCTAGGGCCTCAAATAAAGTGAGTATGGACTGCAGCTAGTAGATTTCTGTCTTTATAAACACAGATTAATTCTCCAGTATAATTAACTATCAGACTTAGTAATTTATTGCATTATCTATTAATAATTTTTTTTCAAAAGTATCTAAGAACAAATTGCTATAACATCAAACTTTCAAATTCAGTATATAATTTTCAGCATTAAAAAGATGGAGAGTGATTCTTGGTTCCTTTCTCCCATCTCAGATTAATATAGCCCACAGTCTTTTGAATATGTATGCAATAGACTAAAAAGTAAATGGACCCAGAGGGGATCTGTTAGAAAAGAAGGGACACCTCACATTAAATGAGCCACTAAGTACCCCAAATGCCTCACTGGAATCAAAACAGAGGAAAGTATCCTTATTAAGCAGCCAGAATGTTGCCCAAGCCAGACCTATGATGACTCGAGCAAGGCCTTGGAAAAAGGAGACCAGATGAAAGGCTTCTTTCACTTACACCAAATCAGACCCCTAGTTATAGGGACATCACAGAGGGAAGGTACAGGCTGTCTTGGTGAGTACCTCTCATTCTGCCTCCTTCTTGAAGCCACTCCCAGGATTTTCCATCAAACAGGGCCCGAGAGCAAGCAATTATGTCCGCCTGCTACAATGCGGAGGTCTGCATCACCAGGCTACTCACCTTCTCCAAAACAAAGAGGGACAGCGTAGGATCAAGGAAGCCAAAACCTGAGCTGAGTGAGGTAATGACGAAGGATATAAAGGCAACCTTGGGTAAAATGATGAGTTTCCAGAATGAGTGTTTCCCTGGATCAGACTCTGTGGGGTAAAAATAAAAAAAGAAACTAGAGTAATGAAAATTGCTTAACTTTATCTTTCAATCTATTTTGAAAAGTAAAATTGGTAAGGTCACCTTTATCCAGTAATCAAAATAACCACACTTGTGAGTTTGCCTAAAATTTGCATATAAGTTATTCAAACCTAGAGGCCATTTCAGTGTTCTTAAAAATAATTTCTCTAATTCAAAAAGAATCACCTGGAATCAGAGTGTGAGAAGCAGTCTTGGTTACGGGTCATAACCTAGAAGTCAGTGGGGCCTTCCCAGATGGGATAGAGAATACGTAAAGTTTGATTTGGTGCATAGGAAAAGCCAGACACTTTATCAGGGAACAATGTGTGTGTGCTGAGGAGGAATCTGAGTTAATCAAAGAATACAAAACAATTGTTTTCTGCTCGTGAAAAAAAACACTGGATCGAAAGGGATACTCGGGTCTTCCCTGGCAGTCCAGTGGTTAGGACTCCCTGCTTCCACTGCAGGGGGCATGGGTTCGATCCCTGGTCAGGGAACTAAGATCCTGCATGCCGTGTGGTACGGCCAAAAAAAAAGAATGAGATGCTACTGAATCATGTGTACATTCCATCTGGCAGTGAAGGTCAGTTGAACAGCAACCTCATGTCCCACCATTCCAACAGCAACACAACTTCTGCACCATCCCAAGCACCAGGCATGGTTGTTTCCAAGCCGCCAATCATATCCTACAACTCCCTTCTTTCTCCCCTGCTAATTTTTCAAGTTCTATTCACTCTGTAAAGTCTGGCTGTGACCCTAATTACCCCCAAAATTTTACCTCTGTTTCCTACTGCACTTCTAATCTATACCATGTAATTTAGCACTTAAACTGTATTTCATTTTATGTGGTTAACTACTGTTTGATGACTTTCCTATCTTCCAACTAATTTACTGAACAAAATCTATGCTGAGTCAGACACCATGCAAAATGCTGGGCAGACAAAGGCAAAGGAGACAAACCCAGACCCTGACCTCACAGTGAAGATACAGTAAGGCATGGAGAGAGCTAGGATGGAGCTAGGAGGGTATGGATTGGAGCACATGAGAGGGTTGCCTTAAAAAAACAGGGAGGGGCTCCCTGGTGGCGCAGTGGTTGAGAGTCCGCCTGCCGACGCAGGGGACGCGGGTTTGTGCTCCGGTCCGGGAAGATCCCACATGCCGCAGAGCGGCTGGGCCCGTGAGCCGTGGCCGCTGAGCCTGCGCGTCCGGAGCCTGTGCTCCGCAACGGGAGAGGTCACAACAGTGAGAGGCCCGCGTACCGCAAAACAAAACAAAACAAAAGAAAACAGGGAAAGCTGTTTAGGAAAGAATTTCCAAAAGTAGTAATATCTAAGTTGCTGCCTAAAAGATAAGCTTGAGATGAACAAGCAGAGAAGCAGGAAAGAATAATCCAGGCATATTAACCAGGAATGGCTCATTCCAAGACTCAGAAGTGAGGGAAAAAACTGTTAGAGGAAATGAAAGAGCAGAAGCAAAGGTGAGGACGGACATTGGAGGGCAGGGGAGAGACGTCACATTGTACAAGGGTATGCAGCGATAAGATTATGCAGCACTTGTAAAACAGGCTGAGAAGCCTGGGACATCACCAGGCACTTCCAACAAAGACTGAGAATCAGATCTGTGCTTTAAAGAGACCCCTCTGTGGTCTCCTGGGAAATGGAGACAGGGGGACGAGTTAGGAGACTGTGCACTGAGCCAGGCCAGGAAGCTCTCTGAGGGCCAAATCAGCACTGACATATCCTCATTTCTCCAAAAGCACCCACCACAGTTCATTGCTCAATAAATTCTTGGTGAATAACGATCCAGTAGGGAGCAAAGTACCAAAAAAGCATAAAGTGTGGTTCAACTATTTTAAGTACTACACTTGGACTTTGTCAGGATATGACAGATAAAGTTAAACTGTGGTGTTAGTTTCTTAATTATTAGCCAAATATTCAATGATGAACCAATTGTGAGCCCAGCCTAGGATGTTTAACTACAGATTTGACTTAGAACGGGGATAGGCACCACCATGTGGCTCAGTGTGGCAGTGCCAGCAGGGAGACTTCACTGGGTGTGGATTTTGGATTGTATATTACAGATGTTCATTAGTCACCTTTAAAATATAAATGATAAAAGATCAACTGTAATCAATTACATTTATTATGCATATAGAAGGTATTATGGATGTATGGTATAAGACAAATTATTATGGCATAAATGGTCCCTTTCTCTAAATCCACAGTGGGAAAGGGGGATTATCGCAATAGGAACATACAGGAACGTATATGAAAATGAACACATAATGAGTTTAACTAAGCTGTTGACGAAGCCCAAGCAATGAAAACTTATGCTGATACCTACGTCCAGAGGCATGTGACAAAATCACGTGGGGAGCTTTTCCAAGCTACTCAGGTATTCTCTCTGCTTCCTCCAATTCTGATACATTCTTCTTGGAGGGACAGGACTCCATGGTTGACAATGCCTGCCACAGGAAACTGCTCTTAGAGATGAGGAAGTGGTGTGGCCCTTAGGTGTGAAGGGACAGGAAAAAAGCAGAGCACTGTGGCACTAGTGACTTAGCATTTAGATCACTGATTGAGAAGGTTCAGAAAAACTTCCCAGAAGAGGTCATACAAATTAAGTTTTTTTTTTTTTTTTTTTTTTTTTTTGCAGTACGCAGGCCCCTCACTGTTGTGGCCTCTCCCGTTGCGGAGCACAGGCTCCGGACGCGCAGGCTCAGCGGCCATGGCTCACGGGCCCAGCCGCTCCGCGGCACGTGGGATCTTCCCGGACCGGGGCGCGAACCCGCGTCCCCTGCATCGGCAGGCGGACTCTCAACCACTGCGCCACCAGGGAAGCCCACAAATTAAGTTTTGAAGGATGAGTAGGAGTTAGGTAGGGTAGAAGTGGGAGACAGTCCAGCTCATGTGACTTCCCTGCTGACACCTAACAACAGCTCCTAGTGGCTTTCAGGATAAAGGCTCTCATTTCATGCATTTAGGGATTTTTATTAAGAGGACTGTCATGTACTTGACTGTGTTTTAAAAATATTTCTTTAGTGCAGTATGGAAGAGGTGACTTGGCGAGCAGATATAAAGGATGAGAGAGAGGGAGGGACCGAAGTTGACTCTTAAGACACCCAAACCTAAAGCTACATTGTTCATGGGTCTAGAAGCAGTTAAATGAGTGGGGTGGAACTTATAGAACAAAATTCTGCCAATATCATAAAAATAAAAATAATTTAATTTTCTAGCTTCTATCTATAAGCTTTCCTAAAACATTAATTTTTAAAGGTACTCAATGGGAACCCCTAAATCAATATTTATACCCTCAACATTATCAATTTTTGTGATTAAAAAAAATACCAGGTTTTTCCATTCAATCTAAATAGAAGATCCTTCTTTAGATAAACAGAAAGTTTGCCAAACCATTTTAAATGGGCAAAAGGCCTAAACAGACATTTCTCTAAAGAGGATATACAGATTGTCAACAAACACATGAAAGGATGCTCAGCATCACTAATCATTAGAGAAATGCAAATCAAAACCACAATGAGGTATCACCTCACACCGGTCAGAATGGCCATCATCACAAAATCTACAAACAACAAATGCTGGAGAGGGTGTGCAGAAAAGGGAACACTCTTGCACTGTTGGTGGGAATGTAAATTGATACAGCCACTATGGAGAACAGTATGGAGGTTCCTTAAAAAACTA
>NC_041223.1:30868387-30876345 GCF_002837175.3 Physeter macrocephalus | reverse complement strand
ATACACTACCAAATGTAAAATAGATAGCTAGTGGGAAGCAGCCGCATAGCACAGGGATATCAGCTCGGTGCTTTGTGACCACCTAGAGGGGTGGGATAGGGAGGGTGGGAGGGAGAGGCAGAGGGAGGGGATATGGGGATATATGTGTACACATAGCTGATTCACTTTGTTATACAGCAGAAACTAACACACCATTGTAAAGCAATTATACTCCAATAAAGATATATATATATATATAAAAGGAAAAGAATAAACAGTAAAAAAAAAAAAGAAATCAAAGAAACAAAAAAAAGCATAGCTAACTGTAACTTTAAGTTCATTGAAGATGCAGGGAAATTTTAATTGAGGAATAAGAGAAATGAAGAGGAAGAAGTAACCAGGCTGACAGGGATTAAAGGGGCTTCAAAAGATACCAAGTAGTGGGGGTGATGGGCAGAGATGAGGAGAGCAGGCCAGGACGCAGGGAATTACTGATGTTGAGGCCAGTCCAGCACCCGACCACAGAAGCTCTAAATACACGTCCCACGATTAACTAGTAAAGTCTTTTTTCCTTATACAGTGTTACTGATAAAGAGTTAACACAACTCCTTCTCCTGCTGCATGAGAATCTGACCTGGTATCAGTTTCTTAGTCAATAGCCAAGTGTTCACCTGTGAACCCAGTCTGGGCACAGTCCAGGATGCCCTACTACAGAAATAACCATCACTACGCACAGAAAAAGGACAGGCTCTCCTCCAGCTCTGTTCCACTAGTAATCTGACAATGGTAAAATGCCTACTCCATTGCTAGGCAATCTTACGTATAATGAAAATAACCCCCGACTGGTATATTTCATCTGTACACAAGGAACTATAAACAAACCATCAATATGCGATGCTTTGTGCCTCCCTGACTATGGTGACTACTGTACCTGGCGCATGCCTCATGGAGATCCTGGCAGCTGTGCCCATAGTGTTGTTAAGGATAGGATGACTCCTATGGGGCATGAAGCTTTGGAGCCAAGATGACTCCCGTTACTGCCTGATGCGGCCCTGTGTCCTCGCACTTGAGCTGTGCTGTACACAGCTGCAAGCACCACAGGGAAGGAAGGTCTGACTTTGTCCTCCTGTCACAGAGCCTTGTGAGCAGAAGGTGACTCTTTAATTTAAAATCCAAAAAGACATCTAATGGGCACTGCATATGTTGTATGATAAGAAATTTAATGTTTGCTAGTTCTATAGGTCAGAAAGAATTTATGACAGAAATTCACATAAACTGATTGCTTACAGCAACATTCTGAAAAGAGCATCGATTCTTTCAGCATGCTCTACAAAGCTATTATTGATTATGTAAAATAGAACTCTGTATATGTTAAATTGGTCTCCTACAAAGGCATAAAAATACTTAAATTTAAGGTTCTTAAAGTGAGTAATATATGAGGTCTTACCATAATTAGGTAAAATACACATGTTGAGGGGAACCATCAGCAGAACTATGCATCCCAGAAGAATGAAAGGCACCTCATAGCCAAAGGATTGATATAAGAAGCCACCCAAAGGAGGCCCTAGTACTAGACCTAGTCCAGAAAAAGTCTCAAGACTTCCCTACAAATGGGAAAACAAAAGAAAATTGAGTTAATATATTTTGTTTGAAAAATGAACAAAGATTTAACAGGCAGGATCTGAAAAAAATTCTATCCACTTTACAATTTATACACACACCACACACACACCCAAGATGGACCAAAAATTTACACATACATATGAAAATCATATAAGTACTAGAAAAATTAAAAATGAGAGTCTTTTGTTTTCTAATCCTTATAGTGAGGTAAATTTTCTAATTATGACATAAAAACTTAGAAGACACAAAAGAAAAGACTGATAAATCTGATTACATGAAAATATGAAAAACTATGAATGGCAAAAAAAAATCAAAAGACAAATGAAGAATGGGGAAAAAAATATTGACAAAGGACTAATTTCCCAAATGCATCACAAGAGCAACTACTCATCAATGAGAAAAATCGACAATCCTATGGGAGGAACTTCCCTGGTGGTGCAGTGGTTAAGAATCTGCCTGCCAATGCTGGGGACACGGATTTGATCCCTGGTCCGGGAAGATCCCACATGCCATGCAGCAACTAAGCCCATACGCCACAACTACTGAGCCCACGAGCCACAACTACTGAGCACACATGCCACAACTACTGAAGCCCACGCACCTAGAGCCCATTGTTGACACATAAACTGAAATAAAACTAGCTCTAATGTGAACTGGCCATCTCTAAGTTGCAGGACAGCAAAGCCACACTCCAAACATGTTTAACCACAAAACCTTGTCTTACAGAGCATGTCAATGGACTAGCATCCTTCTGAACCCTTCTTGAGAAATGTAAACAGTACACCTGTTACAGTGGCCACCACTGCATGGCAAATGACTATAGAACCTAAAGTGAATCTATACAGATATATATGCATACATATATCTATATATATATATATATATATATACACTTACATGGGTGTATAAATCTATGTGTACATATATTTAATAAAAGTGTGAAGATTTATATTTATACAGCAAATAGTTTACCTGCGGGTCAAAACTTTCAAACTGCAGTATTAATATGGGTAAATGAGAGAATCCTTGGTACTGAGCTGCTTAGACCCTGAGGTCTCTGAGGGTGGCGCCTGTTCTGCAGTACAAACCAGGAGTCCTTCAGGGATGTCTGGGTCCAGAGGAGTGAGCCATGGGAAAGGCTAGTTGGGATCAGTGAGACAGCAGCCAAGAGCTAGGACAGGAATCTGGTATGTCACTAATACCTGGTGTCGAGGCACGTAGGCAATATATGAGAATGTATGCCAATACGATGCTACCAGGCTCTGGATTTTTTTTTTTTTTTTTGCGGTACGCGGGCCTCTCACTGCTGTGGCCTCTCCCGTTGCAGAGCACAGGCTCTGGACGCGCAGGCTCGGCAGCCATGGCTCACGGGCCCAGCCGCTCCGCGGCATGTGGGATCTTCCCGGACCGGAGCACAAACCCGTGTCCCCTGCATCGGCAGGCGGACTCTCAACCACTGAGCCACCAGGGAAGCCCCTGGATTTTTTTGGTAAAATAAGAGGGCGCTCCTCAGACTGACTGCACAGAAGCACTTATGGACTTCAGAATGATGTCTAAGATCCTTTCCGTGAATCTGGGAAAAGTGGAGGAAGGACTCTAGTATAAATCTGCTTCAGGCGGCCTAGCTACAATCTAGGCTATAGAGAGACAGCAAAATACTATTAGAGAGGGTTTTTTATTTTTTAAGGGGTAAAAAGAACATTTGGTTTTGCCCATTCAGGGGCTTCTAAGCCCAGGAAGAGCACCTAAGTAGACTAAGGGTATATTTATTGACAGCCTGCAGCTACAGGCAGAATTGGGGTAAAAGGTAACAAAAACAGAAGTAGAAAAAAGGCAGGTCTAGAAGAATGGGCCCCAGGTTTAACTTGAAAGGTCAAATAAATATTTTAGCCTACACTAAAAGGAAAATAGGAAAAGTGTATAAAATACCTACCATTACTGTAGCCACGTTATTTGGAAAAGCCTTTGCAAGGATAGAAGAAGATGCGGTTATTGCTGCAGCAAAACTGATTGCGTCAGTTATTCTCACTAGAAAACACATAGCAATAAACATGGGTCCTTCTGGAACTTGGTCCAATACACTAAAAAAAAGAATAAGATGACTCTCAAATGCCAAATTGATTTTGATTTTTTTTAAACTGTACTCACTGAAAACAGTAGTACCTCAACCACAGTTATTAAAATAAATCTCTTTAGAATACAAATTTTTTAAGAGTTTGTTATATTTTTAGTAGGAGGAATTTGAGTCATAATGACAGCCTCATTGCGCTTTTTTACTGATATATTTGATGCCCTAAATAATAATACTAAATAGGCCTTTTGAAAAATGTAGAGTCACTCTGGTAAGAACATATGTAGAAAGCCTTCTTAGTTTTAGGTCTTCCCCCAAACAAAAAAAAACACAAGAAGAGGAAAGCAAAACCAGGATCCTGAGAAAGATTTCTGATGACATTATCTTAACATTTGTATCCTTATGTTCTTCAGCTGATTCTTTAGGTAAGAAATTCACCTTTCTGCTTAAGCCAAAAAGTTTTTGTGACTCAGAAAAGGGAGTTAAGTTTCTTTCTCTCACGATCACAGGAGTCCTAAAGAACAGATTCAGCAGCCAGCTTAATGGTGATCCCCTCGAGGACTCTTTTCTTAAGATCAATGTCATTCATTCCATTCACTGTATCATTCAACTCCCTTCAACATTAGTCACATGGTATTGACTGATTTACATAAACCATTAACATTTTAAACTGAAGATAAATTATGAAATCTGTTCAAGCTCCCAAACATATCAGAACATGACTTACCCAAAGAGAACTGTAACTCCTCCTGAGACAAACATTCCTGCTACAAACATAAATTTTGCTCCAATATGTACAAGCTATAATAAATGTCAAAGAAAAGTGTAAATTGATGACTGCTACAAGTCTATAGTGACATAAACAAATCCACTGTATCAGGAAACAAAAGATTTGGGGAAGATATGTACAGTTAACAAAACATTATAAGTCTTTAATGGAATGACAACATGCATTGCTTACAAACATGGAAGAAATTAAAAATCAATCAACTTTAAGAATGGAACTGTCAACTGAAGCACAATTCATAAAATATAATGGTGGTTATTTCTGTATCAGTGGAAATTCTAGACTAGTAAATTAGAATAACTCATTACACAATTTTAAAAAATTAATACTTACATATTTTCCAAATACCAAAGATGCCATCAAGTTAAACAAAGCATAACATCCAAAGATCATACCAATAACTGTATTGCTGGCTCCTTTCTTTTCAGCCTTTAAAGAAACAGAAAAGGAAACAAAGTTTGAAAGGCAAATTAACACCAATATAGAAAAATGGAGCTATTAGATCAGAGCATCATCTTCTTGTAACCTTTATCTGTAGAGTAATTTCAAAGATTATTATTTTAAAATAAACAGGGTGAGGAAGGAAAGGAAACTATTAAACCTAGTCTCTGACATGAAAGTAATTCACTCACCAAGACTATAACAAATTGTTAGCTTTACGATCTTGAGAAAACAAACAACAACGTGGGAGGAATCACACTTCTTGATTTCAAAAATAAGTTACAAAGGTAAAGTAATTAAAACAGTATGGTACTGGCATAAAGACATATAGAACAATGGAACAAAATAGAAAGCTCAGAAATAAACCCACATAAATATGGTCAATTGATCTTCCACAAGGGTGCCAAGGACACACAATGGGGAAGAGATATTCTCTTCGACAAATGGTGTTGGGAAAACTGGATATCCACATGAAAAAGAATGAAATTGGACCCCCATCTTACACCACTCACAAAATAATCTCAAAGCAAATTAGACTTAAACATATAATCTGAAACTGTTACACTTCTGGAAGAAAACAGGGGGTGAGGGCTTCTTGACATTGATCTTGTCAATGATTTCTTGGATTTGACACCAAAATCTTAGGCAACAAAACAAATCAGACAAATGGAACTACATCAAACTAAAAATCTTCACAGCAAAGGAAACAATCAACAGACTGAAAAGGCAACCTACAGAATGGAAGAAAGTATTTGTAAACCACCTCTATATAAGGGGTTAATATCCAAAATATGTAAGAATCTCCTACAACTCAATAGTCCAAAAAACCACCACAAAGAACCTGATTTAAAAATGAGCAAAGAACTTGAACAGACATTTCTATAAAAGAGACATACAAATGGCCACCAGATATATGAAAAGCTGCTCAAGATTGCTAATCGTCAGGGAAATGCAGATTAAAATCATAATGAGATATCATCTCGTACCAGTTAGGATGGCAATTATTGAAAAAAACAAAAGATAACAAGTGTTGATGAGGATGTGGAGAAATTGGAACCTTATACACTGTTGGTGGGAATGCAGAATAGTGCAGCCACTATGGAAAACAATATGGAGGATCCTGAAAACATTAAAATAGAACTACCATATAATTCAGCAATCCCTCTTCTGAGTATATATCCAGAAGAATTGAAAGAAGGGTCTCAGATATATTTGCACCCCCCATGTTCACTGCAGTATTATTCGAAATAGCCAAGATTATACAGAAACAACACAAATGTCCATTGATCGATGAATGGATAAAGAAAATGTGGTATACACATAAAATGGAATATTATTCAGCCTCAAAAAGAAGGAAATTTTGGCATTTGCAACAACATGGACGAACCTTGAGGAAATTATGCTAAGCGAAGTAAGCCAGTCATAGAAGAACAAACGCTGCATGATTCCATTTATATGAAGTATCTAAAATAGTCAAACTCATAGAAGCAGAGTCTAGAATGGTGGTTGTCAGGGGCTTTGGTAAGGGGGAAGTGGGGAATTATTGCTCTTTGGGTATAAAGTTTCTGTTATGTAAGATGAGCTTGTTATGTTCTCACCACAAAAAAAGAAAAAGAAAAAAAAAAACCCACAAAAGAACACAAGGGAATTTTTGGAAGTGCTGAATATGTTTAATATTTTGATTACAGTGATGACATCACAGGTGTGTGCATATGTCCAAACTCATCAAGATGGATATATTAAATGTGTGCAATTTTTTGTTTATCAATTATACCTCAATAAAGTCCCCCACCCAAAAAAAAAAAAGAAGAAAGAAAAAAAGAATTGTTAGCTTTAGCTGGCAAAAATCAGAATTAGAGTATAAACAAAACAAAAAACCTTGGTTAAGGAAATCTGGGCTTTGCTTCAGCTGTGGATCTATGCAAACAACAGCTGATCCTGACACACTTTCTTTTTGGTATCCATGAGATAACAGAAAATATGTATATTGGTCTCTGCCCCCGGTTCTTGGTACAAAGCTCCTAATACCCTTGTAATTTCCTAAGTGGTAAGAGCTCTAGGAGCAATATTGTTCTAATATTCAGTCTCTGACCCTGGTTCCTGACACCGAGCTCCTAAATCCCTTGGCATCTCCTGGGTGACAGGACTTCTAATAAGATAACTCTTGGTGGACTCCTACATGGGGGCTGGTCACCAGAAAAACCAAGCCATGATTAGAAGCTTAGAACTTTCAGTCCCATACCCCATCCTCCAGAGAAGGGCTGGAAATTGAGTTAATGATTGATCATGCCTACGTGATTAAGCTTCCATAAAATTCCCTAAGGTATGGGGCTTGGGGAGCTTTTGGGTTGGTGAACACATGGAGGTGCTGGGAAAGTGGCTCACCCAGAGGGGACATGGAAGTGCCATGCCTCCTCCCACATACCTCGCCCTCTGTATCACTTCCATCACATGCCCATCTGTATACTTCATCACATCCTTTTAAAATACAGAGGTAAGCATTAAGCAAGTGTTTCCCTGAGTTCTGTAAGCCATTCTAGCAAATAACTGAATCCAAGGTGGGGTGGGGGGGTGGTCATGGGAACCTCTGATTTGTAGCCAAGTTGGACAGAAGCTGGGGGTAACCTAGACACCTACTACTCGCGATTGGCATCTGAAGTGGGCGGGGGGGGGGGACAATCTCGTGGGACTGAGCTTTTAACTTGTGGCATCTGGGCTAATTCAGGTTATTGTCAGAATTGAATTGAATGGTAGGACACCCACCTGGTGTTGAAGAGAACTGCTTGGTGTAGGAAAAAAAACCCCACATATCTGGTGTCGAAAGTGTTGTGAGTATGGTAGTAGTATAAGAATAAAGGAGAAACACACAAAACTGGACAACTACATGTAAAAGAATGAAATTAGAACACTCCCTAACACCATACACAAAAATAAACTCAAAGTGGATTCGAGACCTAAATGTAAGACTGGACACTATAAAACTCTTAGAGGAAAACATAGGCAGAACACTCTTTGACATAAATCACAGCAAGATCTTTTTTGACCCACATCCTAGAG
>NC_041223.1:30854692-30867976 GCF_002837175.3 Physeter macrocephalus | reverse complement strand
AGAAGACATACAGATGGCCAAGAGGCACATGAAAAGCTGCTCAACATCACTAATTATTAGAGAAATGCAAATCAAAACTACAATGAGGTATCACCTCACACCAGTTAGAATGGGCATCATCAGAAAATCTACAAACAACAAACTCTGAAGAGGTTGTGGAGAAAAGGGAACCCTCTTGCACTGTTGGTGGGAATGTAAATTGATTCAGCCACTATGGAGAACGGTATGGAGGTTCCTTAAAAACTAAAAATAGAATTACCATATGACCCAGCAATCCCACTACTGGGCATATACCCAGAAAAAACGATAGTTCAAAAACACACATGCACCCCAATGTTCATTGCAGCACTATTTACAATAGCCAGTTCATGAAAGCAACCTAAATGCCCACTGACGGATGAATATATAAAGCCATAAAATGGGACGAAATCGGCTCATTTGTAGAGATGTGGATGGACCTAGAGACTGTCATACAGAGTGAAGTAAGTCAGAAAGAGAAAAGCAAATGTCGTATATTAATGCATATATGTGGAATCTAGAAAAATGGTACAGATGAACCAGTTTGCAAGGCAGAAATAGAGACACAGGGAAAGTGGATGGGGGCATGAACTGGGAGATTGGGATTTACATATATACACTAATATGTATAAAATAGATAACTAATAAGAACCTGCTGTATAAAAAATAAATAAAATTAAATTTTAAAAAAAAAGGAGAAACACAACAGGAGGAAGGTTCGAATGCAAATAAATAAAAAAATCACTTTGCTGGTCAAAAAAACTCAAGAACAGGAAGCTCCTTAAGCTGGCACATGAGTCATCCCAAGGACTGTTCAGTCTGGTTCTCTGTTTCTGACACCCACTCTCAACCACCTGACAGCTCAGAGAAGATGAAGTTTCCTTTTCTGACATCAATAACACGGATGAAAGAAGCTCCCCCAGCTCCCGACATTCTCTCCGTTCTCCTGAAACATTTGGAGTAGTCTATCGCCCATCAATGATCCCTATTAATATCTGTAGCCTATTCTATCAGTGAGCTCCTAAATTTGCTACAGATGGTATAGTATTTATTCTAAATCTACTTCTTTTGAACTTCAAATGCTACTATTAGTTGTGATGTACGAATGAATAGACAAAAGGTTTGAAAACCTTTTTAAAACCCTGGAACTATGGTAGATCCTTAGATCAGGTTCTAGCTATAACCATGTAAAGGGTTAAAATATGAGTTTAATTTCTTTAAGATAAGATTGGCAACTTGGCATACCATGAAGCACTAAGCCTGAAACATACATCTGTCCTCTCAGGCAGTCAGGAATCATTTATCGAGCACCTTCTATGCATCACGTATGGTGCCCAGGAGCCAGCAGTGAATAGCTATGGTCAGAAGATCCAACTTAGATCCATCCTTCTGCCAGAGCTTCAGCTCTTCCACAAATCACTTTACTCTGAATACAGAAATGCATGTGCATACACACACTCCCTTTAAAATCCATCCTCCACAGCAGCCATAATTCTATTTCTTTACCTTTTCTCCCTAACTACAATTTTAAGATAAAAATTTACTTTATTGCTTCCCATATGAAGTTATGATCATCATTCAAACCTTGTCTTTTTAAAAAATGTTCTTCTTATGTTGTTATGTCTCTAAATAAACCCTACAGTTCTCAAAGCAGCATACCACAGGAAATCAGATAGGTGAACTCTACTTTTCATGGCTAGACTATAGGCAGGAAAGGTCCCCTCACTCGAGGAAGCACCCCCTACCCCTGAAGTGTGGTCCCTAAGTGCCTGGTGGTGGGAGATAGTGGAGAAGTTGAACCCAGAGCACTGTAGAAACTGCTTGGGCAGGATTTCAGCCCATGATTCTATGAGACTCAGGATTAGCCATTCCCCTTCCATTACTAATCATCACATGAGATAATGGTGTGGAGAAAAGAGAGATCTCACTATGAACGATGCCTTCATTGGTATCCTAGCAAAAGGTTACACTGTGTGTAGACAGGAACACAGAGTCCACATTTCTACTACACAAAGGTCAGGTGGTGTTACGGGGTTCATTGTGTCCCTCAAACTTCTTATGTTGATGTCCTAACTCCCAGTACCTCAGAACGTGACCTTATTTGGAGATATAGTTTTTACAGGGGTAATCAGGTGAAATGAGGTCGTTAAGGGTGGAGTCTAATCCAATATTACTCGTATCTTTGTAAAAAGGGAAAATTTCTTCACAGAGACACGCGTAGAGGGAAGATGGTGTGAAAGGACACACGGAGAAGTTGGCCATCTACAAGCCAGAGAGAGAGGCCTGGAACAGATCCTCCCCTCACGGCCCTCAGAAGGAACCAGCCTTGCCACTGACACCTTGATTTTGGACTTCTAGCCACCAGAGCTGTGAGACAATAAATTTCTGGTGTCCCCAGTCTGTAGTACTTTGTTACAGCAGCCCTAGTAACATAAAACAGGTACCTTGAAGGGAAGGTATCATCAAAGGGTGAATTAAGATGTAGAAAGAACATTCATTGGTCAAGTCACATCCATGTTCTTTGCTTAATAGTTCTGAAAGGTATTTAATTCTAGAGTCTGGCAGAAAATATATAATAGTCACAGCAACTAACATTTATTGAACCCTCACTATGGGCCACGCTGTTCTATATGGTTTCTAACAACAACTAAATAAGGGATGTATTTTTAGCTGGCCCCATTTTACAGATGAGAACACAGACTTGCAAAAGTTACTTGTGTCATGGTCCCAGCAGTCATGTTAGCTTCCATCCTGCACAGGTTCCCACATTCTCTGTGGAAGCAGGATGGTGACTTAGGATGTCCTAGAATCACATACCACAGCAGTAACTGAATACCACTTTTGGCATGTGGATCCTGCTTCACATTAGGACAGCAAGAACAGCTATTAAAAGCAATTTCTAGTTCACTTATAATCCTCTGCCAAAGGAGGATGGGGCCAGAAAAAGGATGAGTAGAAATAAGAATCCTGTGTCAGAAGTTAAGAAGGGCCTTGTTCTCCCTTGATCTAATTAGCTCTAGCTAATAGGAAGGTTAACGGAATACGAAGGAGAAAGAACAAGTTTTGCCAGTGCGTTTGTCAACCCCAAGGCTGTTATTAAAAATGAAAAAGAAGAGCCCACTCTTCAAATCTACACCTATTAAAGTTAGAATGCTCTGCCCCCTGCCTCTTGGATGCAAAAAGCTAAATCAAAAACTTTAAGAAAAAGAAAAAACAAAAAAGGCACACACCAACAGCCTTCTTTTCCTTTGTCTGTATTCCACTAAGAGGAATCTAACACTAGTTGCCCTTGCTGAGTTCCAGCTGAACTGGGAAATACCCTTCTAACTTGATGGCCCACTTATTCCTGTTCTTCTCCATCATAATTCCACAGGCTCCATCCATCACTATTTTTTTCCAAAACTGATATCTACTCAGTGTACTTACTCTGTCTTGCCCAAGCACCTCTGACGACTTCTTACTGACTACAACTTTGGCCCGTGTGGAAGGACCCTTGCATTCGAGCACCAACCTGCCTTCTCAGATCCTCTGCTCCCATCGGACCTCACTGAGCCCCAGGCCCAAGCCCCACCATCGTCCGTGGTTCCCTAAGAACATGCTATTTCCTTTGCTAATCTCGTGACTATCCCCTGTGGGTTTCTAACCTAGAACACCACTTTGACTCACCTTAGGGTTATTCGGCCAAGCCCCTTTCAGTATTACTCCTTCTCTCCTTCCCTTCCACACCAGCCAGCCTCCCCCGTGGCAAAGTTAACCATTCCCTTCCCTAGAGCCTCCTAACATTCTGGACATCCTCTTCAAGGAGATCCAAATACTCTGCAACTTTTTGTTGTCATATTTTTTCACTCCCAATGGACAGACGAGAGAGGGACATTTTCCTCATCTTTTTTCCAGCCCTAACACATCCAACGCCTAGCACATTCTAGGGTGGGAAGTCGTTAAACCTCCCATTCCTGTTCAGTAAACAGAATTGAACTGGGCCAGTCACTTAACTTCGGAATCTGTTTCTTCATTTGCAACATGATGAGATTCTGGCTATTCTGCCTGTCTTATGGAGTTGCTACGGAAACCAAATGGAATAATGTGTGGAAAAGTACACAGAAAACTAAAAAGCACTTATGGCTACAGAGCTGTACTGCTTCTTTAGCAGAGAAGCCATGTTTCTCATCTTTTGTAGCACACAGAAGGAAGGACCACATGTTATCAAAGAAGTTAGAGGACTGGGAGGGGCCCGTGCATCATGAGGCTTTGGCAAAAAGCATGAAGCAAAACACATGGGCATATTATCTCCACTCAGCCAAGTCAGTATCATTCCTTCCATACCATACCTCACCAACCTCCAGATTCCAGGTGGACTCTCTAGGGGTTATTCCTTCAAGTCTGTGCCATTATCCATAGACCCTAACACCACATAAAACACTAATGATTAGAAGGACCTAATCAATATTAATCAGAATTCCTCCTTGGCACAAACATTGCCACTAGATTCTATATGAAATTCAAGTCAGAAAAGGGCATTTAGTGGACCATGCCTTCCTAATTCCAAAATATTAATAAACCCAAACTCCAGGAAACACTGTCTTAACGTAGATCTTTTGCAATAACGTTAAAATCTCAGTTATTCAGTGCACTTTTTTTTTTATCAGTTGCAGAAACCAAACAGATGAATCAAACTACATGGTAAGCAAAGTAATCCTCAGAAGGTCACTTATACTTAGGTGAATTACTTCCCAGGATGACGTTATTTTTACTGAATTTTTTTTTTCTGGTATCAAATATTCTCTAAGAAGTCTTCTGTTGGCTGAAGTTCTATACATCATCTTTGCCATATGCAGATTTTTACATCCCCCAAATGAAATATTTCAAAGGCTTTTTAAAAACACTAATAGTTCATAAGGATATAAAAATGTCTTACCTCCTTAGGGAAAAAAGGTCCAAGGATAGAATAGCACATCATGGAACCTAAGTTAATGGAAGCTGCTGATATCAGTACAAAAACCTGTTCTCTTGAAAGCCGCCTGGATGTCTCCCTTGCACCTCCTGAAGGGCCATCACCTTGAAGGCAAACATGCTGCAATTACAGACATGTAATTGGAGCTACTGATCAAAGTACAGAAATGTCACTTCTGTGCACAGAAATGCACTCAGGATAACATTTGCTGAGCTAAGGGCTATTTTGAATACAGCACATTTGATCAAATGTAACACAATCTCTGTATATCACTGCAATTTTCAAAATATATCACTTTCATTTACATACTATTCCCTATTAGGATTTCAGTGCACAATTTATCAAACCATCTGCTTTGTTTTACCTTCACCATAAGGTCTATTTCTTTCACCTTTAATAGATTCCTTCAAGAAGAATGAGGCCACAGGGTGCTCTCCAGAGTACTGTTCTCTGAAGTATAGTGTGCTTTCTCAAGTTACTAGCTTCATATGCTACATGGACTCAATCACATTTTAAGCATGTCATGTTAGCAGTTTATTAAGAGGGTACTATTGAAGTCAAGTGAAGTGTAAGTAGGAGAAAATAAGCTAAATCATTCCATTGGAGAATTAATACTTACAATGGCAGCTCCTGGAAAGAAAAGCGCCATAAATCTGTAAATCAGTGTTTTACAATAATTACTGGTCTTCTGTAACAATTAATTTAATACTTATTCCCAGGGCTAAATTTCCATTTAATTTAAAGACACGAGGTCAATTACTCAGTTCCAAACATCCAGTAAATCTATTTGCTATTTTTAAATTAAATGGTTTTGAGAAAAAAGAAATTTAAGTAAGAAAAGTTTATTTGAATTGCTCTATTTTTTCAGAGGTTGCCATGGCTGTCTAGAAAAAGAAATCTGTGCAACAGGAGGAAGTCTTAAGAATCTGTGTAAAAATTTCGGTTGTGGATGAGCAAGGGAACTGAGAGAAAGTTAAAGGGGCGAGGGGGACAACAGTGGGGCTCGAAATGTAATGATTTTCGTTTGTCTAACGGGCACACTTATTTGAACGCATTCTTAAACACATAGTACTTAAAAGTGGAGCTACAGAAAGTCATTAGAGGCCACATCCGCACCACCCCAGTGCGCAAACTTTAACCCTTTCCAGAGAGAAAAAACACGCCGACCCGCATCCCACTGCCAGGCCCCTCCTTTCCGAATCTCTCGCAAACAAACCACGCTAAAGCTAATTCAATCGCTGTTAAAGAGACACCACCCAAGCCACAGAGGTACATCCGGCCTCGATGCTCTCTGTAACCTCTTGAGGGGCGTGGGCCTTCGGGGTCCGCCGGCGAGTCCATGGGCAGTGCGCGGACTCCTGCGCCGCGGCTCCCGGGTCCAAGCCCGCGCCCTCGGACTCGACCTTGAAGGAGAGGAAAGGCGGGCGGCGACTGCTCAGCCAGTCCCAGGCATCCCGGATTCCCTACGGGAAGCGCGCCCGGGAGTTCCACGCAGCCCTAGAGGATAGGGAGGAGCCCCCGGGAGGCGGGGCGGGGGCGGGGCAAGGACTTTTTTTTTAAATGCATAGGCTGTTTACGTCCACCACTTAGAATGTGCTGTACTTTTTCTCTCTGTATGAGAGAAAAAAAAAAAAGATGAGTCTATATTTCATATAGTTGAACCCCCTACCTTAAAATGAGTAAAATTTAGGAATACTAAGTAAGAAAGGAAGCTAGGTAGACACAGAAAAGACAGGGAACACCTAAACTTAAAAACACAAATGTGAATTAGAAAATTAGGTTCATAACGACCCTTTTTTTTAAGTGAAAGCAAGTTTATTTAGAGAGATACACATTCCATAGGCAGAATGCAGTCCGTCTCAGAAGGCGAGAGCAGCCCAGATTTTAAATTTAAAGTGCGTTATTCTTCATAGTGGGTAAACGATGTGGTGTTTGTAATCACTGAAGCCAGACATTAGTAACCTGTCAATGAATTAACTGATGTGAAGTACCCGGATTAGAAAAATATTTGCAGGAATTACAGTGAATGCTGAAGATGCATGGAGGAGTGGCTGCGAGTATCCCCCTGGAGGCAGAGGCTTGAGGTTCAATTCAAGGCACTAGTCGGCCCTCTGTATCGTGCTTCTGCATTTCTCGAATTCAACCCAGGAGGGAGGGGACTGAAAATATTTTTTTAAAGTTTTTGGAAATTTCCAAAAACCAAAACTTGAATTTGCCAAGCAGTAGCAACGATTTACATATCATTTAAATTCTGTTTACAACTATTTATAGATCGTTTACATTGTATTGGGTATAAGTAATCCAGAAATGATTTAAAGCAAATGGAAGAGTGTGCTGTAAGTTATATGCAAATACTATGCCATTTTGTATAAGGGACTTGAGCACATGCACCGGGGAACCGATACCCTCTGATACCAAGGGATGACTGTACTAGCTGTATGTGACTTTGGACCACAGGTCAGTTTCTCCATCTGTGTGACTGGGATTATAATGCCTATCTTGTAAGATGGCTGTAAGCACTGGTGATAAACTATGTGAAGGGCTTGGCACTCGAACATGACGGCTGCTATGTTACTCTCACCCTCACAATTTTCTGGCACAAAAAAATAAGAGGCTTCACTTATTTTCAACTTATTTTCTACTTGGGAAGGGTTAATGTTTGAAGACTGGGAAATACTTAATTTGGGGCCAAGGTAAAATAAAGTAACTCAAGACCATTGAGTTACCACTACCTAGTGCCAGGCATTGCAAATTCAAAGATAAGTGAGCCCCATCCAGCCTCTGCCCTTAAGTAGCACACATACCTCCTTCTAGCAGATAAAACAGACACTGATTAACAATTTATTATAATGCAATGAGTACTATAAGAGAAACATATTGGAAGAACTGTTTACTTTGGCTAAATGAGTCCAGGGTGGCTTCCTGAGGAAGTGATGTTACAGTGGGTATTGAAGATTATGTAAAAATTCCTGGGTGAGCAGGTGTTAGGAGAGCTTTTAGAGCCATTCTAAACAGGATTAGCTCTAGCAAAGGTTCCTTGAAGTGGCCTCCAGAATCTTTATGATCTAATCCCTGCCTATTTCGCCAATCTTATTTTATTCTGCATTCTCACTCCGGTCTAACATCAAGTCGTAGAGGATAATTTTTTTGAATTACTTCTTTGATAACTACATCCCCTTTTTATGTTCTTTCTGGATTGCTCTTTATGTAGCTATTGGGTCGCTAGACTATTGGGTCCTCTTACTTAATACTCTTTTTCTCTTCTACTTTTCATCTCTTTCTCTTTTTGCTCCATCTTATTGGAAGTTTCCTTAACTTTATGTTCCAATCCTTCAACTGAATTTTTCATTTCTGTTGTCATGTATTTCCCTCTATCCCCATTCCCATTCCCTCTCCATCAGCAATCCTTCTTGCATGTTTAATACAAATTTTTTGTCTTTATATATTTTAATAAAATGCATGTTCTTGTTTTGCATCCATCTACTTTTAATTTACAATAAGATTCTGTGGTACACATATTCATACTCCTATCTTCCTCTCACATCTAACCTCTCTTTCCCATCTTCCTTCCAGATCCTTAGTGTTATGGTCGAAAATATTATCTCATTCGTCTTCTGTGGCTGCTATAACAAATAACCACAAATTTGGAGCTTAAAATAAGCGGCAGTTCTGCAGGCCAGCAGTTCAACATAAATTTCATTGAGCCAAAATCCAAAATGATCTCTTCATCTCAAGATCTTTAACTTAATCACAACTGCAGGGACCCTTTTTTTCAAATAAGGTAACATTTATAACTTGCAGGGATTAGGATGTGGACATATCTTGGGGATCAATTATCAGCCTACCACAATTATCTATTCATATTTTTATATGTTCATGTAGACATATAGACACATGTGAAACATTTTTTCTTTACAAACTAAAATGGAATAATATGGTCTGTTTAAATGTCACCTCCTCAGAGTTCATTCTTACCCCTATATCAAAACACAGACCCATAACCCTTTTTTTTTGTAAACATCTTTATTGGAGTATAATTGCTTTACAATGTGTGTTAGTTTCTGCTGTATAACAAAGTGAAACAGCTATTCGTATACATACATATATCCCCATATCCCCTCCCTCTTGTGTCTCCCTCCCACCCTCCCTATCCCACCCTTCATTTTCTGCTTAAATGAGCAAAAGTTGTTTCTTTTAATAGCAACAGGGAACCCTGATTGCTACAAATGCCAGGAAGAAAAATAAAGGATGAAGGGACAAAGGTTTATGGGAATATAAATTGATATGATGAAGGAACAAAGGGTTATGGGAATGTAAATTGATACACCCATAACCCTTTGTCCCTTCATCCTTCTTTATTTTTCTTCCTAGCATTTGTATCAATCAGGGTTCCCTGTTGCTATTAAAAGAAACAACTTTTGGGCTTCCCTGGTGGCGCAGTGGTTGAGAGTCCGCCTGCCGATGCAGGGGACACGGGTTCGTGCCCCTGTCTGGGAGGATCCCACATGCCGCGGAGCGGCTGGGCCCGTGAGCCATGGCCGCTGAGCCTGCGCGTCTGGAGCCTGTGCTCCGCAACGGGAGAAGCCACAACAGTGAGAGGCCCGCGTACCACACAAAAAAATAATAATAAAATAAAAGAAACTTTTGCTCATTTAAGCAGACATTGAATGTATCACAGGTTATTAGGTAACACACAGGGTTATCAGGAGGATTATGCACACCGCTTAGAGGCTACGTGCCTAAAATCACAGCACAGGAGCGACCCAGTACCCAGATTGCGTCAGCACTGCTGGAGGTAGGCACCAGACACTACAGTCAGAATCTCATCCTTACTCCCCTGGAATGCTGCCCCCCTGCACCAGGGGGGATTTCAGGTGGGGCCATCGACTTCCACTTACTTGCTTCCATCACGTGTCAAAATCTGGTATGTTTGAAGTCAGGGAGTGAAAATTCTCCACCTTTGCTCTTTTTCAAGAGCGGTCTAAATATTCCGGGTCCTTTGAATTTCAATAGAAATGTTAGAATCAGCTCTCAATTTCTCCAAAAAAACCTGGGGGGGATTCTTATTGGGATTTTGTTGACTCTATAGATCAATTTAGAGAGAACTGACATCCAATTAATATTGTCTTTTAATTCATGAACGTGATATATCTCTCCACTGATGTCAATCTTCTTTAATTTCTTTCAGAAATGTTTTGCATTTGTCATTGTAAAGGTATCTATGATATGCCTCACGTCAAGTTATTCCTAAATATTTTGGTTTTAGAAGTTATTAAAATGGATTTTTTTTACATTTACTTTTCCAATCACTTGTTGATTATATATAAAAGTAAATTAATTTTTATATTAATTTTGTATCCTGCAATCTTGCTAAATTTCCTCATTAGTTCAAACAGTTGTTTTATAGATTCTTTCAGATTTTCTGCATAATCATGTCATCTATGAATGAGTTTTACTTCTTCCTTTCTGAAGTGTATGCTTTCATTTTTCACTTATTTTATTGCACTGACTAGGATTACCAGGAAAATTTTGAATATAAGTGTTGAGAATGGAGATACTCACTTTGTTCCCAATCTTAGGAAGAAAACACTAGGTCTTCTACCATTAAGTATGAGGTTAGCTGTCGATTTTTCATATGCACATTTCATCAGATTGAGGAAGTTCTCATATTTCTAATGTATTGAGGGACATTAACATGAATTGGTGTTGGATTTTTATCAGAAGTGTCTTTTGAATTTATTGTAAATAATTTTTCTTATTTATTTTTTTAATATGATAAACTGATCAATTTTCTACTGTTAATCCAACCTTGCATTCTTGGGATAAACCCAATTTAGGACATACAGTATTATCTTTTTTATATAAGGTGGGTTCAATTTGCTAAATTGGATAAGGATTTTTCTACCTATGCTTATGAGTAATGTTGTCCTGTAATTTTCTTTTCTTTTGTCAGGTTTTGGTATCATGGTAATCCTAGACTTGTAAAACAAGTTGGAAGTTTTGCCTACTCCCAATATTTTCTGGATGAGTTTGTATGAGATCAGTGTTATTTTTTCCTTAAATGTCTGATAGGATTCACCAGTTAAACCACTTCTTTCACTTTCTTTTGACTTATTTTGCCCTTATTTTTTATACTTTAGAAACATATCATTGATGTTAGCCCTTTCTTCTTTTCTAATAGTAGCACAAAAGGTTTTAAATTTCTCTCTATGCACTGCTTTAACTATATCCTGCAAATTATCATATAATTTGAAATATTTTCTAATTTTCCTTATTTATTTTTCCCATGGATTAATAAGAAGTGTGTTTATAATTTTCAATCATTGGGGGATTTTCCAGATATCTTTATATTATTGATTTCTGATTTAATTTTATTGGGAATATTTCTATCCTGGAAATTTCAATCTCTTAAAATTTATTGAAAGTTGTTTTGCAGCATGGCATGCATTCCATCTTTGTAAACAGTATCATGTGCACTTGAAAGTAATAATATTCTACTGTTGTTGGATGTAGTATTTTATAAAAGTTAATTAAGTCAGAGTGATAGATTTTTTTCATACCTTCTATGATTTTACTTATTTTGTCTAATTGTTCTGTCAATTGCTAAGAGGGGGATGTTCAAATTTCCAACTGTAATTTTGAGTTTGTTTATCATACCATTTAATTTCTGTATACATATATATATATATTTGTTATGTCTCCCCAGTGAACTTGCTCATTTGTCATTTATAATTGTGAAATACCTCTATCATCAGTAATAGTTTGGAAGTATATTTTATCTGATATTAACATAGTCACTACAGCCTTTTTGTTTATTGGTTGCATGGTATATCTTTTCTCATCCTTTTACTCTTAAACTATTTAAAAATGCATCTCTTCTTTGGGCTTCCCTGGTGGCGCAGTGGTTGCGCGTCCGCCTGCCGATGCAGGGGAACCGGGTTCGTGCCCCGGTCCGGGAGGATCCCACGTGCCGCGGAGCGGCTGGGCCCGTGGGCCGTGGCCGCTGGGCCTGCGCGTCCGGAGCCTGTGCCCCGCAACGGGAGAGGCCGCAGCGGAGGGAGGCCCGCGTACCACCAAAAAAAAAAAAATGCATCTCTTCCAGTTTCAAGATTGGTTCAAGATGGCGGAATAGAAGGACATGCATTCATTCCGTCTTGTGAGAGCACTGGAACCACAACTAACTGCTGAACAATCAACAACAGGAAGACACTGGAACTCACCAAAAAAGATACCCCATATCCAAAGACACAGGAGAAGCCATAATGAGACAGTAGGAGGAGCACAATCACAATAAAATAAAATCCCATAACTGCTGGGTGGGTGACTTACAAACTGGAGAACACTTATACTACAGAAGTCCACCCACTGGAGTGAAGGTTCTGAGCCCCACATCAGGTTTCCCAACCTGGGGGTCCGGCAACGGGAGGAGGAATTCCTAGAGAATCAGACTTTGAAGGCTAGCGGGATTTCATTGCAGGACTTTGACAAGACTGGGGGAAACAGAGACTCCACTCTTGGAGGGCACACACAAAGTAGTGTGCAATAAGGAACCAGGGGAAGGAGCAGTGACACCAGGGGAGACTGAACCAGACCTACCTGCTAGTGTTGGAGGGTCTCCTGCAGAGGTGGGCAGTAGCTGTGGCTCACTGTGAGGACAAGGACACTGACAGCAGAAACTCTGGGAAGTACTCCTTGGCATGAGCCCTCCCAGAGTCCACCATTAGCCCCACCAAAGAGCTGGGTAGGCTCCAGTGCTGGGTCACCTCAGGCCAAACAACCAACAGGGAGGGAACCCAGCCCCACCCATCATCCGACAAGTGGATTAAACTTTTACTGAGCTCTGCCCACCAGATCAACACACAGCTCTAACAATCACCAGTCCCTTCCATCAGGAAGCTTGCACAAGCCTCTTAGATAGCCTCATCCACCAGAGAGCAGACAGCAAAAGCAAGAAGAACTACAATTTTGCAGGCTGTGGAAGGAAAACTACATTCACAGGAAGACAGGCAAGATGAAAAGGCAGAGGACTTTGTATCAGATGAAGGAACAAGATAAAAACCCAGAAAAACAACTAAATAAAGTGCAGATGAGCAACCTTCCAGAAAAATAATTCAGAATAACGATAGTGAAGATGATCCAGGACCTTGGAAAAAGAATGGAGGCAAAGATCAAGAAGATGCAAGAAATGTTTAACAAAGACCTAGAAGAATTAAAGAACAAACAAACAGAGAAATAAGACAAAGAAAAAGTATTAAAAGCAACAAGGGACAAACAACAAATAACATACAAGGGAACTCCCATAGGGTTAACAGCTG
>NC_041223.1:30854230-30854682 GCF_002837175.3 Physeter macrocephalus | reverse complement strand
TTGCATTATAGGGGTCCCAGAAGAAGAGAGAGAGAAAGGACCAGGCAATATATTTAAGGTGATGAAAGGGAAGAACCTACAACTAAGATTACTCTACCCGGCAAGGAACTCATTCAGGTTCGATGGAGAGATCCAAAGCTTTACACAGAAGCAAAAGCTAAGAGAATTCTGCACCACCAAACCACCTCTACAACAAATGCTAAAGGAACTTCTCTAAGTGAGATACACAAGAGAAGAAAAGGACCTACAAAAACAAACCCATAATTATTAAGAAAATGGTAATAGGAACATACATATCGATAATTACCTTAAACGTGAATGGATTAAATGCTCCAACCAAAAGACAGGCTCACTGAAAGGATACAAAAACAAGACCCATATATATGCTGTCTACAAGAGACCCACTTCAGACCTAGGGACACATACAGACTAAAAGTGAGAGGATGGAAAAA
>NC_041223.1:30851964-30852981 GCF_002837175.3 Physeter macrocephalus | reverse complement strand
TCTTGGAGAAGATAAACAAAATTGATAAACCGCTAGCCAGACTCATCAAGTAAAAGAAGGAAAGGACTCAAATAAATAAAATTAGAAGTGAAAAAGGAGAAATTACAATGGACACTGCAGAAATACAAAGCATCCAAAGAGACTACTACAAGCAACTCTATGCCAATAAAATGGACAACCTGGAAGAAACGGACAAATTCTTAGAAGGATATAACCTTCCAAGACGGAACAAGGAAGAAATCGGGAATATGAACAGACCAATCATAAGTAATGGAATTGAAACTGGGATTAAAAATCTTCCAACAAACAAAAGTCCAGGACCAGATGGCTTCACAGGTGAATTCTATCAAACATTGAGAGAAGAGCTAACACCAATCCTTCTCAAACTCTTCCAAAAAATTGCAGAGGAAGGAACACTCCCAAACTCATTCTATGAGGCCACCATCACCCTGATACCAAAACATGATAAGGATACTACAAAAAAAAGAAAATTACAAACGAATATCACTGAGGAGTATAGATGTAAAAATCCTCAACAAAATACTAGCAAACAGAATCCAACAACACATTAAAAGGATCATACACCATGATCAAGTGGGATTTATCCCAGGGATGCAAGGATTCTTCAATATACACAACTCAATCAATGTGATACACCATATTAACAAATTGAAGGATAAAAACTATTTGATAATCTCAATAGATGCAGAAAAAGCTTTTGAAAAAATTCAATGCCCGTTTATGATAAAAGCTCTCCAGAAAGTAGGCATAGAGGGAACCTACCTCAACATAATAAAGGCCATATATGACAAACCCACAGCCAACATCATTCTCAATGGTGAAAAACTGAAACCATTTCCACTAAGATCAGGAACAAGATAAGGTTGCCCACTCTCACCACTATTATTCAACATAGTTTTTGAAGGTTTAGCCACAGCAATCAGAGAAGAAAAAGAAATAAAAGGAATCCAAATTGGAAAGGAAGAAGTAAAGCTGTCACTGTTTGCAGATGACATG
>NC_041223.1:30851480-30851902 GCF_002837175.3 Physeter macrocephalus | reverse complement strand
GATACAAACAGATGGAGAGATATACCAAGTTCTTGGATTGGAAGAATCAATATTATGAAAATAACTATACTACCCAAAGCAATCTACAGATTCAATGCAGTCCCTGTCAAATTACCAGTGGCATTTTTTACAGAACTAGAACAAAAAATCTTAAAATTTGTATAGAGACACAAAAGACCCCGAATAGCCAAAGCAGTCTTGAGGGAAAAAAACGGACCTGGAGGAATCAGACTCCCTGACTTCAGACTATACTACAAAGCTACAGTAATCAAGACAATTCGGTACTGGCACAAAAACAGAAATATAGATCAATGGAACAGCATAGAAAGCCCAGAGATAAACCCACGCACCTATGGTCAAGTAATCTATGACAAAGGAGGCAAGGACATACAATGGAGAAAAGACAGTCTCTTCAATAAGTG
>NC_041223.1:30801581-30850522 GCF_002837175.3 Physeter macrocephalus | reverse complement strand
GTAGAGACGTGGATGGATCTAGAGACTGTCATACAGAATGAAGTAAGTCAGAAAGAGAAAAACAAATATCATATATTAACACATATATGTGGAACCTAGAAAAATGGTACAGATGAACTGGTTTGCAGGGCAGAAATAGATACATAGATGTAGAGAACAAACGTATGGACACCAAGGGAGGAAAGTGGTGGGATGAACTGGGAGACTGGGATTGACATATATACATTAACATATATAAAATAAATAATAAGAACCTGCTATATAAAAAAATAAATAAAATTAAATTTTAAAAAATTGCAACTCCTCCAAAAAAAAAAAAGAAAAAGGGAAAGTCCTGGCCATCTGCTTTCACTGCAAGGGCATGGGTTCAATCTTCAATCCCTATTCGGGGAACTAAGATCTCACAAGACTTGCAGCCAAATAAATAAATATGCATCTCTTATAGACAGAATATAGTTGATGTTTTAAAAATCCATTCTAAAGATCTCTGTCTTTTAATTTGAGCAGATAGTCTATTTACATTTAAGGTGAGTTTTGACATGGTTGGATTTAAATCTACTGTTTTATTGTTTTATATCTTCCCATCTGTTTTTTTAATTAATTTCTTCTTTCTTATGTTTTTATTTAATTGAAAACAAGTTTTGGAATTACATTTTAATTTATCTGTTGTGTTTTTAGGTATGTCTCTTTGAATTATATTTTAGTGGTTGCTTAGGGTTTACAAAACACATTCCTTACGTTTCTGATCTATTTTGAGTTAATATTGTAGCACTTCATGCAAAACATAAGAACCTTACCCCCATATAGGTCCACTTATGCAGCGCCAGCTTCTAATCATTTATGTTCTAGTTTTCATAAGCATTCTATCTAGAAATAAGTCCATAATAAAATGTTGTAATTTTTGCTTTAAATTTACATGTATTTTTTTAATTAATAAGAAAAATAATGTATCATGAATTTTACATTGCAGAGACTCTGGATTCTCTTGTATTCTTTCAAAGAATATTGATTTTTTTTTTCTTTTTAAATTTTAGCAGAGTTAATCAACCTTGACTCAAACTTTATAATCTGTTTCTCCAGTGATGGGAAGCAGCTGAAATCTCTGTGTATTTTCTTTAGCTTTAATTGTGTTGCTTTGAGTCTACCCCATGCATTAGCTCGGGGCCAGTCAGAGATTTAGCTGGGTCTATACACAGAATATCGGTCTGCCCCTCTCTGGCTCTCTCCTTTCTGGGATTTCCCCCCTGCCCTCCATTTTCAGCAGCTGCGGTTGCTCTAAACTCTGTCCTCTGGTTTTCAGGGCAGTAAAACTGAGGACCTCTGACTCTTAGTTGTTCCATGTGGTACTGGGGGCTCCTCTCATACTAAAAGCCATAAAAATGGGAATTCAGGGGCTTCCCTGGTGGTGCAGTGGTTGAGAATCTGCCTGCTAATGCAGGGGACACGGGTCCGAGCCTTGGTCTGGGAAGATCCCACATGCCGCGGAGCAACTAGGCCCGTGAGCCACAACTACTGAGCCTGCGCGTCTGGAGCCTGTGCTCCGCGACAAGAGAGACCGCGACAGTGAGAGGCCCGCGCACCGCGATGAAGAGTGGCCCCCGCTCGCCGCAACTAGAGAAAGCCCTCGCACAGAAACGAAGACCCAACACAGCCAAAAATAAATACATAATTAATTTTTAAAAAAATTATTGTTTCAAAGTGATGACACAGAATATCCAAACCAAAAGAGTGTTTAAAAGCATCTCATTCAATTCAATTCTCTACTTCATTTTACAGATGAAGCACTTGAGAGGCAGAGACTAGAAGTGTTTTGACCAGAACTACAGAGTCAGAAAACGGTAGATAAGTGATTATGGAACTAGGACTTTTTTTTTTTTTTCTTTAATATAGCTCTAGTTTTAAGCACAGCAGTGGTCCTGGCTTCATTTCAATGATTCTCCAATAAGAACTGCAATTGTCAAACACATGTTACAGCATAAGGACCCATTTTTCAAAAAAAAGTTACACAGATAACAGCAGAGCTGGTCTACAGGAAGTAGCATTGGGATTTGGAATCCTGCACACCCAGGTCCTCCTTGTACCCCAAGTGAATAAATTTAATGTTAATTTAGGGTTTGTTCTATTAGCCACTATTTACTTCATTTATAAATTGCCTGTGTTGTTGGTTTATAATTATTTTATTCATAAACTTTAAGTATTGCCTCTAATTATCTTCCTCGGTACATTTCGTTCCTACACATCCTGAATCAGCCCTGTAGTGAGCAGCCATGGAGCCCAGAGAGCTCTGCGTAGCATCTGGTATCAAGAAAAACAAGCGCTGAGGAAACAATCTTAGTAATACTTAAGAACACTTAGGTGAGAATTACACAAAAACCTCAAAATATATAGGCTTCATACTTGGCAATACAATGAATTAGCCCCACTGTCCCGCAAAGCCTTTTTTTTTCCTTTAATAAACTGGGCTTTCAATGGAAGGCTTTAAATATTAATTTTCCAAACTACTACTTACAGCCTTTATTAATCTATTCCACTCTTATTTGTCTACTTTATTTATTTTTTATCCTCTTCCCTCTCACCAACTTTCTCCTTCTCCTTTGATTCATCCCTTGATATAACAGGATTCTATTTTCTTTGGTCCAAACCTTTTTTCAGCTACAACTATTTTTCTTCACTATGTTTAAAACCATATGCTACATAAGCCAAGCCTAGACCTATATGTTCTGGAGCTGCAGCAGGATAATATTTTTGAGTTTTCTCATGTTTCTTAACTTCCATTTCCATCCATTATATTTATTTCTACCCCCAAAGGTAGGAACATTTTAAAAGTTTTCAAATTAAAAGTGGTTTCCTGGGATGCCCAAAGCCTCACAACAGGCATTCATTTAGGACAACAGTTGCCAACATGGCTTTATTGTTGGTGTGCCTACTACCCAGATGCTTAATCTTATTTCATTCCATGAATTCATTCAGTACATGTTGGTTTAATGACTCCAATATGTAAGTCACTGTACTAAATGCTAGATGCTTTAGGACAGGAGGAAGGTAATAGTAAGAACCTTTCCATATATTCTCATGTGAAGTTCTTTATAAGGTAAGTAACTACTTAACAGGCACAGTGGCAAACACTTTCAACAACTATCTCTTTTTACCCCTCACGATATTCTAGTATTATCACCGCTTTACTGACTCGGAACAACAAGTCATATGCCAAAGGCCCCAGAGAGAGCTGGAATTGGAACTCAGCTCAGCTGGACCCCACCACTCCATGATATTTGTCTTTCATGTGTACTGGTTTAGCTTCTGTTCCCCTTGCTGGTCTTTCTTTTTTTTTAAGTTAGTTTTTATTGGAGTCTAGTTGCTTTACAACGTTGTGTTAGTTTCTACTGTACAGCAAAGTGAATCAGCTGTACATATACATCTATCCCCTCTTTTTTGGATTTCCTTCCTATTTAGGTCACCACAGTGCATTAAGTAGAGTTCCCTGTGTTATACAGTATGTTCTCATTAGTAATCTGTTTTATACAGAGTATCAATAGTGTATATATGTCAATCCCAATCTCCCAATTCCTCCCACCCTCCTCTCCCCCTTGGTATCCATACATTTGTCCTCTACGTCTACGTCTCTATTTCTGCTTTACAAATAAGTTCATCTATAACATTTTTCTAGATTCCACATATATGCATTAATATACGGCATTTGTTTTTCTCTTTCTTACTTCACTCTGTTTGACACTAAGTCCATCCACACCTCTACAAATGACCCAATCTCATTCCTTTTTATGGCTGAGTAATATTCCATTGTATATATGTACCACATCTTCTTTATCCATTCCTCTGTTCATGGACATTTAGGTTGCTTCCATGTCCTGGCTATTGTGAATAGTGCTGCAGTGAACATTGGGGTGCATGTGTCTTTTTGAATTATGGTTTTCTCAGGGTATATGCCCAATAGTGGGATTGCTGGGTCATATGGTAATTCTATTTTTAGTTTTTTAAGGAACCTCCATACTGTTTTCCATAGTGCCAGCTCTGGTCTTTCAAGTAAGCTTTTTGAAGTTCAACTCAAAGATCTTTCCTATCATTTAATCTGTTCTACATCCCCTTCTTTTTTCACATCTGTCGTGGGTTGAATTGTGTCCCCCCAAAATACAAAGCTGAAAGTTCCAACCTCAGCACCCCACATCAAGACCTTATTTGGAAACAGAATTGTTCTAGATGTAATTAATTAAGATGAGGTCATACTGGCATAGGGTGAGCCCCTAATCTAGTATAATGGTATCCTTATAAAAAGGAAAAAATTTGGACACAGAGACAGATATGTACACAGGGAGAACATCATGTGAAGATTGGAGTTATACTGCCACAAGCCAAGGAACACCAAGTTTGCTGGCAAACCTCAGAAAATAAAGAGGAAGGCATGGAACAGATTCCCCCTCACGGCCTTATAAGTAACCAACTCTGCAGATACCTTAATTTCAAACTTCCTGCCTTCAAAACTGTGAGAGTATAACTTTGTTGTTTATGCTATCAGTTTGTGATACTTTGTTAGGGCAGCCCTAGCTAACTAATACATCTACATGTAGATGATTCGGAAACCCAAATTTCTACTGCTCTCTCTTTCTCTAACACTCCAATGTTCCCTTTCTCCAATTACGTGACTTTTTAGCACAATAAGGTAGAACCAGTCATACCGTTGTCAAATGTGAGGTGCAAAGAGTTATCTTTGAAATCTACGATCTCCCTCCCACATTTGGGCAATCATCCAAATGGCTGAAGGGTTAGAAGCATGAGCTTTGAAGTCAATTGGGCTCAAATATCAGTTTCCACATTTACTAGCTGTGTGATCTTGGGCAACTCTCTGAAGTCTGAGTTTCTTTCCCTGTTAAAGGGGGCTAAACCACCACTACCACATGGAATTTCAATGATTAAGGGAGAAAATATACGATAATAATTTAGCACATAAACTGGCATGTAGAAAAGTACTAAACAAAATTACTTATTATTATCATTATTGTTTCTAAAATAAACTTTAGAATTTATTTTTCATATGTATTTCGGACACACATTTGTGTATATTATGTAAGTATAATGATCTGCTGGTATGAGAGTGACTCTACATATTACGTTCTATTTTGTCTTTCACCTTTGGCAATATGTAAAATTGAGAGGGCATGACCTTAAAATAGTGAAGTAGGAGAATCTATATTAGAGAATCCTTGAATCACTAGTGTGCCCTTTAACTTTATCCCTGAGATTAGAACCAGTTATATAACTAGGACATCAAAACAAAAATGCAGCTCCAGTTCTAAGAAGGGAGGTTTCAAACTGATAGAAAAAGCATTTATTAAGGTGAAATATTAAGGCCCATGATACCTGAGTCTAAAAGGTATTTAATCATTTTTCCCCTATATAAATACATTGTTTGGCAATGATTATTTTCCCATGTCTTTACCAAATTCCGTGCCTCATCCCTAAGATTTTTGGGGGGGGGGGGTTAGAAATCTAATATGCTTAGCATATTAACTTTTATAAACTTTAGATGAAAAATTTGCTGAAACACTATCACATTTCCTTTCAAAAATACAAACGTGTTAAGGTAAAAAAGACAAGGAGGCATCCATGCCTTTGGCCTTACTCTTTCCTTCACTTAGAATAATTTCTTTCCTTCTACCCTTCCTGTTTGAAATCCTTTCTTTCTCTTTTTTCTGTTTCTTTCTTTTTTTTAGACAGTTTCAAACGCTGCCACAGCCTAAAGCCTTTCTCTTACCTTCCCACTTTGTACATCCCCTGAGGCCTTCAGGTATTCTCATCTTTGGCTCAACTCTTAATCCCACCACAAACACGAGAGCAGCAGAAATAAACATTCTCATCTTTATAAACGCTGCAGTATTTTTTAAAAATTTATTTATTATCTTCGGCTGCGTTGGGTCTTTGTTGCTGCGCATGGGCTTTCTCTAGTTGCGGCAAGCGGGGACTACTCTTTCGTTGCGGTGCGCGGGCTTCTCATTGTGGTGGCTTCTCTTGTTGTGGAGCACGGGCTCTAGGTGCCTGGGCTTCATTAGTTGTGGCACGCGGGCTCAGTAGTTGTGGCTCATGGGCTGTAGAGCACAGGCTCAGTAGTTGTGGTGCACGGGCTTAGTTGCTCCGCGGCATGTGGGATCTTCCCGGACCAGGGCTCGAACCCGTGTCCCCTGCCTTGGCAGGGGGATTCTTAACCACTGCGCCACCAGGGAAGCCCCTGCAGTTTTTTTTTTGTTTTTTTTTTTTTAAAGCAAAAGTTCAATAGTTAAATGAATAAGTAAAGTGAAGAACTTTTTAGGATGAGTCATGGATGGAAAGAAGCAGTTTCAACACTTTTAAAATGAAAACTTAAAAGTTAAAAATGAACGATATTAATTTATTAAAATTCCAGTATATCACTATATACTATATATATACTATATATCAGTATATCTGCTAACTCTACCTCACACGCTTACCACGTTACTCATTTTTGCTTTCTTCACAGCACTCAAGAATTTAACGTTATGTTTGCTCTTGGCTGTTCACTGCATGCACAGTGAACTGCACCTATGCACCTATGAACTGCTTAATTACTGTCTTGGCGACTTGTCAGAAGAGGAAGTCAAAACACTGGAAAAAGGACGGTACTGATTACATTCGGCTGTATTTCATGTATTTGCGTTGCAAGTGCTGGTAGGGGAATGGCCAATCAAATTCAGAATGTTGCTTCCCGGGAAAAGCAGAGTTAAACTTGACTTCTCAGACTGCACTCCTAACTCCGTCAGTCCTGGAAGGCGAAATTAATGCCGGATTTCTCAAAGACTACGTCTTCATCTCTATATTTCCAGACCCTGTCCCTACGTATGGTACATTGCAGGTGTTTCAATGCACCTGTTAAATCCCGATTTGGACGGGGTTACGAATCCAGGAGGCAATTTACTGTTAAAAAAGAAAAAGAAAACAAACAAACCTTCTTTTAGAACGAACTGTATTAGGAAACCGTAACCAACCACCGGGCTGGCCAGAGGTTCCACTTAACTAACAGTCGCCGGGAAAGTGGAATTTGCAATGCGCTCAGAAGTAGCGAGCTTTCGTTTCATGAAAACAGAGACGCGCGCGCGGACGAAGATCACCCACAGAATGAAAAATTCATGAACATTCAGAATGACTTAAAAGTGAAGGGAGAGAGTGTGAAGCTCAGTGAGGCCCAGTTAGTGGGGTCGACAGGAAATTACAATTATAGTGTCAGAAGGGGTTAAACTGGTGTTCCGACAGAGCCTGGGCTCCGCGGGCCTTACAAGATCGCGCAGACAGGAAAGCTTGGCCCTTCTCGCGCTCCGTACGACGAGTTCTCTGGGCCTCAGCGGGCCCCGGCCCCGGCGGGGAATGACGTTGGGAGGCTGCCCGCGTTAGTGCCTGTTGTGCGGTCCAATGACCGCCGAACAGAGTCACGGCCGGTCCTGCTAGAAGGCTAGCAGGACCCGTGTCTCAGAACCGCCTCAATCCGGAAACAGAAATTCTCGAGACCCGGCACTGCCAGAGCCAGCTCTTCCACAGAAGGGAGTGCACATGCGCCTAGGGGTCCTGGGAAACCCTTAAATACCGTCTTGAGGGTAAGTTCGTTCTCTTTCCCTGCCGCCGCGGAGCCGCGCGGAGGCGGAGGCGCGGGGTGAGTGGAGGAAAGCGAGGGTGGTGGTTACGGAGCGTGGCTCGCTGTTTTTTGTGGAGGAAAGCGAGGGTGGTGGTTACGGAGCGTGGCTCGCTGTTTTTTGCCTGGGATTGGCGATGAATATCTGTACCTAAATTGAATCTTTTTATTAATCACTGTTTTGCTTTTTGTATTGTAGTGCATTCAAGATTCGGCTCCACCCGTAACCCACCGCCATGGCCGAGGAAGGGTGAGCCCCAGGGCCCGGGGTGGTGGTGCGGCCCAGGCGTGGCCTTCGAGCCAGCAGTGCGGGCTCTGGGTCGGCCGTGGCGCCTTAAGCGCGTCTGACCTACCTTGCTGATGACTGCCAAGTGCAAGGCGTTAGATGGTGTGCGGGAACTTACTAAGAGCTTAAATTTTTGTGTTTCAGCATTGCTGCTGGAGGTGTAATGGACGTTAATACTGCTCTGCAAGAGGTGCTGAAGACCGCCCTCATCCACGATGGCCTAGCACGTGGAATTCGCGAAGCTGCCAAAGCCTTAGACAAGTACGTGTATCAGTCTCAATACGGTGGGGTGTTGGAACCGGAACAAAACTGCAGCCGAGGGAAGAAAGCGTGAAGTTCATGGTGTTAGCACAAAGGTTCTGAATGGCATCCGTTCTACAGGAAACCTAGGAAAAGGTATCAGAATTCAGATCTCTAATGGCCCACTTAAAGTGTGTGGGTTTGGAATGGGGATGAGCATTTGTTTCCTAAAGTAAAACTACAGTGTTTGAATGATGACTTAAATTGTCGGATACCCCTTCACTCTTTTTATGAGTGAAAACTAACAGTCTGACAAACCTGTAGCTGTGGGGGCTAATTTCACTGTTATTTAGGGGATAGGTGGGAACCTTTATTTAGCACTTTACAAATTAAAACCACTATGTTAATGTGGCAGAAACATTTGGTTTTGGTATTAACTTTGTGCAGTAGCTGTGGAGATCAATGTGGATGTGGGATAATTGTAAATTTTCTCAGGTCTCTGGGTGGGTAACGTTGGCAAAACAGCTGTTAACTATTAGAGCTGAGCTTAAATGTCGTGAAAGGGTTATTAAGCTAGGTAAATTTAAGTCTATTCAATTTGGTGTAGGTTGGCCAGTTGAATCCAATGAAAACAGCGCTTGTTGGAAAGTTCCTGATACGAGTCTACTATTTGTACCTTGAAAATACTCTGCAGTATTAAGGGTCTGGGCTAGTAACAGGTAACAACTTAGTAAACTAGTTCCTTTATATAACATTTGAAGTTTTAAGAGTTACTGAAGACAGGGTGATTCTGTAGATGAAGTTAAGGAATACATATATGCCCGGTGGTACCTACATCAAACTAAAGTTGTGTTCTTCAGTGGCTGCTTATGTTTTGCCAGTGTAGCCAGTGCAAAGATAACTCTTCTAAAGCACAGTAGTGGATTTAGATCTGAATTTTAGCATCTACTGTTGGATTTGCATTTCAGGCGCCAAGCCCATCTCTGTGTGCTTGCATCCAACTGTGATGAGCCTATGTATGTCAAGTTGGTGGAGGCCCTTTGTGCTGAGCACCAAATCAACCTGATTAAGGTAAGTTTCTCATTGAATTTGGTTTGTCTGAAAGCCAAAGTAGCTTAATGGAAATTGGGCCAGTTAGGGACATGTGTCCACATAAATGCTATCCGTAATGATTTTTGTCATAGCAGAGCACATTTTGTAACAAGCTCTTTGTTTTCTGCAGGTGTGAAAAGCGTCACAAACTTGGCATTGTTGGCTATGATAAAGCTAGTTCTAGAAACATTTTTATTCCTGCAGAATTAAATGCTAATATTATGTTGATACAGAACAAAAGATAGGTAGGGTGTTGATAGGGGGTCTTGGTGCTGTGCATGATGACAACTGGCTCCCTCTACCGAACTGATATGAGGAAACTGCCATGTCACCCTCTCTGACTACAGCTGCCTTTCATACAATGTACTGTGTTATCAATAGCATTAAAGCCTTGGAGTGTGGTGATCTTTGTTTTTATTCCCCCCTGATAGGTTGATGACAACAAGAAACTAGGGGAATGGGTAGGCCTCTGTAAAATTGACAGAGAGGGAAAACCCCGTAAAGTGGTTGGCTGCAGCTGTGTGGTGGTTAAGGTAAGTCGGCACCGGTGTGCAGGGTGAAGGCTGCGCTGGGTAGACGCGCTTCACCGTGAGTTAAGTCAAGAATCTCTTCGAAGCAAAACATGCGTAATCCTTAGCAGACTTAGAAAAAGCCTTCTGCCTTGCAGAAAAGGGAAATAAGCCATAATTAAGCCAGCCAATGAATCTGCTTACCTGAATGTGTTTCTGCAGAAATTTAGAAAATGCTGGCAATAGGAAAGCCATGTTACGAGCCTTAAAAACATTGAAGTCTTTAAGGTCCCTGAAAATGGCTATAAGACATTTTAATGGTGGGAAGCATTTTCACGAGACGTGCTGATTTTTTTAAAAGCTTCATTATAACTAGTGCTAACAATTTAGTGGAATTTCTAAATTTTAGTAAAATCACATATGTTTTTTTTAGGATTATGGCAAAGAGTCTCAGGCCAAGGATGTCATCGAGGAGTACTTCAAATGCAAGAAATGATCAAATAAAAAAACTGGGCTCTTGTTCCTCATCTCTGGTTTTTTATTTGGGGCAGTAAAGTAAGGTCCCTGTTAATGAAGAACAAAAGATATTCGTTGCAAAATAACTGGAAGCATGCTATCTGTCGCCTGGTTCTAAGTGAAAGCCTATTCTCCCAACCAGTAAGTAACTTCAGTGTTGGCAAGTAGAAGAGCCCAAGTAAAGATAGGCTTACAGTGAGGTATTGGTGACAGGGTTTCTTGGGTGTGGACATATATCACGACTATGACGAGGCCATCCTAGAACCTAGAGAAATGGGTTGAGGCTAGTCAAGTGTGGGTGTCAATAATTTTAAATCCTAAAGCTGGATTGGATTTAGGCTGTGGGACACTAGAAGGTACATGAAGTCCAGGTGCGCTTATGCACGTGCCCATTAGGGAAGGTCAGTGTCTTATTTACCTAAATATTAGGCACAGAAACAAGATGTGTTTCCATATATTTCTAGTCCCTCTAGAAACTCAGTAGGAAGAAGTAATGGTGACCCATGTACTTCAAGCCTAGATCAAGTTGGGTTTGTTTGTGTGAGTACGAAATGTTGAGCCAGGTAGGACTAATGGAAGCCTTAAAATTGGAATCCCAACTTGCCAACTGGGGTACTTTGAGTTTCTCTCCCCTGGTTTGCCTGTCTTGCTATACAGCTATAGGGCACATGTGAAGGGAAAATGAATTCAGTTTGCTTTTAATTGTGATTTCTTTATATCACTGTCTACTTAAACATTTTGAGTCCCTATGCTGTGTTTGGTGCTGTTTGAGTCTGTTGATGCAGTGGAAAAACCATATTTTTGTTTGATCCTTTGTGGGAAATTGTGTAATTCAGTCTAGGGAAAACTGTTGGATTACAGCAAAGTGCATTTTCATATTCACCCCTTTTTGAAATTAGTGCTGGGAGGACTTTGTGAAGCTAATCTGTTTGCTGAATGTTAACTCTGATTTGGCATTACATCAGCATTGGTTTTCCGATATTTCCATATCTGCGGTCAGCTGAGCTACAAAACCCACTTAAAGGAGTATTCTACCCTTGACCCTATCTTACTGTAAATACTACCTGGCTGAGTCCATTGTTGAAAATTCATTTTTAGTGTGTTTTCTGGCTTCTGTCTGCTAGAATGTTATGGTCACCAAGACACTTATGGTCAAACTAGCTTTTAATGACCTTTTTCTTTTGACCTCTTCCTGACTTCTTAGAAAAATGTATTTGTGGTCTACTTTGGCGTTTGCCATGCTGTCCCTCAGTCCCTTGTTTGTCTCTCTGCCCACCCCTTCTATTGTAATAGTTCCAGAGTTCAGGCTGGTCCTATTTACTTCTCTAAGGCCAGCCTGGGACAGTTTCCACTTTGTCTTTGATCAGTGCTACACTAATGGTGCACACTAGACAGCACCCTATGAAAAAGTTCTGTGTGCCTCAAAGTGAATTTTATCTTCCCCTTAAGGTCAGTGCTTTTTGTGAGAGGAAGGGGAAGAGCTGTTGACCTGCTAATATACGCCAAGCTCTGCACCAAGTGTTAACATTTTTTTGTGTTACTTCCTGTCGATTTCCCAAGCCAGAGCCCTCGGATGTCCTCTGCTCCTACCTCTGCCTTTAATAGCCTGTAGACTCCAGGTGGCAACGGCCCCAGTTTTTCATCCGCACTGCTCAGTTGGAGTGAAGTGATTATCCTTTTTCTCATGACTAAAATCTATAAGCTCTTTCTGCCTTTGCCTGAAGTACCTTTCTTTTTTGTCTACCTGGCAGTCTTCAAAACCCAGCTCAAAGGAACGTAGCTTTAGCCTTGAAGTTGTGACTTGTCTATAGCTTCTATGGGATTCATGAGGGAGCCCCATCCATGCAAAGGTGCCAGGGCAGAAGCAGATGTCTTCATTCTCTTACTGGGGAAAATAATAGTTTGAGGGCATCCCTCATGAGACTCCCCTTTCACTGGGTTGCAAGAAAACCTCCAAGCCAAATCCATTTTCTGTTCTTAACTCTTATACTTTAAAATTTTTGCCTGGTCCTGATTTTATTAAAATTTCTATTATATGTATTTTTGGTAAACCACTTTAAATTCTTTTAAAAATAATCAGAACATCCATAGAAAAATTGTAAAAAGGCTATATTAGGTAGGTGTCCATTAAAAACAAGAATTTGTCTATCTTAAACTGGATTGTTGAGGCAATGAAAACGTAGGCAGAGGTGTTATAAACCCTAGAAATGTGGAAACATCTGTCTTACTGACAACTAATCTAGCCCTTTAAATGGAGCTTGAATTTTTTTTTTCTTTGTAGATGAGAGTACAAAAAGTTGGGCTCGAGGAGTATGTTAAGCACGAGCAAGCTTTGCGTCTTCCTGCCCTCTTCATAGATAGAGGAGGAAGGAGAGGCTATTTAACCAAGGAGGGGAAGTAAGATCACAGCCTTCATTCCAGGCTGAGGGTGGGGTAGGGTGATGGCTCAGTGGGGTAGGGCATTTTCCTCCCAGCTGGGGTCCTCATAAAGCCCAATCCACAAGGCATTATGGAATTTGCAGGAGTAATTTCTAGCAAGAGCAATGGAGGCATCATGGCTGGGCTATGCAGGTGCCCAAGAGATGCCACCAGGCTTCCCCAGCCTCCCAGAGAGAAACTTGGATGAAATCTGACTCATTGCCGGTGGCCAGGTGCTGGGGGCAGAGGGGTGGTCACAGTCAAAATTGAAGAATAATTGTACAGAGGGCGATCAGGTATTTAGGGCTTGGGCTACATGAATATTGACACATCAATGGTCAGAAGGATTGGTGGTACTGGTGCTCCCCAGGCAAAAATCAGTCCTTTTTAAAAAACAGTGGCTTACGCTTCAAATGGCATAAGCACACCTAAATTAAAACTTTCTCATATCACAAGTGAGATGTTTCAGCCAGTTTTTCTACCCAAAACATTCAGGGCCGAGTCTGCTGATTAAAGTTGCATTACAACCTGGCTTTTGCTTGAAAAGGCTTAGAAATGAGGGAGGTGGGGGACACTAGGAATTATTAAGACCTGCACTAAAGGGGCAATCTTTTAAGCTCTCAGTTCATATGAAACATGCCTTAAGAGTGTCGTTTCCTCACGTTTCTTTTGCTCCTTGTTCACTGACCACTTTCATCACCGCATTCCTAATTTGTTTTCAGTGGTAAATAGGCTTTGGGAAGGGGATGAACAAGAGTAGAGACAGAAGTGCTTTTATAGGTAGAAGCTGAGTCTCGGGTTTCCTCTTTAGGAACTAAACTGAGTTGTGAAACGTGAAGGTGGAGACTGGTGGTTATTCTGTGGTCCTACCAACCCGGGAGGTTCTGTTAACCTTGCATTTTCGGATGATAAAGGTTGAGAAAAATTGTAAAGCATCAATTTAGTTAACCCATTCATTGATCAATTACAAACGAAAGAATGGTTATAGCTATAAGTGTGCTTAGTACAGAACTCTTAATAGGACCTGTTGGTTGAAGGAGGGGAACAATTAGGTAAAATGTGATACATCTACATAACGGGGTATTATGGTGCCATAAAAATGGACAGAATGGAAGGGTATTTGTCAATGTATTTTTAAAGCAATAGTTAAAAGCATGTACAGTAAGACCACATTTTGTTAAAAAAAAAAGGCACATGCCTTCAGAGAAGAAAGGTTGGAAGGATATACATTAAAGTTTTAATGGTTACTTCTGGAAAGGTGGGTATTTTGGTTTTCCTTTTGCTTTTCTTTTTTCTTTAATCAATATGTATTGCTTTTTTAGCAAGAAAACATTCTTAATTAAAGAAATGAAAGAATGGTACAAGATAGTTTTAGGGTTAATTTTAAGTAGCATTAATATAAAACTTTAAAAAATTTTGTATGTTTTGTGAACATGTGAATTTACTTGTCTAGTAAAATAGCACTTGGATACAACAGGGCCGCTTTAAGAGACTGAGTTCAGACCTAACCAGCAGAGGGCAGTAAAAAACTAGTGTCAGGGACAGATCAGTAAAAGAAGTGGAGATAAGCACCGACTATACAGCAGGCTCCCCTTAGGAAAAGGTTCTTCTCCCACTTCTTGAAAATTGTTGGGCTTTAGTTTACTATTTCTGGTTGCTCTTGCTCTTTGTCTTGATATTGTAGAATCCACACTCCCCAGCTGGTGAGGTCAATTCAACTTGTGCTTTGGGAGGTTGTCAGTAGAGGTGACTAGTTATTTTATATACAATTAAGAAATAGAGACTACAGCATATTCCTAGAGGAAAAGGTTTTGCTCTGTGATAGTGGATTGTATGTTCTTGTTAGGCCCCTTTCTCTTCCACTAAATGAGAATTTGTCTGAAGCTACCTGAAGACTAAAAGGTTTCAGAGCAGGCCTATTCTGGAAAAATGGGCATAATTTGGAGAGCATCAAGGCAACAGCCATACTCTGGAGATTATAATCTACAATATAACTCCATGGAAGCACTGACTTTGTTCTGTGCTGTTATCTCTAGTGCCTAGAGTAGTGCTTGGTGTAATAGGCACTCTTATAATCTGCTTTAATCTGTTGGATGAATAGATTTGACCTATTCAGTCATTTAATTTGTGGTTTTCCTTCTCAGGCTTTAACTCCCCAGCCTCTTTTGACACTTCAGTTTCTCACGTTCCTTTTTTTCTGGCAACAAAAGTGAATCTCAAGCTGGGCCTCTTCTAAACTAGAATGGTGCCAAGTTGTCTCAACTTCCAGTCCCTCCAGCTCTACTCTAGGGAGCAGGGTAGAGAAACATATCCTATCACAATATGGGGTACACAGCTCTAAGAGGCTAAAAAAGTTGTGAAAGCCATTATGAGACTTGGGAGCAGTAAAAAGCATGTGAATTCAGGGAAATGCTTTTTACACTGCAGTAATTTCTTTCTGAAGCTTGTTTATTGAGACACATGCCAACAGCACAGTATTGTATGAGTGATGTGAACTAAACCTTACACAAATGTAGTATTTGGCTTTTTATTTTTCCTTCTTTGAACTCAACTGCTCCCAACTCAAATTTACAAACAGATGTAAAAATCCTGTTTGTACCTGGTTGGCTTAGAGAAATATGGGGTAAAAGACCTGTGATATTTCACAGTGCTGCCACCAGGTTAAAAGGAGCAAACTGCACATAAATACGAGATCTGTAAGGGGAAGATAAAGTATTAACATACAAAATGCTGCAAAATAAAAATTCTGTCTTTTTTAGATTTGATGCTTGCATATACTTGGTGAGTTCCAGGGGTCAGCAGATGTTTTGCTAAATGGGTGCATGTTGTGTCTTGCTGGGAGGTATTTACCCCCACATAACATCATAAAGTGTTGCAGTTACACGCAGTACTTCAGGAGGGAGTACATGTATAATTTTTAAGCAGAAATAAAATCTTTTCTATCCCCACCCACAATCTAGGGTTTTGAAATTAGATTACCCAGTTCAAAATTTTATATTCCAATTTTCTGTCATGTAAAGAGTCTAGAAATTTTATTTTCAAATAAACATGAAAATGATAATGTGGATGATATTAACATGCAGAAGCAAAGTTCAGAGCCCTACATGGAGAGGAAACAGTTGATGTGAAATTTCTTAGATTTTAAAATAACTTATCAAGGCATAAAAATTATACTTATTACCTTTATTGTTGCCTAGTGTTGTCCTGTGAAGTGAGGCTCATTCAAAGTGTTGCAGGTTGCATTGCTGCCATGTGGAGTCTTGGGTAATAGACTGCAGGGCAGATGGAGGTTTAGCTAACATTCAGTTACAGTGTGAAACTTTCCTTTTGGGTGGTAGTAAAAATAAAACAGGTAAGAAATCAGCTGCTCTTCAAAGAACCTTGTGTGTTTTGGTAAAACTGCTGAGGATGTTTATCCTGTCAGAGCGGTATAACAGTGCGCAGCAAGTTTCTTCAATGAAGCAGAAAACCGCCTGCCTGATAAATCCCAGGACCGTCCAGGGCGTAATGACCATTTGCAAGTAAGAGTACAGATTATTTGTGGCAAGTGAAGGCAACATTTTAAAAGCAAGCTGTATTTCTGAGGGATGGGGGAGAGGAGTTGGGGGAGGAGAGGGAGACAGGGAGAGCGATGGAAGGAGGAGATGGGGGAGGAGGGGAGGGAGAGAGATGACGTGTTTAGTTGCTTATAAACTAGTACAAAGGATTGATTGATTCTGCACATTTTCTTCAGTTAAAAAAGAAAATGAACATTCACCTTTGATTTTGGAAGGTGAGCATTCACTTAACATTATAAATCAGTTGAAAATAAGTATAATTGAGTTGAATATTAGCTAACCAATTATCTTTTATTGCATTGGGTAGAACCCCAGTAGTTATTTTCTGTGGTGAGTCTCAACTGAAATGGTACATTAATCAAGTGAAAGTGTTCGTAATTGCCAGTCCCCAGACTTGTACTTGTGTGTTGAAATTTTTTCTCAGCAGCAAAGTAAAATATTTTACCCTACCTATACAGTTTAACTCTTGTCTTCCTAGTAAGGCATTCACATTTAGAAATTAACAGCCAGTTTGGATAAGAGATGCAAACTCTTATTTAAGGGAGGATATACATTTAATAAGATTTATATTGCTTTATATAAACTAGAAAATAACCAAAGCAAGATCTCCCCAACATATAAACAATCTGTAACAAAAACAAAACCCCTATGTAGAGTTGCGTGGAAGAGCATGTAAACTCTTCCTTTAACCCTATAATTCTGATTCCTTGATTTCTGCTTTGATACTTTGATAATGAAAGGTAAACAGTTGTGCAAAGAAATACAGCTATTTCTTTTATCTTAACATTTTGCTCTCCTATGCGATTCCCAAACTGCTTCATGTTTTTTTTGTTTTACCCGCACCACGGGGCATGGAGAACTTCCCTGACCAGGGATCGAACCCATGCCCCCGTCCCTCAACCTGCTTCATATTTTTTGTTTTCTGGGTTTTTTTTTAAGAATTAATTAATTTTTGGCTGCGTTGGGTCTTTGTTGCTGTACACGGGCTTTCTTGTTGCCGTGAGCGCGGGCTTCTCATTGCGGTGGCTTCTGTTGCAGAGCACAGGCTCTAGGCGCGTGGGCTTCAGTAGTTGTGGTTTGCAGGCTCTAGAATACATGTTCAGTAGTTGTGGCTCACAGGCTTAGTTGCTCCGTGGCATGTGGGATCTTCCCGGACCAGGGCTCGAACCTGTGTCCCCTGCATTGGCAGGTGGATTCTTAATCACTGCGCTGCCAGGGAAGCCCAGCCTGCTTCATGTTTGATTTTAGTCCTTTGAAGAGGCCCTACCAGGAAGGGGCTCTTATGTAATTCTGGGCTCTATTTAAGACTAATCATTTAGTGTGAAAAAAAAAAAAAAATTCTATAATAACTACATGATTACTTCTCAAAGTTAGTTTATTGCTAAATGATACAAAATTTAGGGAATTAAAACAAATGATTACAGTTTTCTTAATAACACAAGTGATAGTCTTTAATACTATCATCTAAAGTAATCATTAATGGTGATTGTGGTAAATTACTTTCTACAGTTAGTAGTATCATTACTGGTTATTTTCTAGAAGGCCTGACCAAAATGTGGCCTTGCTGCTTTCTTCCTGTATTTCTGGAGAAGATGCTCTCTCTTGCCCAGAGATAATTGGGCCGGGAGTTTAGGCCTGAAGTGACGAGTCTCCCATTGCAGACTCTACTAGCAGTTAGAATCTGAATTTTTCAGTTGGAAGGACCTGAAAAATGATCTCATTTGGTTCCCTCATTTTCCAGCTGAGAAGACAGCCTTCACACCCCAGGATATGCTCCAAGCAGACTTGGACATGTGGGTAAACTGATGATAGGATTTTTCATTTTGTTGAAGATTAAAATATTCTATATTTAATATATGTGGAAGGAATATACTTTGTAAATTGCTGTGGGTGTATTGGTGAAGAATATCAGGGATGAGGACTTAAATATACTATGAGTCCAGAAACACTTTTTAGCGCATGAAAAATAAGTTAACAAGGGCAATTTATTGGCTTCCACAAGAGGTGTGTACAGATGTGGAAGAATGTTTATACAAAGCCAAAGTACGCAAGCATCATCTCCCACAGGCTGTCATTTGCACTGTGCGCTTTGAGTTTGTGCAGTGTTTTCCTGATCTGTACTTGTTCCATTAATTTAGGCCACCAACAGTGATGTAGAACGATGACGTCTCCAGAACTAGGGATCTACCACAGAACCCTTGTTGGGCCCCTGATACACAGGTGAACTAGCAGATCCGAGGATGTGTCTTCAAAGAGAAGGGAAGACAAGGGGAGGCATTTGTCCATAAGAGCGTGATTTGAAGAAAACCTGTCTCAAAGTGAATAATGGTTGTATTTTACAAAAGATTGCAGCTAGTACTTTGCCTTGCCATTAAAGTTAATAAATTAACGTTAATTTTCAGAAGCAGTTAAAAATAACTTTAAAGGAGTATCGTTATCTATAGTTGGTTGGTAGGAGAATTGGACTTCTTAAAAATAATCCTGGATTAGGTATCTATTCTATAGTGTTGGCAGAGAAGAACCTGCTTCTTAAAGATCTCTTTAAGATGAATGAGCATAAGGTGCAGATTCTCATCCTAGACTACAGTGCGGTTCCTATCCACAAAAATCTGGGAAGACAATTGCATTAACACGCCAGTGTTACTGATTTAGAGTTGATTCCAAGAGCAGAAGAAAAACTTTTTGGAGAAACGGAATTCTGGTGGATATGTTTTCAGATTCTGACATTGAGAGATGAAAAGGGCCTTTTGAAAAGTTCCTTTATTTTCTTGTATGTGTGCTTAGGTAAAATTCCAGAGGAAGACTAATTTCTGTTAGCTTTTGTCTTCCACTTGCTTTTTTAAACAATATATATATTTATTTTTGGCTGTGTCGGGTCTTCGTTGGTGTGCGCGGGCTTTCTCTAGTTGAGGCCAGCGGGGGCTACTCTTCATTGTGGTGCACAGGCTTCTCATTGCGGTGGCTTCTCTTGTTGCAGAGCACGGGCTCTAGGGCGCGTGGGCTTCAGTAGTTGCGGCAAGTGGGCTCAGTAGTTCTGGCTCACGGGCTCTAGAGCGCAGGCTCAGTAGTTGTGGTGCACGGACTTAGTTGCTCTGTGGCATGTGGGATCTTCCCGGACGAGGGCTTGAATCCGTGTCCCCTGCATTGGCAGGCGGATTCTTAACCACCGCGCCACCAGGGAAGCCCTTAGTTGCTTCTTTTTGAGTGTTTCTAAATTTGGATTCATTGGCGAGAAATCAATTTCCTGAGAATGCTTTTGCTAATATTAAAATTTAACATATATGATTGTTATTTTTAATGTTTTAAAACGTTTTATTTTTATATGTTTAAAATGGTTTAATGTTTTAAAATATTTTATTGTACAAAGTAGATCATTACAATTTAGGTAATATGAAAAGTATTTAGAAAAGTCAACTACCAGTTTAATGTTTAAAGACTTCAAAACTTCTCTGGAATGACTTCTGTCTAAAACGAACCAAATTTAAAATTATGGCATTGCCATCTTGATTAAAATTGGTTTTAATTTACTGGCTTAAAAAAACCTTTATAATAAAGAGCGAACTATCTCTAGTTGTTAGTTTTATCCAGCACCACTTTGCGTTCCTTTTGAGGGTCATTTCCGTACATTCTGTGAAGTGAACAGGAGAGGGCAGCATGACCTCAGCTGTTGGAAAAGCAGTGCAAACCAGTCTTTCTGAACAGAGAAGGCTGGGAGCTGATGAAGAGCAGAGTTATAGCAGCAGGTGCTGCAGCGTGTCTATCAAGCAGGATACACAGGAAACAAATGTGAAATAAAACTGTTTAATGCCTCTGAATGCTGCGGATTTTTACGCGTATTTTCCAGAGTAATAGCCCCTTCCCTTGTAAAAATGAAATGGGTCAGATGTTGAGATTTTTATGGGATTTAGAAAGCTGTACATGCCTAACAAAGAACTTGGCTCTACAGCTGTGGGTTTTCTAATCTCTATATTTTTAATGGAGTAGTAATTTTCTAATAATACTAGACACTCATCTTCCTTATTCTCAAATTTCTGAACCAATTTTAATAATAAGTAACCAGATCTCAGGTCAGTAAAAGTACATATATGCACCTGAACTGCTACTGTCTGTTTTGTTGTAGTATTAGTGCAGGAGAGAAAAGGTTAGATTGGTATATCCATGGATCTCAAGGTCTTAAGACCTCAGCTTCTGTTTAGCATCCAGTTTGGTACCTCTCCTTGAGGAGGCAGCTTCCAGGTAATACAAACCTGCAGTGTGCAACCTGGATATATTTTGCTGGGATATATATATGTGTGTGTGTGTGTAAGTAAATTTATGTATGTGTATAAAGAACTTGTATTCTTTCTTAGCTTCCTTAAGGAAATTTAACCAGCTATTGGAAAAGTTCCTGGAGAATCAACATGTATTGGCTTTAAGAAAAAAGAAAATGAAGGCCTAAATATGAAAGTTTTCTTGCTGCTTCTGTTAGGTCTTTACTCTGGTTAGAAAAGAAAAGATTCAAAGGATTATTTTAAATTGACGAGTTGCATTCCAGCCTCAACTTTCACTTAAAAATTCTATATTCTTAGAAGTCTAGTTTAGGAGATAATTCCCAAAAATCTTACCTCTAAAATAAGGATTTCTGTTGCTCATTTTCATTAACTTTTGAGCTTGAATTTCCTCATGTCTGCATATAATCTGCTTTGGGCAATGCTTGCTGTTCCTTCCCACACCCCACCAATTTGAGAAACCAACCCTTTTGGTAATGGCATAAATTTGACTTTTGTGCATTGAACAGAACATTTTTAATATGCTCACTCTTCCCATTAAAATCCTGGGTTAACAAATGCATAATACACAGCATTTATGGATTCAGCAGAGATCCAAAGGTGAACCTGAAATTTCATCTACCGCTTGGCGGCTTATATCTCTGGCAGGGTTACTACATCAGAAATAATGACTTGAGTGTGAATTTGAATGAATGAAAACCATAGATGTTGAATCGTAATGCAGTCAAGAGGTTTATCCTGGCCTCCATACATAGTAGGGAGGGAATATCTAATTTTAAAACCCATTTCACCTTTTTTCAGTATGCTAGGTCTCATTAAATAATTGTGAATAAAGACACTGGTACTAATTTTCATCCCTTTGACATACTAAGGACTTTAAAATGGGATTTAACAGGTTTTTGGTGTATCTGTAGGGCCGACCGCTGGGCATCAGATTGGTTAGTATAGGCTGTTATAGTGTCTATACCAATCCCCTTGAAAAGGGGATGGCAATGGTGTGCGCGTGCGCGCGCGCGCGCGCACACATAGTGGTTGTTCAGCCCACACTGGCCTTTATAGTCGGGTAAGTGGGTGGGGTCCTTGGATGTGAATGCTGGCTTTGCCAGTTAGTGATTGTGAGACCCTAGAAAAGTCATTTAGCTTATTTATTTATTTTTAAATTTATTTATTTATTTATGTCTGCGTTGGGTCTTCAGTTGTTGTGTGCGGGGGCTACTCTTTGTTGAGGTGCACAGGCTTCTCATTGTGGCTTCACTTGTTGCGGAGCACAGGCTCTAGGCGCACAGGCTTCAGTAGCTGTGGCATGTGGGTTTAGTAGTTGTGGCTTGTGGGCTGTAGAGCACAGGCTCAGTAGTTGTGGCGCACGGGCTTAGTTGCTCCGTGGCATATGGGATCTTCCTGGACCAGGGCTTGAACCCGTGTCCCCTGCATTGGCAGGCGGATTCTTAACCACTGCACCACCAGGGAAGCCCCATTTAGCTTATTTAAATCCCAATTCTTTTTCTCTAAAATAGGAATACTAATACCTTTTTAGAGTTTTCTTGTTTTTTGTGAAGATTAACTGAGATAATGTGTAAAGTGCTTACTCCAGTGTCCAGAACATAAATGATGGTGGTTATTATGGTGATAATAGAATTAGCACAGCAGATTTAAATACATATACAAAGTATAATCAGACTACTTTTTCCTTCCAGATCCCTAACCTACATAAAGATAGCTTTAAGATCCGTTAGAAACTCAGGTATCCTGTAAGGAATAGGTTATACCTTTTTGTTACACAGTGCTTGAGACAATATATTTGTGTAACCTCAGAAAAGTTTTATAAATAGCCTTCATAGGCCATGGACTTTATTAGGGTCCCAGTCCTGTGGGATTCATCGAAGCTGGTCTAAAGATTATTTAGAAAGATTATAGAAAACTGTTCTGCCCAGTGGGAGTTTATGTCTGTTCAGACTCCTGTTCTTGGCTTCAGCTCTCAACTGTGGCTTTGTGCCTCCATAGATAGCATGTTCATTTAAGAGCATTGGTTGTGGCCATTTGGAGCTTTTATCCTGAACAGTATTTCCCAAACAGGAAATTTTTGCACTGTGCTAACATACTGGATGTTTAACACAATGTGTTCATTTTAGTTCTGTAGAATCTCTTTGTTGTTGTTTTTACCTAAGAAACAAAATGTTTAAGTATGTTAAATCTAGGTCTTCTTCAAAGCTCTTTGATTTTGGGTCCTTTGTGCTTTCTTTCAACTACAATTTAGGTCTTTGAGCAGTGAGGTCAGATAATCATTCTTTCCCTGCCCTTCATTCTGGTTGCCCATTTTGCACTGCCCATGTTAGCTTATAGATTGCATACTTAATTTCTTGAACTTGAAGGTAGGAAACACTCTTCTTCTGTGCTTTCCCTAATGCCTAATAAGATGTTTTGTTCAAATGGTGCTTAAAAAATGAGGACGTGAATATGAACTGTATATTTTGTGCATTAGGGATGTAAGCACGGCCAAGGCTCCTGGAAAGATGATGACTGAATACTATGATAGGGAATGTGTATGGTACAGATGAACAGACAGTCTTTTTCCCATTATAATTTCGGCGGATTTAGAAAAGAAATTAAACAGGTACTTTACATATTGAGTAGATAACATGTTTCTCCAAGAGGTGATATGGGCTGAAAAGAGTAAGTTTGGTTAAGTGTAGAGGCAAGATGTAGAAGGAATAGTTAAGGGAAGCTGTGGGTTTTAAGAAATCTGAATTTTAAAGCTAATGTGAGCTGCTGCCATCTTACGGTATTTCTGCCAAGATTGAGTCTTTCTATTACACTGGCAGGGCCCTGGCTTTGACAGTAGGACAGTTCTTATATTTTTAGGAATCAAAAAGACTTGAATGTATCAGTTATAATTGTTTTGTCCTTGTCCCCAGCACCTTTCATTCTCACCTAGCAAAACCCCAACCCTGGATAATACAATACTTCTCCTGGTCCATCCCTGCACCCACATAGCTAAACACCATCACAGAACAGCACACAACCAAACCAACTAGTTTCATGTTGAATATGGATGCAGGTAGGAGGTTAGAAATTGTGGTGGCAACTTGGTGTAATTCTTCCTGATTGTTTCTGTTTTATCTCATTGAAATAAGAAAGCAAGGTTACCAGCTAGAATAAGCATGAGGGGAGGAGGTGATGAAGATTTGAGGTGAGAGGAGAGTGACAGAGTGAATGGGCAAAGCATGTGATCCCACATCCCCTTCAGATACTGTCCCCATTTCTCAATTCCCATTTACAACAAAACTACCCAGAAGAGTTGTCTCTATTCTCCGTCTTCAGTGCTGCTTCCAGTTCATCTTAAAACCACTCCAATCAGGTAATCACTCAAAATTCCCCTGAAACGTCTCTTGTCAAGGTCACTGGTGAATTACATGCTGTTAAACTTAATGGTCAATTCTCAGTCCTTAACTTCTTTTTCAGTAACATTTGACAGTTGACCACTCCCTCTGAAGTACTTTCTGGTCTTCTGCTTTTTGCTACTTCATTGGCTCTTCCTTCTTGGTCTGCATTACTAATTCTTAATCCAGTCTCTGACCCAATCTTGGAGAACTCAGCTTTCATTCCCTGGATCTCTTCTTATCCACACCCACTCTCGGTCTCATCCATATAGATGTGGAGGGCTTCCAATTTATATCAACGTCACAGACCTTTCCCCTTAACTCCAAAAGCATTTACCCAACTGCTCTCTTGACATCTCTACTTGGATATGTAACAGGCTTCTTTAAACAAACTTCTGATATTCCCTCAAAAAACTTTGCTCCTGATTCCTCCCCATTGCAGGAAATCACAACTTTATCCTCTTAATTGCTCAGGATAAAAACTTGGGATCGTCAAACTTGCCTTCTCTCTCCTGTATACTCCACATTCAGTTCTGTCAGAATATCCTGTTGTTTTTACCTTCAAGATACAGTCAACATGTGGTCATCTCTTACCCCTTCATGTAGAAAATAGAGCAGCCAGATGTCACATGGTCCAAATCCATGCTGATCGTCACAAAGGTAGGAACATGAATTAGGATACATTTTGGAGAAGTTGATAGACCGATGTTGCCTTTTCCTCAATATCAAGCTCCAGCCAGTCAAATGTTCACAGAAAGGTGATGATAACTCACTTTTTCTATTTCTTTGGCATCTACGCTCTCCAACCTTAATATCTCCTTCATTGTTAAATTTATTTAGCATGTCCTATGATTGCATGATATTAATTTGTAAATAGGATTAACAGGCCACCACCAGTTCACCTGTGTCAAAATAGCTCTAAAGGAGAAGCCATCTGCGGAGGATAAATGAGAGGCACTTACATGGCCAGAGGAACCTAAAATAAATGGAAAAAAAAAAACCTGAGATGCTGCAGAACTTGGGAAGCAATTTTATATCAGTTCTACAAAGTTAGAGGGAAATTCAGGAGAAAATCTCACATTCACCTGTGATGGGGACAGCAGCAGGCTGGGCACCTAGGGGATCAGTAGGTATAGTTTTTCAAATATGTGTGTATTGGTCTTGTGTTTGTATTTGCAAGTATGCACAGTGCTCATAGACTGGACATAAAGAACGAATTGTTCTTTATTATGGGACTTTCCTGGTGGTCCAGTGATTTAAGACTCTAGGTTTCCACTGCAGGGGGCACGGGTTCAGTCCCTGGTTGGGGAACTGAGATCGCGCATGCCATAAATAAATACAAAAATTTTTTTTTAATTAAAAAGAACAAATTGTTCTTTATTATAATTTTAACTTAGTACAGCACCTAACAAAGGGCTTTGCATATTAAAAATGCAAGCACTAGTTGAATGAATAAAAATCTGAAAAATGAGCATAAACTACAGCATGTTAATAAATTAACACTTGTTCTCAGTGTAATGTTTTGCTTATTTAACTGATTGCTGTCTTGATTGAATCTGTTAATTGAAAATAGTCAATTAATAGTCAATAATTTAACCTATCCAAGAGATACATTGAGATACATATCTGTTTTCTTAGCTAAGTTAATTGCTGTGATTTCAAAAACCTTTTGGATCTATCCCTAAAGAAGTTACAGAAAAATCTATTCATTTGTTAATCATTAATTATACAGCCATTGTGACTTAGGTGTATAAATATACAAACTAGATGCTCATGTTGTCAAGTTACTGCTTATTTATAATTTGGATCCTGAGTTTCCTTGGCCACTTCTAACCTGAGCAAAAGTATGATGACAGAGCAGTGAAAATGCAATGCCTCTATTGGATGAACAAGTAAAAGATGTGTCTCCAAATGGAGGATCAATAACATCATTTTATGTATTTATGAATTGGCATGTTAAAGAATTCAGTTTTAAATTGAATTGTTAGAACTTTATCATTGCCTCTGGTTGCTCCAAAAGCTGATTTTGTGCCATCTGAAGTCACTAGGTAAGAGGAAAATGAAAAAATGTATTTCATTTGTTAGATTCATACGTGAATTGAGTGCAGTTGTAGGCTTCAGATGAAACACTTGGCTCCTATAGAATTCTTTACATACTGTATAATGAAAGTCTGCAATATGATACCTCACATCCCCATTAACCTCTGACACGGGATTTGTTCTATTCGGATTGTTTTTTCATTGATACAAGTGTTTGGTGAGGAATTAAGGAGCTTTCCTTCACAAATGTTTTGTTTGATTTACAGCATTTTTGGCTGTGATAGTCCTGGTTAGAATACTTTACTGTTGAAATCTTAAAAAAAAAAAAAAAAATTAGTTAAATTCCCAAAGGATAATGTGCATCAGTTCTGTGTTAAGCTCTTCGTTCAGATTTATGGTTTCAGCCTCCAAAATGTGTTTTCACTAACATTATAGCGTGATAGATAAAAAAGTGTGTGCACAGCTTAAAACATTTGGAAATGCTTCTATAAGTTACTTTTATGCTGGGCAGTTTACTTTTTCCATAAAGGTGTTTCTGTTCCATACTCTACTCTCGCACAGGTTTCTGAAAGGTGAACATGAATTCTGTCGGAATTCTATTTTTGGATTTAAAAACTGGAGTTGTGTGGTAGACAGTTTTTACTCTTGTCTGATTGAATTCTCCAACTTTTCCCCTTCTTGCTTACACAGACATCAGTTTTATTTGTTTTCCCTTGAATATTTATGTGTGCTTCCTTCACTTAAAAGTACAAAAACCTCCCAGTTAAAGAATTGTGTCATATTCATCCTTCATTTTTCATGCTGTTTCATTCTCCTTTTTGACTTTTCTAATCACCTTCTTTCCTCAATCACTTAGTAGTTGTGAACCATCAAAATATAGTACCATCACCAAGGCAGCGTACATCACTAAGACATTTACCGCTTTACACCCCGGATCTGTTCTTCCCAGTGTGGCTGCCGGTAGCCCTAGGTGGCGGTTGAGCACTTGCAGTGGGGCTGGTCCAAATTGAGATGTGCTGAGTGTGAAACACACCCTGGATTTCAAAGACTTAGTACAAATAAAAAGGACGTAAAATATCTTATTAATAATTTTTATGTTGATTACATGTTGAAATATGTTGAGCTTATTGATTTAAATAAAATGTCTTATTAAGAAGTTTTCTTTTTTAAATGAGGCTACTAGAAAATCCTTTTGAAAATGTAGCTACCAGAAAATGTGGTTTGCATTATATTTAGATTAGACAGTACTGCTCAACATCAATTTTTCTCAAACCTGGTTACCCATCAGAAGCATCTAGGAAACTCAAAAAACCCCCAGAGTTTCCTGGGTCCTACTCCAGACCTTCGATTTCCAAATACTGGACATGGGTCTTAGGAATCTGTACTTTTAGAAAGCTCTCCTGACAATTTTGAGGATGCCAGTTAGTAGAGCAACGCTTGTAAACTTCTATTCCAAATGCCCCTCTTTTGCTACCTCAGGGCAACACTTTTTGGCCTGGATCTCATGTATTACAGGAAATGCTATTTTATATGACTGAATATGGTGTGGGTAAATCAAAAACAAGTCCCTACCTACTTGCTGAAGTAGTTCCCTTTCCCTAATGTATTTAAATTTAGAACTCTGCAAAGCGGCTTAGTGAGTAAGGGTATTTGAATAATGCTATATCTAATTCAGTTGGGACCAGCAATGGTCATTTACTTTTCTTTTTTCTTTTTTTGTTTTTAAGACTTTTAAATTATTTTTTTAAGAGTAGTTTTAGGTACACAGCAAAACTGAGAGGAAGGGACATAAATATCCCATATACTCCCTGCCCACACACATGCATCACGTCCCCCACTTTCAGCATCCCTCACCAGAGTGATGCATTTGTTACAATTAATTGATGAACCCATGATGATATGTCATCATCACCCAAATCCATAGTTTACCTTAGAGTTCACTCTTGGTGTTGTATTGTTTGCTTTCAAAAACAGCAACTGGGTGTGGGGTGGGAATGATATATTCATACACCAAACATTTTATTTTAACTTAAAAAATATGTACAGACATTCCATTGTCAATCTTTTGATGTAGGGCCAGAGTGTTTTCTTGACATACTGGTCTGCTGATTAGAGCTCTCCAGTATCTTTCTTTCATAAGCAACATCCAAAATGCCTTCTTTACAATTTCCACTTCTATTTCTTTAAAATGTAGAATCTTAAATATACATATGAGGCCAATCTACGTGCAGTACTTTCTAGATTATTGCGATCTTTTCCCCTAACCGGTAGTTTTGTCACTTAATTTGGCAGAAATCGTTCTTCTACTTATCTTTCCAAAGCATTTCACTTAGCTTCCACAGAGATAACAACTCTTTGTTTTTGCTCTTATGCTTTATAAGTTTACGTAATATTTATTAAATTACAAAATTCCAATAACTATTACAGTGGTCACAATCGAGTTTGGCAATAAATTTATGTGGCTTTTGTTAAGCATAAAACTCAATGTGCAGGTTTCCGAGATGTAGGTTGCTGTCGAGAGCATTCAGAGTGCTGTGGGCGTCAGTCTATATGCTTAACAGAAGGAATGGATATTATGGTGAATTAATCTGGCAAATCAGTTAATGGAAGGTCATTGAGAGAAGTTCTACTATAAAAACAATGGTATTAATAATAGTAACTGATATTTATTGTACACTTACTATGTGCCAGACATAAACACATATATATATTATCATACCTCACTTCCACTCACAAACATCCTTTGAGGCATGATTTATAATTAGCCTCCTTTTACGCTGGGAGGGAATTGAGACTTCCAGAGGTTAAGTCACTTAAGGTCATACAGCTTTAAGTTTGGAGATAAAATTCAAACCCAAGTCAGCCTGATCCCAGAGTCGGGGACCAACTTTTAGCTTCAAAAGCCTATCCTTGGCGAGAACTTTCATGCTGTCCCTTTCTGGAGATCTCACTTGGTCTGACATTGATCTATAGGACTGGATCAAGGGCAGAGACTCTGCAAAGCAAGCAGTCACCATAACAAATAACTTGGCCATGTGTGTCTTAGATCAGAGGACAACTCTATAAACCTTTTTTAGAATATGATGAAGCATCATGTAATTAATATATCTAATGTCTTAAACCAATGAGTAGATTTGGATACTTTGAAGCAAATGTTGCTGAGAATATTATTTGAGCTAGAGCCCAGGCTTCAAGGAGATAAATTCTTATCCTCATTTCTGGACACTCTATCCTGGGATCCCAAAACCAGGTATTTATCATGCTGTCTCCTTTGTGGTGCTTTTCTGTGGTGTGATAAATGTGGCTTCCTGGAAAGGCTGCTTTATGCCAGCCTTGAGGCAGGACACTTTTAGCTCAAAGAAAAATAAACTGGCTTCAGGAAAAAAAAAAATCATTGTCAACCTTTTAATCCTTCCTTTTCCATCTTCTTTTTCCTGACTGTGGTACCATGCACAGTTCAGTCTTCAGGGATCCATTGTTCATTTCTGGAAGAGCGTCAGGTGACCCACACGTGCACTTTGAGTGCCTTTTACATGCTTTGTCACACCCATATTTGTACGTGATAATTAATCACGCATGGATCGGTCAGCTACAACACTGCCCCAGGTTATCTCTGCCCCCACCACCATTTTCCTCCCCCAGGACAGCAGGGTGGATAGCTTTGCCAAGGTGTCATTTGGTAATAAAAGATTTTTCCAAGATGTTTTCCAGTGAGCTGTGGAGCACTTACAGCGATCTGCCCCTATTTTCTTGTCTTTGCAAGCGAGTTATAGCATTTACTTTCTTTGAAGTATAATTATGCCCGAAGAAGTCACTCTATTAATTTGGTGGTTCTAGATTTTCTGAGACTTTTGAACCTGCCACACTGGAAATCCTTTTTTTCTAATGATAATTTTGATCTGGCAAAAAAAAAAAAACAAGGGCTTCCCTGGTGGCGCAGCGGTTGAGAGTCCGCCCGCCGATGCAGGGGGACACGGGTTCGTGCCCCAGTCCGGGAAGATCCCACATGCCGTGGAGCGGCTGGGCCCGTGAGCCATGGCCGCTGAGCCTGCGCGTCCGGAGCCTGCGCTCCGCAACGGGAGAGGCCACAGCAGTGAGAGGCCCGCGTACCGCAAAAAAAAAAAAGAAAAAAAACACCAGCTGTGTAGCTTCTTTTTTGCACTGCTAAGAGTAATCAGAATTATTCTGTAAAGTTTTCAGTTCATAAAAACTTGCCAGGGAAGTGAGCAACTTTGTTTGTGCCTTAAACTCAGTTGGACATAGGTTGGCTATGCCGTGTCATTTGAAGTTAAAAATTTCTGAATGCCAGAAAATAAGCAGCTGCCACAAGTAGGTCCAAAGGGAATAAAAATACTGAAATTTCTCTTCTTTCAAGCCTGTCTCTGGGTGTCTGTGAGACAGTATTAAACATCAGTTTCATTTAATTTCAAAAACGTTAGCTTTATGGTTAAATAGCTGTCACGATGAAAAGAAATTCTGTCATTGTTTTTCGCATTTCAGGGCTGGAAATCAAATTGAATATCAAGCGTGGGTGGGAAGCTTGCACATAGCTTTATAGATGGACAAACTCAAACAATTTGCAGAGGGCACCAGAATTTGAATAATGGCTCACATGTGTTTTGTAAAATAAATGCCGCTTGTGTAGTAGACCAGCAGCCCTCAAAACTGTGGTCCCTGAACCAGCGTATTAGCGTCACCTTCATCTGAGGAAGGCAAATTCTCAAGCGCCACCCAAATCTTCTTATGGCAAAAACCCTGGGGAATTCCCTGGCGGTCCAGTGGTTAGGACTCGGCACTTTCGCTGCCGGGGCCGGGTTCGATCCCTGGTGGGGGAACTAAGATCCCACAAGCTGTGCAACGCAGCCAAAAGAAAAAAAAAACAAACCAAAAACCAAAACCGACAAACCTCTGGGGGTGGAGTCTAGTGATCTGAGTTTAAACAATCCCTCCAAGTGATTCTGTATACTAATGTTTGAGAACCGCCGCTGTACACAATTATTTTATTTGGAAGGCAATTTTGGCATCCTCTCTCCAAACTCGTCATTTAATAGGTAAAGATTTGAGGCTCAGAGAAGTTATATAGTTCATCTAAGGTGGTGTTTCAAGTTGCAAGAAACAAAGTCAAACAACGATTTAGTTAATGGACATTTTGTGTGGTGTCACTGATACCAAGTCTTAGAATCTGTTGTGTGGACTCTGGCATCTTTTCCACGGTCTCTGTTATTTCTAATACTTCTGACTAAAGAATGACCTTCTCTTCTCTCTTTCTACCTCATGGCTTCTGCTTACATCTTTTATTGCCTAACTGCTTTTGCTTAATGCCTTTCCTTTCCATTGGTAGTTTTGTTTTGTCTTGTTTTTCAGCTTCTGCATAGTTCACGGCCTGTATCCCACTCTGTGTATTACTATTTAAAGTCCCTAAGAGAGATGATCTGGTAGACATTATAGAGTTCTTCCATTAGGCAGAGCTCTAGTGCCAGACCATCTCATTCATTCATTCACTCAACTGTTTACTGGGATTTTGTGTCTTTCATTATTCTGGACTTTGGAGACACAACAAAGAAGATAAACAAAATATTCAGGTCTCCACAGCTCTTAAATCTTAGTTGGGAGGCTGGACAGAAAATAGACAAAGAATAAATATTTACAAGTCCACAATCTTCTATCTGCAATTCTGAAATTCAAAAAGCTCTTCAAACTGAAAGGTATTTCCTAACTCAGTTGGCAGCAAAAAACCTGACCTGACTTGAACTTCTCTGGCAGCAGAACGTGACCTGGGGAAAGATGAAGCTATTTGTAGTCTTTGTTTATCCCTCTTGGTATGAATTCCCGTGAACTGCATTGAAGAAATGTTAATGTTTGCTTTTGAGGAGCTGTCACAAAACTTGATGGGAGTATGCCATAAAGCCTTCCTAAAAATTCTAAAACAATTAAATTTGGAAGCACAGATGGTCCCAAAGGTTTTGGGTAAGGGATACAGATCTGTAATCAGCGTTGCTAAGCACTATGAAGAAAAATTATCAAGGAAAAAGGATGAGAGACAAACACGGAATGCTATGTAGATTATAAACATTAATGATTGTTGTCCTCAGCATGCATCCAACTCTGGGAGCGCTCACTAATGTGCAGGGAATGTAATCACCAGTACAAGACAGGGGCTTTTGCAAATAAGTCATGCAAAAAGAACATGCTAATTTCAAAACTTCTAATCCATTCCCACCAAGTAATTCCTTAAATACAGTGGAAAATATTAAAATTATGGTCTGATGTAGTAGGACATTAATGCTTTTAAAGCATGTAGAGTCCAAGGAGATGGATTTAAATGATGCCCTTCGATAGTCAGGGCATACATATGTTTAGATAAATGATGACTAAGTGGATTAATTAGTGACATGGAGAAGAGATTATAAAGAGCAAGGGAATTTGAATTATCCTGTGTGTGTGGTCCAATCTAAGCAAATTTGTGACCTTTTTTTACACGCAGAAATAGCATATGGAAATCTATGCAATGTTAATGACAGCATCAGTCTCGCCAACTTCAAATTCTGTGCCACTGTTTAAATTTTTTTCTCATCTTATACTGCATGCAATGCAGTCTCCACCTGCTAGGAAGTATTGTTACTAAGCTGTTATCAACATGTTTCAAAATATAAGTGCTGTTGACTCTATTGCCTTTCCTTATTATTTTATCTTAAGTGTATAATTTGTAACTATCTAATGTGCACTGAACTGTGTCATAAGCCCAGAATAAACTTAATGAATATTAAAGGATGGATATGCATCTTGTCATAGGCTGGATTTAAACTTTTAAGTGATTTCTGGCTTTTTAATCTCTAAAAGTTTTAAATAAAAAGTTATGTTTGGCAAAGGATCATGCATTGAGATCTACAAAATCACAGTGCTGGGTGAAAAGTTAAGAATTTCTTCATCATCCCCCTTGGCACATGATCACACGGTCTCTGCTTGGACGCTCAAAGTAGTAATACTCAGCCATCTCTATTTCTTTTTTACCACTTCATTTTTGCTCTATGTGGAGTAAAATATATTAGCAAAACTGCTCGGTTGTGTTTTCTGAAGTTACAGAGACTGGTCTGCTCTTCCAATTTTTGATATATCTCACCATAGTCTATCATCATCTTTTCTTTGCCAAGTTGTCAAGAAAATTAGTTTGTGTAACTTTTCTTCATAGCTCATGGTTTCTAAACCGATTGGTCTCCAGTAGACACTTATTTTGTATTGTCTATATAAAGATGTAACACCTAGATCCAGGCATTTAGTGCTGTTCTGATCCACATAGAATAGAATGACACTAAAACTTTCCTAACTCTGGAACCATACTGTTATTTCACAGTCCTGTTATATATTTTCTTATTTATGTTCTTACTCAGAGCTGTTGTCTTTGGCACGTGCCTGGCACCTCGCTTGGGCTGCTCTGTATCTTAGATTTTTTTACATCCTATCCTACAGATTCATGCTTGTTGGTGTAAGTGGTAGGCAGAAATCAGCCAATTTACTAGTACGTTGGTAGGTTGATGTGATGCTACACCCAGGAATAGTTCCAGATTAACTGGAAAAACTGACTACATTAATTGGAATTTTAAAGGCAGGATTTTCATTCTGTTTTAGATTTTGAGGGGTAATCCAATAGTTAACCGTGCTGTTCACAATATTCTCATTACTGTGTACCCTACATTTATTGATTTCAGAAAGTGTTGGTGGGGATCCATGTTCAAGATATTAAGCCCTGAACTAACAAGTAATAGCTTCAAGTAGTGTTGACGCCTAAAAAGTTTTCCGAGAAAAAAAAAAACCTACCTTATCTTTGTGTTTGTTTTCTAGAATTGACCATAAGGATGTTAGAGGGTCTTTTTTTAAACTTATGTGGTAGAAGAATGAGTTACAGTGTTGATTACAGATCTTCATTGCAGACCCTCAGTTTATGAGGTTAGAGAGTGATTTATAATGTTGACTATAGGTCAGATTGTCTTTGAGAAAGCTGTGCTTTCAACACCACAGGATTAAAAGGAAGAACCGAAAGGAAAAACAGTATATTAAAAACGACTCTCCTCCCAGCTCCTATTCTCAAACCCCACTCTCCCCAATATCCTGGTTTATAAACCACTGGAAAATTGATGCTGGTGACTGATGGTCTTTGCCTCCATGTGCTGACTTCCTTCCCTACCGTTTTACTTTTCCCAAGCTTCTCCGTCTGTGCTCATAACTTTCACTCAACGCTGGTTGTATCAGGATTATTAAACTGGCTGGGTCCTGCTTTGTGGTCTCTTCGAAAGGAAACATAGCTACAGCCAAAAGACAATGGAGGAAATGTCACTTTCCTGGTTTTAGCACCACATTGCTAAGGGAGTTACACTGTGTCATGAAAATTTGGTTACCTGATTTCCAAGACCTCACTCATGGATGTAACCCTCAGGAAATATCAATGAAGGCAAGAATCCAAGAAAGCCATATTCAACTCCCCGAAGGGAGTTATATTTTTAAGATAGTAAACTTTGAAATGTATTATGTATGATCCTTTTAAACATTATAACTGATTTCCTGATTATAGAGAGTGAAGTGGCCAAAAACACAAATAAAAATACAGAAGATAATAGTTTGGAAAAACTGCCATTTAAGTATTCATACTGACTGGATGTGGCAATAATGTATACTGCAAATTTTTTCATAAATTAATTAGACATTTATTTTAGATTTTAAATGTTCTTAGTTTTATTCCAACCTCTTCCCTCATCCCAGAGTTTTCAAATTGACAAAAACTTTCTTAATTGTACCTCTACCTAACATGGATAATTTAGAAATTAGAAATTCTAATTCATCTGGTATAGAACCAAGTTACCAACATAAATGTGTGATATTATTTTTCAGAAAAAATTATTCTCCTGGGAAAAACCTATTGACAATGATAAACTGCCCAGATTTTATACTTTTTTTTTTTTTTTTTTTTGGTGGTATGCGGGCCTCCCTCTGCTGTGGCCTCTCCCGTTGCGGAGCACAGGCTCCGGACGCGCAGGCCCAGCGGCCATGGCTCACGGGCCCAGCCGCTCCGCGGCATGTGGGATCTTCCCGGACCGGGGCGCGAACCCGCGTCCCCTGTATCGGCAGGCGGACTCTCAACCACTGCGCCACCAGGGAAGCCCCAGATTTTATTCTTATAGTAGGTAATATAATCAGAACATTTGGGGGAGTCAAGTCCTTAATAAATGTAAAATATTTCTTTGGAGGAGTCTATTGACAAATTATAAGGATCTTCAAATGTGCCCCACTGTACAAATAGGCTGTATTTCCACTGAACTTGCCTAAAGACCTTGTAAACTAAAAATATCCCCAAAGTCGAGTGGTTTTTCAGTGTCAGTAACAATAAGTAGATAAAACTTGAGTCACATAAGAACTCCTTAAGTGTATACATGTTTTTCATTATCATAATTTGCTTTTTAAAAGGCATATCTATATTAAATGTATGTGTGAAACAGAATTGCCTTCTGGAAAGAGCTAACCAAATACTGAAGTGTAGGCCAGAGATGATCTTGAGGTGTGAGCTCTGGATGGTAGAGGACATTACAGGAAAGGCCAATCACCAGAGAGCTGGAGTGGCATTTGGAATTATTGTTGATTGTCCCTCCTACGTTTTTAGTTTCTCTGATTCATTAGGTAACAGAGTGAAAATTTTTATTTTGATCAGGGAAAAAAGATCTGTGGCAACTCAAACATGGGTTAGATTTCAGTTAATCTTTGTTCTGTGAACAATTAACTCATTAAAAGCAGTGAACAGGATTATAATAGAAATGTGTGCTTTAGCATCAGACTAAAAATCTTGCAGCTATCAAAATGAATCTTTCCAGATAGTCACCGTGTTACTTATAAGTCTTCCCTAGTCTTTTCATCCAACTGGAATTTTTCACTTAGAACTCAATCAACACTTTCTCTCTTCCTAGTTCTGAAACCAATACAACCCATTCTTAAAACCAAAACCAAAACCAAAAAAAAAAAACAAACAAACCAAACTTCTATAGTTTTGATACTTGCTTATGCCAGTGTAATGTACGAATTTTGTTTATTCCTAACATTCAAGTTCTCTATTTAGATCAGCTGTGCTCCTTTCCATCCTTGCCTTAGATCCCAGTTCTGGGTGGCACAGGCACCAAAGCTTGGTGCAGGCAACAGTGGGGATTAGGGGTGGTGGGTAAGGGAGGCTCAGAAATGGGCCATTAGCCGGGAGCTGATAGACTCTCAGGTCAAAGTGACATTAAGGAAGTGAATCCTTTAACTCTTATGTCCCCAAATCTCCTCTCTTCCTAGTTGTTTCCCCACCCTGGGAGAGGGCCAGTTATGAGACCAAATCCAAACAGGGACAAGATAATATAGTAGTCCAGGTCCCCTCCAGCCGTGGAAAACAATGGAAACTCAGAGGACTAAGATGGGAGCTGTCCAGGATTAAGGTGAGGAGTACTCAGTGTTAGAGGCAGAGCTGGATCCTTCAAGCATTTCTTTTGGAAACTTCGCTTGGAATAAAAAGAACAGGACCTAATCCCAAAGATTTGCAACTTGGATAACAATGTGGGAACCATGAGGTATTTGGATGGGTAGGAAGGAATGTGGCTTCCCTGGGTAGCTGGAAGAACATACAGTAACTTCTGAACATTGTCAAAACTCCTCATTCTGGTCCATGGTTAGTCCCTCTCCTTCCATGTCTCACTGCAACCCCAGAAGCCTACCAGATAATTCTGTACACTGATTTCTGGATTTCTCCCTTGTCGTGGATGCCAAGATGCTGATTTTTATTAAAAGAATTACAGTCAAATACTGCCACATTTTCCTCAAATACCTGAATAATTGTAGCAAGAGGCCACTAAGAGAACGGTTTTAGTCTCAATACACGTTGAATTAGGGAAGGTAAGAAGGGTATGTATGCCCCCTCCCCAACTATTCTTAACTGAGGTCCTGTGTTGAACCTTTCTTTCAGAACTGCTGCAACACAAAAAAAGTGCTACCTCGCTTCATCCTCTTACCCTTCTTACCTTCCCTAGGCCTTTGTCAGCCTCACCTGGATTTCTCCTCAGTGGCTTCCCTGACTCCAGTTTTGCTACTCTCCAAGCCAAACTGCATTTCTGCTAGACAGGTAAATTTCCTAAACCTCTATGATGACCTATATGGGAAAAGAATCTAAAAAAGAGTAGATATATGTATATGTATATCTGATTCACTTTTCTGTACAGCAGAAACTAACACGACATTGTAAATCAGCTATACTCCAATAAAAATTAAAAAAAAAATAATCGGCTTTGGGGAGGGACAATCATGGCGCTCCACCCTGGGAGAAGAAACCGACTTTATACATTTGGAGAAAGCAACTCAGTGTCTTGATTTTGTGTGATGAATCTGCATGACACAGCTAGTTTCATTACTGAGGCTTTGGGCTCCAGCTGGCTCTACTAACAGGTATTCTGAAAAGGTTTTTTTAAGAAATTAACTCCATGGAATATTGAGGCCTGTCACCTCTCTGTTGGTTCTAATCTTTCTGACATGATTTTACTTGCCAAGAGTATGCACGTCAGTTTTATATTCATCACTTTGGTTGAAAATGTTTGGAGCAGGAAAACCAATTCTATGGCTGGGGCTTTCTAGGTGCATGGATTTCAGTGGCCTCAGATGGTTACCACACCATAATTCCTGCAAGCTCCCAAGCTTCTTGTCCTTGAAGTTCCTTAAAAGCAAGCCTCAAAACCCTAGGAGATAACGTAAGCAATTGGTCAGCCTTCTACTGTCCACTCTTCTTGATCCTAAACTAAATTAGCATGATCTCATTTATTCTCCAACTTTTTATTGACAGCCTATTATGTATCAGGTTTACCCCCATGGAAAACACAGGGTAGTGAGAAAGTCAAATAACCAGACTGGCAATAAAATAAAGCCTCATACATACCATGACAGGTGCAGTGTAGGTTAGGGCTCTGGACCCAGACTGCATTTGAACTCTACTGGCTGTGTAATGTTGGCCAAGTAACTTAACATCTCTGTGTCTCAGTTTTGCTATCTGTAAATGAAAATAATAATAGCACCGCCTTTCCACGCTACCCAGACAGGGGTCCATATGGCTTGTTCTGCATTCTCACTGTAACTTAAAGGGAGGCTCTCACAATGTCCAGAGCCCTTGATGTCCTGAAAATGAAGGAGGAGGATGTCCTCATTCCTTGCAGCAGGAACCTACATAGGTGGCACCAACCTTGACTCCCAAATGGAACAGTACATCTACAAAAGGAAAAGTGATGGCATCTACATCATAAATCTGAAGAGGACCTGGGAGAAGCTTCTGTTGGCAGCTCGTGCCACTGTTGCCATTGAAAACCCAGCTGATGTCAGTGTCATATCCTCCAGGAATACTGGCCAGTGAGCTGTGCTGAAGTTTGCTGCTGTCACTGGAGCCACTCCTCTTGCTGGCCGCTTCACTCCTGGAACCTTCACTAACCAGATCCAGGCAGCCTTCTGGGAGCCAAGGCTTCTGGTGGTTATTGATCCCAGGGCTGACCACCAGCCTCTCACAGAGGCCTCTTACGTTAACCTGCCTACCATTGCTCTGTGTAACACAGACTCTTCTCTGCCTTTTGTGGACATTGCCATCCTGTGCAACGACAAGGGAGCTCACTCAGTGGGTCTGATGTGGTGGATGCTTGCCCGGGAAGTTCTGCACGTGCGTGGCACCGTCTCCCGTGAACACCCATGGGAGATCATGCCTGATCTCTACTTCTACAGAGATCCTGAAGAGATTGAAAAGGAAGAGCAGACGGCAGCTGAGAAGGCTGTGACCAAGGAGGAGTTTCAGGGTGAATGGACCGCTCCAGCTCCTGAGTTCACTGCTCCTCAGCCTGAGGTGGCGGACTGGTCCGAAGGTGTGCAGGTGCCCTCTGTGCCTGTTCTGCAGTTCCCCACTGAAGACTGGTCTGCAGCTCCCACAGCTCAGACCACTGAGTGGGTAGGAACAACCACTGGGGGGTCTTAAGCTGTTCTTCCACAAACTCAAAATGGAAACAGGTTGATGGAAAATAAACAGTTTCTAAAGAAAGAAAATAATAATAGCACCTAATTTATAGGATTATCTTGAAAGTTAATTGAAATGATGTAAGAAAAGTGTTTAGAGCAATACCTGGCACAAAGGAAGTACTCAGTAAATATCAGCTAATATATTCCAGCCCAGTGGAAAGGCGGGGTGCAATGAAACAGAGCATGGGCCAGCTGATTATCGTTGGTACAGACTAGTACATATGAGAGTTTGATAGCCGGAGTCCACTTTGACTGGTCATGGCATCTGTCCTGATTGGTCAGTATGTCCATTTTGATTGGTGGGGAATTAATTGTGCTGTATGGGTTGTTTATTTATATCATCCCAGAGTCTAAATCATTGGTCCTGAAACATTAATATACACTAGAATAAGTGGAATGCTTGCTAAATATGTGGTTTCTTGGACCCCAACCCAGAGAGTTTGATTCAGTTAACATGGAGTGGACCCAGAAATATTTTATACAAGCACTGCAGGTCTGCTGTCTGAGAAACTCTGATTTGGAGGGTCAGGGAAGGTCATCTAGAAGAAGTAACATTTAAACCAAGATCTGAAATTCTAGTTCCTGTAGGCAAGGAGGTAGAGAGAGCAGAATGGAGTAGTAGATTATTCTTCTCAGAGGGAACATTGTGGGCAAAGGCACAGAAGTTAAGGGAGAGAAAAGTTCAGAATGGCTGCAGTATTGAGTATCTTTGGGACAACAAATAGGAAATCACTTCACATATTTTAAGGAAGGGTGACAGGATTGTATTCACACACCGGAAGAGCTCTGGTTTTGTGCAAATGGGAGAAGTCCAGCAAGTCAGATGCAGGAGGCCAGCCAGTGGGTTCGCTAGTGAAAACTGTTACCTTGACAGGTGGCCTGTCTTCTGTCCTCACTCTTGCACTTGGCACTCTCCCTGACTCCTCTCTCCTTGACCCCCTGGACCTCTCTTGACTCGCTTAGCCACTCAGGTCTTATTGGCTTTCTTCACATCAGGTGTGGCCTCCCTGCTCCTGTCTCTGGCAAGAAAGATGCCCTGGTCTCAGTGCCTGGTCACATGGGTGCCTGAGGAAGAAGAGAAAGAGGAGGGAGAGGGTGGAGGTGACTCTAATGTAAGATGTGAGAGGGCAGGTCATGTCCATCTCTTTGTGGCTACAGAAGTGGCAACGTGTAGCAATAGCGTCTAGGGGAGTAGTATATAGTAGGTGCTCAGCAAATACTTGCTGAAAGAAGGAGAGCTCTGTCTGCAACAGTGGACCCATCCATAAATACCCGAGGGTAATTCTAACTGCTACAACCTTGTTATTGTCAATGAGGAGTCTTTTTTTTTTTTTTTTTTTTTTTTTTACGGTACGCGGGCCTCTCACTGTTGTGGCCTCTCCCGTTGCGGAGCACAGGCTCTGCAGCCATGGCTCACGGGCCCAGCCGCTCCGCGGCATGCGGGATCATCCCGGACCTGGGCACGAACCCGCGTCCCCTGCATCGGCAGGCGGACTCTCAACCACTGCGCCACCAGGGAAGCCCTAGGAGTCATTTTAATTCATCCATTTGATCATACTTTCTTCTCTTTTTTTCTCCTTATTCTTTGCATATTTCCTAACAGGGAAAGGCGGTTGGACATCATTTTTTCATTAGTTAGTCAACCTCAGAATGTTGTTATTTTAGCAATGCATGTTATCCTGCTGTTATATCTTTGGCTTTTTGGAATTACTTTGCCAAAGCAGAGAAAGTACAAATCCTAGAAACCTGTTACTCTCTAAACTTGCTTCATAAGCCAATCCAGAGTCATTTTCCACAATGGGATTGAGAAAGAAAGGTCAGTAAAGCAGCGTAGCACTTACTAGCTTACCCTTCAGATCCCATCCTTCAGCTAGCACTTTGGTGCAGGATCCCAGGAGGGCAAGACGTAGAGAATGGGGGTTAAATAAACTTCTAAAATGCTATAATTTTCCAAGGGCCATGCTTTAAAACCCTGGGATTAGTCCCTGGAAAATCATTTATTCAATTATTAAGGCAAAGTAAAGTTATGGATAATGCTTTTTCCTCCACCTGACTGGATATTTGCTAAAGCTGAGTTGTACCCATTGGCAATAGGGATTAGGAAGCTTCTGCTATTAAGTGCCAACTGTGTGTTTAATTGTTACTGCAAGAAAAATAGAATTTACTGGTAAACTGCAGAATTTGAAACAAAGTACCCTTTTTACTTTTGTAGGAATGTGGATGCTAACCAAATGTGTCCGCATGGTTTCAATTAAGTGGAGGAATGTTAAATGTAAAGCTAAATTGATGAAAATAACCAAACTTTCTGACAAACCAATAAATTGGAGTCTAGAACTCATTGCCCATACTGTATGGCAGCCAGAGAAACATTGCTAGATCATCAATTTTTACTTAATTTTTTTAGTTAGTTTATACTTGAAAAGAAAAAAGGAGTGCTAGGCAAGTAATTTAAATTCTTCCCAGCTATAAACAGAATATGCACATTGGATGTGGACTTTATTCTTCACTCTATGCAATTGAACTGATTGTTTATTCCTTTAGCAATTTCCTCAGAGAAATTTTCGGAAACCTAAGACAAAGTTTTCAGGGAACTTTCATGTCAACGTTTTGGCAAATGATCTGGCAAAATGCTAGTCACTGGACTATTTTTCTAAACTCCTCCGACTGCTCCATAGCAATCCTTAGTCTTTTAAAATAATGTTTTAATTTTCCTTCCCTCAAATTTTTTTACTCCTTCAAGTTGCTGTCATGGTGAGATGACAATGTTCTCAAAAAATTATGAGTTTGGAGAAAATTCTAAATTTCTTGCTGAAGACAGGATAAAATTACACAGAATCTAACTCTGTGCACATTTCTGCATATGTCAGAAATTTCTAGTATAGAAATTTACCTCTGAATAGGTCTTTTTATTTTGTGGGTAATGGCAGGAAAGAAACAGTTTAAACAAAAAAAAATGTGGAAGCTAGGGCCATCATCTTTACTGTTGTGGTCTTCGTGTGATGTGAAATGGGCACTCCTCGCTGAATCATGGCCCGCGAACCCTGTCCCCACACCTCGGTCCCCATCGCCCTACAGGTTCAGAGGCCTCCTGAGATCCTCTTGCTTAGAAAGTAGAACTGCCGCCAAATGTGGGGCGGAGTCTCTTGGTTTTCATGGCCCTGGCTCAGGTTCAGAGGTTGCCAGATGGACCCTGTGTTCTAATTTGGTGAATTCCCAGCCAAGAGCCTATTCACAACCTATTTTATGCTGTAATTTTAACAACAGTTTTTTTTTTTTTTTTAATTAGATGATCATTCGGCACATGTTTTTGGTGACCACTCAATAAGTGTTATTTTTGCCAAATTACTTTTTGGGCACTGTCATGAAATGGCTCCTTTAAATGCTTTCAGATCAAGTTTTCAAACCTTTTTTTCAAACTCACCCCAAATTTTAAATCAGACATAATTAAATATATTACATATTTACATTAGACTCTATTTCAAATTTTCACTACCTATTTAAATGGCATCCAGAGGGGGAAAATAAAGTAATCTTGTCTGAGAGTAGGTAACACAGTTTTCCCTAAATTTACCTTTGGATCTAGTTGTTTCTAATGGTTCTGACTTTACTCAATTAATATTGCTGCTACCACCCCATTAGCTGCTATATTTAGTATGTATTAAGATGCTCTGTTGGTAATAAAGTATTTGAGCATTTTATGTAATGATAACCATCCTAAAGTTGTATCATCTGCACATTTTGACTAGCTTAAACCTCTAAGGTATTCATTCACATCACAGATAAAAATGTTGTACATTTGAGTCCCGTGATGAGCCACTGAACATCTCCCTCCAAGTTCAGCTGATCTGAAAATACTTATTGTGCATTCTCTGCTCAGCCTTGGGATGCAAAGATAAAGAATATTACATGATCTCTGCCCTATTTAGAGTTCAATAGGGATGATAGTAATGCACTGATTGATAAATATATTCCAGCCAGCTATGAATCCATTTAATGTTATATTCCTTAGGTCACATTCCTGATTCTTTCAATTTATTAAGTGGCTTCTATATATCAGGCAATATGATAGGTCTTGGGAAAAAAATAAAATATGGTCTGTGATCATTATTTCATCTACAAATTTATCCTGAAAGACTGTATCAAGGGTTTTGCTATAATCAGTATCCACTATGCCAGTTGATTTAGGATAGTTTCCACCATGTGGCTTTACTAAAGTCGTATAGCCATGGCTTGTAGAGAGCAAGCCTAGCTCTCAAGTTTAGGATGGTACCTGAAGCTTTCTGATACTCTGTCTCCTTAGACATCCCTTTGACTTTATCAACCTCTTTTGTAGGTTTTATATTTTTCTTATTACTTTATTTTTAGAAAACTCCATCGTATATTTGTATTTTTTTAATATATAAATTTATTTATTTATTTAAGTTATTTATTGATTTTTGGCTGCGTTGGGTTCATTGCTGCGCACGGGCTTTCTCTAGTTGCAGCGAGTGGGTCTACTCTTCATTGTGGTGCGCAGGCTTCTTATTGTGGTGGCTTCTCGTTGCGGAGCACGGGCTCTAGGCACGTATGCTTCAGTAGTCGTGGCACGCAGGCTCAGTAGTTATGGCTTGAGGGCTGTAGAGCACAGGCTCAGCAGTTGTGGTGCATGGGTTTAGTTGCTCCGTGGCATGTGGGATCTTCCCGGACCAGGGCTCGAACCCGTGTCCCCTGCATTAGCAGGCGGATTCTTAACCACTGTGCCACCAGGGAAGTCCTGTATATTTGTATTTCTCATTCATCCTTTCTTCTCTAGTCTTTCAAAACTCCCTGCTCTCCAGTTCTATCCAGGACTTCTCAATTTTCACACTAGTGTTCAACCTTAAGTCATTTTATCACCCATTCCAACATTAGTACTTTCAAGAGATATGTAAGGACATCTAATAAATGTGTTGGGCATGATATTTATCAGTTGTTGTACATTATCACTCTCATTATACATTTGCTTTAAATATACCTGAGATCACTTTTGTCTCTAGCCAGAAGAAGTTGTCATGTGTAATATGGGGTAAGAAACGTTACTCTTTACACCACAGAATCAAGGCCTGATAAATGCAAGGTTACTATGAGGATGGTGGAGCAGTGTATTTCAGAGAGGTTTTCAGGAAGGTCTTAATGTAACATTCTGCACTAAAATACCATTAAGCCCACTTCATCCAATTTGCCCTTCAAGGCCCATTTAGAGTACTTATGAACCTTCCCATCACAGCATAAGAGTTAATACAGTTTAGAAGCTTTTCCACTTGAGGGATGGTCAACCGTTTTATAATCCTTTAATTACAATTCTGTGCTGTCATTTTGGTGCAGAAGTGTTAACATTCGGATCCAACAATCATTTATTATTGAGGGCCTATTGAGTATAGGTGCTCTAATAGGCACTTTCATAATAAATTGTTATTCTCTATTTCAACAAGTATATTGAGAACTTATTATGTGTCAAGTTTGTGTACTATATGGAAGATTTGATATTTTGTCTAAAATCTTGGGAGAATCCTATTGAATGTAAAATATGAAGTTAAAGCCTCTAAGAAAGTTCTTTGTGTTTATTTTACCAAAATAATTGTGTGAAAGTTTCCCATATTCCAGAATCTTAGATACAGAACAACAACAAAACAAAGTGAGAAACTTTTATTATAGGAATATTGTTAATATTTTTATTTGATTTTCTCAACAGAATACAGAATAAAGCAAAGATCATGTATGAGAGAAATATATACATTTTTCCTTTTTACATTTTTTCTTTTATTTTTGTCTTTTTTCTGCTTGAAAGTCACAATAATGTACAATGAATATAAATTTACAACATATTTAATACTTTTGTATTTTATATGAATTTTAATGTCAATATTCAAATTCAAACAGTGGTTTGGATGAATCCAATTTATATATGAATGACTCAATTTTGGTCACCAGGAAACTTGTGTAACTCACTTTTTGGTGGATTCCCTTATATTCGCCTTTCAAAAGTGCTGACTTGTCAGTGTTGGTTAAATTCTAAAAAGAGATCAGCATGGAACTCAGAATAGGCTCACAACTCAGATAGAAAACCTTGTTCCCAGTTCTAATTTAGGCTGTAATATTAGCCATATTCTTTTGCTTCTCCATATTTAGCACTGGTAAATTTCTATTGAATAACAATCTATAGGGATTCACTAAAAATAATTTTAATTTTAAGAAGTTTAAAATAATAATAAAAAACAATAACAGCAACATCAGTTATATTAGCTAATATTTATAACACTAATTGTTTTAAATATACCCTCTTTTTATCCTTAAAGCACTTTATGATTGTAGGTTATCAATATTATCTCCATTTTGCAGCTGAAGAAACTGAGGTTTCAAGAGGTTAGATATCTGCCATGTTCTTAATGCATATTTTATTGAGCCTCCTTTGGATCTTTCTCTCCATTTGTCTTGTATGAATATTACAGTGATAATAGGTATACCTAAAAATCTAAAACCAGTTCTCATCACCATTGTTTGAAAGGTTTTGTGTAAATATGTGTGTGTGTGTGTGTGTGTATTCATACAAATGCTTACCTAAATAGTGTATAGAATCTGATGTAACATATAAAAATACTAAAGAAATGCTAGATTTGAAATTAAAAATAATATTGTTCAATTGTTAGTAGCATCAAAGAAACATTTGAAAATAATATTATAGAAGGTTAAACAAATGGGAGAGGGGTTATAATCTCAGGCAGTTTTTGAGATTTAGCGAGAAACCAGTAGGGTCCTTGGGACAGCCTTTAGAAAATGCTTTTGCACAGGATGACCTCTTTTTTTTCCTTCGGGCTGTAACAAAGGGCATTTTGTTAATAGAGCAATTTATGTCAAATCCTTTTTTGAGCCCAGGAAGACCAGATTTTTTCTCCCAGGTTGTATTTCTCTCATCCTTCTAAGGCCAAGGTTTGAAAAAAATCTCTAAAAGCAAGATTCAATAAATACATGGGCTTGCTAGAAATATTTAGTCACTTGGTCTTGTGATTGCGGCAAATCATTCACTTGAGCAGAACCCAAAGGGCTTGTATTTCCCGTTATGGGAAATACAATCTGGGTAAGATGGAGAAGGTTCTTTAAGGGGAGAGGTTTGTGGGTCACTTCAAAGTTGCGCATGCTTACCTGGGGTTCTCTCCTTGAGGAAACTCAGTTAGCATCAGCGTCCATATTTCTATTTTTAGTTTAGAATGCTCATTTCTCCTCCCCACTCAGCCCTCCCTTCCTGTTTTGTTTTTTTTGTTTTTTTGTTTTTTTTGTTTTTTCTGATAGTTTTGCAGACTCAAAATGCCTCTCTCGGGACACAGTGCAGAGGTCTGGGATGTGATGCTGAACGACCAGCAGTGATTTAGAACAATCAGGACCCCCTGGATGTATTTTTATACTTTACCAGCAGTTTGATAACTAAGGACTATAAACTTTGAACGGTGATTCCAAGTCCCCATAGGCTGTCAGGCTTACAATTCACCTTCCACACTATTTTATAGAGAATGACACTAGCTCCTGCCTTTTAAAAAAAAGTACCTTCTGGTTCATTAGAAATATTGAAACATGATATGTTATAAATGTTGAAAAACTTATGATGGTTGACAGTATTCTTATGTATAAATTCCTTTTTAGGATGGCCTTTCCTTATTTGTTACTTACAGTAGCAAATAATCAGCCCAAATAAGTTATTTGAATGTACATATCCATCACATAAAACCCATTAAAATACTCATCATAGCTCTTTCCCTGCCGCCGCAGAGTCGCGCGGAGGCGCGGGTGCACTCAAGATTCAGCTCCACCTGTAACCCACCGCCATGGCCGAGAAAGGCATTGCTGCTGGGGGTGTAATGGACGTTAATACTGCTCTGGAAGAGGTGCCGAGGCCCGCTTTCGTCCACGATGGCCTAACACATGGAATTCGTGAAGCTGCCAAAGCCTTAGGCAAGCGCCAAGCCCATCTCTGTGTGCTTGCATCCAACTGTGATGAGCCTATGTATGTCAAGTTGGTGGAGGCCCTTGTGCTGAGCACCAAATCAACCTGATTAAGGTTGATGACAAGAAACTAGGGCGATGGGTAGGCCTCTGTAAAACTGACAGAGAGGGAAAACCCCGTAAAGTGGTTGGTTGCAGTTGTGTGGTGGTTAAGGACTATGGCAAAGAGGCTCAGGCCAAGGATGTCATCGAGGAGTACGTCAAATGCAAGAAATGATCAAATAAAAAAACTGGGCTCTTGTTCCTCAAAAAACAAACAAACACACATAAAAACTCGTCATATCCTTTTGGTATAGAGTGAGAATATCTTCTCATGCAAAAAAAAATGGATTCTATTTTGATTTTTAAAATTTAACAAACATTCACTGAGAATTGGCTAAATGCCTTGTACTCTGCTTAAGTTCTGGAGAGTAAAAAACAACAGCTCCTGTAGTCAAGAAGTTTCCAGGCTAGAATATTTCATTTCCACAAAAGTAGTGCTATGTTATTAAGATCACATTAAATATTATAACCAAAAAAAGGCAGTGATTTTCAAGATACGTTCTTAGTGGAACTACTGTTTAAACTGCAGTGTATTAATAGGCAATACTGCAAGGAAGTGTTCTGCAGTCAAGTACGTTTGGAAAATGCTGATTAGTCAAATTTAAATCGGATTCTTTTTGTGCCCCACCTCCAGGAGGTGGGATGATGATCAGCATCCCCAATTTACCTGAGCTCAGAATTCTTAAACACCTCCAGGAGCAGGGTCTTGTGGAAAACAGTTTTTAACAATGAAATATTCATTTTTAATGACTTTAAAACTTTTGTTAAAGGACACTTGCTAAACTAGAAAGTTCCAAGTGACAGTTCTCAGGGGACTGAAAGATCTGCTGCGTGACAGTTTGCTTTCATGGTTGGAGAGCGCCCTGAGCCTGTCAACTTCTTACCTGACATGCTGCTCCTCAGGAAATCCCAGCTCCTGTCTTTTGCCTTGTTTCCTCGGCCAACCCGTAGCCCTCCGATGATAAGAGATGGGAAAAATAGAAAGGGAGTAACCAGGAACGTCACAGAGCGGTGGCAGGTGCACTGACACGAGGGCAAATTCCTTGGCTTGATTTGGAGAGCAGCTGGGTCAGGCATCACCCTATGAATCTCCTGGGGTAACTCAGCTCCATGACACTTTCATAAACCTGAGTATTTATTTTACCAAGTGAGATGTTTCTCTGAGGCTTTGTTTATATACAGGGATAGTGGAGGCAGCTGTGAGGGACGTGGCCAAGACATTCCAGGCACCAGCCCTGGCCTCTTGGATTTTCCTTGAACACAGACGCCTGTTTTAGGGGAGATTTCTAGTGGTGCTTTATAGCTTTCAAAGTGCATTTACATAGTTCATTGCATTTGATCCTCTTATCAACCCCCTGAATTAGCGTGGCAGGAATCCTTTCCACTTTAGAGATGAGCAATTTAGGTTTAGAGATGAAAGCACTTGCCTAGAGTTACATGCTAAGGAAATAACCAAATCAGCATTAGGACACAGGTGCACTGCTTCCCAAGAAGCACCTTGAGATTTAGTAGGTCGATGATGTGGCCAGAGGTTCTGCCTTCCTAACAGTCTCCTAGGTGATTCTGATATGGCTGGTTTCTGCTAGACCATACTTTGGATAGCAAGGTTCTAACCTAATTGCCTTACATAAGTAAAAATTAATTGAAAATGTATGGGCAATTTAATTCCAAAAAGCCATCTTACCAAGATGTCACTTGAGTAACTCTGACTCATCATGGCACTAGATGTGTCTCTGTGGTCACTTAGCTATGCTGCTCATTCCTGTGGCCAGGGATGCTCCTGCCCTATGCTTTTCAATGAACACTCTCTTTTCTTTTCTTTTCTTTTTTTTTTTTTTTTTCTTTTGCGGTACGTGGGCCTCTCACTGCTGTGGCCTCT
>NC_041223.1:30800497-30801416 GCF_002837175.3 Physeter macrocephalus | reverse complement strand
GGCATGTGGGATCTTCCCGGACCGGGGCACGAACCCGTGTCCCCTGCATCGGCAGGCGGACTCATGACCACAGTGCCACCAGGGAAGCCCTGAACACTCTCTTTTCTATTTCACATTCTTTATTCACATCTGTCCATCTATCTCCCATGTTTAGACAGTTCATCTCATCTTTCTACTAATTTGGATCCATCTAATTCGTCAAAATTCAAAATATATCTTTACCAAGAATTTCCCCCAATTGAATTAAACCATCCAATCCATATCTCAGGGACTCAATTAATGAATCTCTACAAATATGTTACATATTAAATTTTTTTGGTAGCCTATAATATATTCTATGTAATACAAACATTTGTATAGAGTAATATTTACTCTAAGGAAAGAATAGAGTTTTAAAACTATCTTTATTGGAGTATAATTGCTTTACAATGGTGTGTTAGTTTCTGCTGTATAACAAAGTGAATCAGCTGTATGTATACATATGTCCCCATATCCACTCCCTCTTGCATCTCCTTCCTGCCCTCCCTATCCCACCCCTCTAGCGGGGGGTCACAAAGCACTGAGCTGATCTCCCTGTGCTATGCGGTTGCTTCCCACTAGCTATCTATTTTACATTTGGTAGTGTATATATGTCAATGCTACTCTCTCACTGCGTCCCAGCTTACAGTTCCCCCTCCCCGTGTCCTCAAGTCCATTCTCTACATCTGCTTCTTTATTCCTGTCCTACCCCTAGTTTCATCAGAACCATTTTTCTTTAGATTCCATATATATGTGTTAGCATACGGTATTTGTTTTTCTCTTTCTGACTTGCTTCACTCTGTATGACAGACTCTAAGTCCATCCACCTCACTACAAATAACTCAATTTCGTTTCTTTTTATGGCTAAGTAATAGTCCATTGTATATATGTGCCACATCTT
>NC_041223.1:30798888-30799836 GCF_002837175.3 Physeter macrocephalus | reverse complement strand
TGTGAGGTGATACCTCATTGTGGTTTTGATTTACATTTCTCTAATGATTAGTGATGTTGAGCATCCTTTCATGTGTTTTTTGGCCATCTGTATGTCTTTGGAGAAGTGTCTGTTTAGGTCTTCTGCCCATTTTTGGATTGGGTTGTTTGTTTTTTTGGGGGTTTTTTGTTGTTTTTTTTTTTCAGGAGGATAATGTAGGAATATATTTCATAAGGCAGAAAAAACATATTCCTTGACCCCAAAATTCCATTATTATTATTATTAATTAATTTATTTTTTTTGTGGGCCTCTCACTGTTGTGGCCTCTGCTGTTGCGGAGCACAGGCTCCGGACGCACAGGCTCAGAGGCCATGGGTCACGGGCCTAGCCGCTCCGTGGCATGTGGGATCTTCCTGGACTGGGGCACAAACCCGTGTCCGCTGCATCGGCAGGCAGACTCTCAACCACTGCTCCACCAGGGAAGCCCAAAAATTCCATTATTTTTAAGGAAGCAATCAGACAGTTATACAAATTATTTCTTTTTTCACACATACACACTGTATTCTATTTTTACAAGAGATAAATAAACTGACACCAAGCATTGTAAATGGATGACCACAACAAAAGCAAGAATGATTGCAGTTACCAAACATGAAACACACTCATACTATGTCCTAATATTGACATTCAGTCCAGTAATCCTCCACTGTAACAGCTCCTTTACTTTGCAGTGAAAATTGATTTGTATAATTTTTGCCTCTGAGTCCTTGTGGGATTTTTTTTTATTCAAACAGAGAGTCACAAAAATTATAATCATCCTCATCAGTTCACTCAGTCCCATGTAATTAATTTTTTTATCTTGATCTTTTGTCAGCACTTTTATGAATTCATCAGTTTTTCATTAGAGTTCTGAAAATGTGTATTCATTCAGTTCAGCAGTATAGTCAGTTACCAGAAACTTGTACTTGT
>NC_041223.1:30798175-30798793 GCF_002837175.3 Physeter macrocephalus | reverse complement strand
TTTATATTAACATATTTCCATACAAATAACCCAAAGAAAGTTTAGTATTAGGTTTTTTGGTTGTTGTTTGTTTGTTTATACTGCAGGTTCTTATTAGTCATCAATTTTATGCACATCAGTGTATACATGTCACTTGTACTTGTCAGAGTCTTTTCCATGAATACCTTGAAGATGAAACCCTTTTATAGGAACATTTTTGCAAAAGCATCAGAGTACACCCAGAACTGTCTGTAAATGACAAAAGACTTAAAAATGACCACGGTTAAAGATTTGATGAAAGTTCTTAATAATGCAATTGACAAGGAAATTTAGTTATTTCCGAGATATACATTTTAGAGTAATAACTAGAATTATGACATAACATTATAACAAAACATATAAGATTTTTAGAAATTTTATGTAATGTCTGAAACGTTTATATTAACATATTTCCATACAAATAACCCAAAGAAAGTTTAGTATTAGGTTTTTTGGTTGTTGTTTGTTTGTTTATACTGCAGGTTCTTATTAGTCATCAATTTTATGCACATCAGTGTATACATGTCAATCCCAATCGCCCAATTCAGCACACCACCATCCCCACCCCACTGCGGTTTTCCCCCCTTGGTGTCCATATGT
>NC_041223.1:30770068-30797638 GCF_002837175.3 Physeter macrocephalus | reverse complement strand
ATTTTGGAGATTAATCCTTTGTCCATTGATTCATTTGCAAATATTTTCTCCCATTCTGAGGGTTGTCTTCTTGTCTCCTTTATGGTTTCCTTTGCTGTGCAAAAACTTTTAAGTTTCATTAGGTCCCATTCGTTTATTTTTGTTTTTATTTGTATTTCTCTAGGAGGTGGGTCAAAAAGGATATCGCTGTGATTTATGTCATAGAGTGTTCTTCCTATGTTTTCCTCTAAGAGTTTTATAGTGTCTGGCTTTACATTTAGGTCTTTAATCCATTTTGAGTTTATTTCTTGTGTATGATGTTAGGAAGTGTTCTAATTTCATTCTTTTAATGTAGCTGTCCAGCTTTCCCAGCTCACCTCTTGAAGAGGCTGTCTTTTCTCCATTGTATATTCTTGCCTCCTTTATCAAAGATAAGGTGACCATATGTGCATGGGTTTATCTCTGGGCCTTCCATTCTTTTTTTTCTTTTCTTTTTTTTTTTTTTTATGTGGTACGCGGGCCTCTCACTGTTGTGGCCTCTCCCGTTGCGGAGCACAGGCTCCGGACGCGCAGGCTCAGCGGCCGTGGCTCATGGGCCGAGCCGCTCTGCGGCATGTGGGATCTTCCCAGACTGGGGCACGAACACGCGTCCCCTGCATCGGCAGGTGGACTCTCAAACACTGTGCCATCAGGGAAGCCCTGGGCTTTCTATTCTGTTCCATTGATCTATATTTCTGTTTTTGTGCCAGTACCATACTGTCTTGATTACTGTAGCTTTGTAGTAGTCTGAAGTCAGGGAGCCTGATTCCTCCAGCTCTGTTTTTCTTTTTCAAGATTATGCTGGCTATTTGGGGTCTTTGGTGTTTCCATACAAACTACAATTTTTTGTTCTTGTTCTGTGAAAAATGCCATTGGTAGTTTGATAGGGATTAAAATGAATCTGTAGATTTCTTTGGGTAGGTTAGTCATTTTCGCAATGTTGATTCTTCCAATCCAAGAACATGGTATATCTCTCCATCTGTTTGTATCATCTTTAATTTCTTTCATCAGTGTCTTATACTTTTCTGCATACAAATCTTTTGTCTCCTTAGGTAGGTTTATTCCTAGGTATTTTATTGTTTGTGTTTCAGTGGTAAATGGGAGTGTTTCCTTAATTTCTCTTTCAGATTTTTCATCATTAGTGTATAGGAATGCAAGAGATTTCTGTGCATTAATTTTGTATCCTGCAACTTTACCAAATTCATTTATTAGCTCTAGTAGTTTTCTGGTAGCATGTTTAGGATTCTCTATGTATACTATCATGTCATCTGCGAACAGTGACAGTTTTACTTCTTTTCCGATTTGGATTCCTTTTATTTTTTTTCTTCTCTGATTGCTGTGGCTAAAACTTCCAAAACTATGTTGAATAATAGTGGTGAGAGTGAGCAACCTTGTCTTGTTCCTGATGTTAGAGAAAATGGTTTCAGTTTTTCACTATTGGAAACAATGTTGGCTCTCGGTTTGTCATATATGGCCTTTATTATGTTAAGGTAGGTTCCCTCTATGCCTTCTTTCTGGAGGGTTTTTATCATAAATGGTGTTGAATTTTGTCAAAAGCTTTTTCTGCATTGATTGAGATTATCATATGGTTTTTATCCTTCAATTTGTTAATATGGTGTGTCACATTGATTGATTTTCATATATTGAAGAATCTTTGCATTCCTGGGATAAACCCCGCTTGATCATGGTGCATGGTCCTTTTAATATGCTGTTGGATTCTGTTTTCTAGTATTTTGTTGAGGATTTTTGCATCTATGTTCTTCAGTGATATTGGCCTATAGTTTCTTTTTTCTTGTGACATCTTTGTCTGGTTTTGGTATCAGGGTGATGGTGGCTTCATAGAATGAGTTTGGGAGTGTTCCTCCCTCTGTAATATTTTGGAAGAGTTTGAGAAGGATAGGTGTTAGCTCTTCTCTAAATGTTTGATAGAATTCACCTGTGAAGCTATCTGGTCCTGGGCTTTTGTTTGTTGGAATATTTTAAATCACAGTTTCAGGTTCAGTGCTTGTGATTGGTCTGTTCATATTTTCTATTTCTTCCTGGTTCAGTCTCGGAAGGTTGTACTTTTCTCAGAATTTGTCCATTTCTTCCCGGTTGTCCATTTTACTGGCATATAGTTGCTTGTAGTAATCTCTCATGATCCTTTGTATTTGTGCAGTGTTAGTTGTTACTTCTCTTTTTTCATTTCTAATTCTGTTGATTTGAATCTTCTCCCTTTTTTTCTTGATGAATCTGGCTAGTGCTTTATCAATTTTGTTTATCTTGTCAAAGAACCAGATTTAGTTTTATTGATATTTGCGATTGTTCCTTCATTTCTTTTTCATTTATTTCTGATCTGATCTTTATGATTTATTTCCCTCTACTAACTTTATTTTGTTGTTATTCTTCTTTCTCTAATTGCTTGCGGTGTAAGGTTAGGTTGTTTATTTGAGATTTTTCTTGTTTCTTGAGGTAGGATTGTATTGCTATAAACTTCCCTCTTAGAGCTGCTTTTGCTGCATCCCATAGGTTTTGGGTTGTCATGTTTTCATTGTCATTTGTTTCTAGGTATTTTTTTATTTCCTTTTGATTTTTTCAGTGATCTCTTGGTTATTTAGTAGCCTCCATGTGTTTGTAGTTTTTACAGTTTTTTTTTCCTGTAATTGATATCTAGTCTCTTAGCATTGTGGTCAGAAATATGGTTGATATGATTTCAATTTTCTTGTTTTGTGACCCAAGATATGATTTATCCTGGAGAAAGTTCCATGAGCACTTGAGAGGAAAGTGTATTCTATTGTTTTTGGATGGAATGTCCTATAAATATTAAGTCCATCTTGTTTAATGTGTCAGTTAAAGCTTGTGTTCCCTTATTTATTTTCATTTTGGATGATCTGTCCATTGGTGAAAGTGGGGTGTTAAAGTCCCCTACTATTATTGTGTTACTGTCGATTTCCCCTTTTGTGGCTGTTAGCATTTGCCTTATGTTTTGAAGTGCTCCTATGTTGGGTGCATAAATATTTACAATTGTTATATCCTCTTCTTGGATTGATCCCTTGATCACTATTTCTTTGTCTCTTTAATAGTCTTTATTTTAAAATCTATTTTGTCTGATATGAGAATTGCTAGTCTAGCTTTCTTTTGATTTCCATTTGCATGGAATATCTTTTTCCATCCCTTCACTTTCAGTCTGAATGTGTCCCTAGGTCTGATGTGTGTCTCTTGTAAACAGCATGTATATGGGTCTTGTTTTTGTATACATTCAGCCAGTCTATGTCTTTTGGTTGGAGCATTTAATCCATTCACATTTAAGGTAATTATCGATATGTATGTTCCTATGACCATTTTCTTAATAATTTTGGGTTTGTTTGGACCACTTAATCCATTCACATTTAAGGTAATTATCGATATGTATGTTCCTATGACCATTTTCTTAATAATTTTGGGTTTGTTTTTGTAGGTCCTTTTCATCTCTTGTGTTTCCCACTTAAAGAAGGTCCTTTAGCATTTGTTGTAAAGCTGGTTTGGTGGTGCTGAATTCTCTTAGCTTTTGCTTGTCTGTAAAGCTTTTGATTTCTCCATCAAATCTGAATGAGATCCTTGCTGGGTAGAGTAATCGTGGTTGTAGGTTTTTCCCTTTTATCACATTAAATATGTCCTGCCACTCCCTTCTGGCTTGCAGAGTTTCTGCTGAAAGATCAGCTGTTAACCCTATGGGGATTCCCTTGTATGTTATTTGCTGCTTTTCCCTTGCGGCTTTTAATATTTTTTCTTTGTTTGGAATTTTTGATAGTTTGATTAATATGTGTCTTGGCATGTTCCTCTTTGGCTTTATCCTGTATGGGACCCTCTTTGCTTCCTGTACTTGACAGACTCTTTCCTTTCCCATATTAGGGAAGTTTTCAACTATAATCTCTTCAAATATATTCTCAGACTCTTTCTTTTTCTCTTCTTCTTCTGGGACCCCCATTATTCGAATGTTGGTGCATTTAGTGTTGTCCCAGAGGTCTCTGAGACTGTCCTCAATTCTTTTCATTCTTTTTTCTTTATTGTGCTCTGCGGCAGTTGTTTCCACTATTTTATCTTCCAGGTCACTTATCCTTTCTTCTGCCTCAGTTATTCTGCTATAGCTTCCTTCGAGAGAATTTTTAATTTCATTTATTGTGTTGTTCATCATTGTTTGTTTGCCCTTTAGTTCCTCTAGGTCCTTGTTAAACATTTCTTGTATTTTCTGCATTCTATTTCCAAGATTTTGGATCATCTTTACTCTGAATTCTTTTTCAGGTAGACTGCATATTTTCTCTTCATTTGTTTGGTCTGGTGGGTTTTTACCTTGCTCCTTCATCTGCCGCATATTTCTCTGTCTTCTCATTTTGTTTAACTTTCTGTGTTTGGGGTCTCCTTTTTACAGGCTGCAAGTTCGTAGTTCCTGTTGTTTTGGGTGTCTGCTGTCAGTGGGTGAGGTTGGTTCAGTGACTTGTGTAGGCTTCCTGGTGGAAGGGACTGGTGCCTGTGTTCTGTTGGGTGGGGCTGGATCTTGTCTTTCTGGTGGGCGGGGCCACATCCTGTGGTGTGTTTTGGGGTGTCTGTGAACTTAGTATGACTTTAGGCAGCCTCTCTGCTAATGGGTGTGGTTGTGTTTCTGTCTTGCTAGTTGTTTGGCATGGGGCATCCAGTAGTGGAGCTTGCTGGCCGTTGGGTGGAGCTGGATCTTAGGTTTGAGACCGACATCTCTGGTAGAGCTCTCGCTGATTGATATTACATGGGGCTGGGAGGTGTCTGGTGGTCCAGTGTACTGAACTTGGCTCTCCCACCTCGGAGGCTCAGGCCTGACACCAGGCCGGAGCACCAAGACCCTGCCAGCCACACAGCTTGGAAGAAAAGGAAGAAAAAAAAACTGAAACAGATAGAACCCGAAACTAAATGGTAAAAGCATAACTAAACAGACAAAAACCACACAAAGAAACATACGCACACACATTCATAAAAAGAAAACGAACAAACAGCAACAACAATAAAACGAACCATCAGAACCCTAGAAAAAATGGTAAAAGCAAACCTAAACAGATGAAATCACACAAAGAAACATACACATACACACTCAGAAAAAAAGAAAAAAGAAAAACAAATAAAGAAGGAAAGAAGAGAGCAACCAAACCAATAAACAAAGCCACCAATGATAACAAACACTAAAAACTAAACTAAGATAAACATAAAAACCAGAAACAAATCAGATGCAGAAAGCAAATCCCAAGTCTCCAGTTGCTCCCAAAGTCCACCTCCTCAATTTGGGATGGTTCGTTGTCTATTCATGTATTCCACCGATGCAGGGTTCATCAAGTTGATTGTGTGGATTTAATCTGCTGCTCCTGAGGCTGCACGGAGAAGTTTCTCTTTCTCTTCTTTACTCGCACAGCTCCTGGAGTTCAGCTTTGGATTTGGCCCAGCCTCTGCATGTAGGCCTCCCTCAGGCATCTGTTCCCTGCCCAGACAGGAGGGGGTTAAAGCAGCTGCTGATTAGGTCTCTCTTGCTCACTCAGGACTGGGAGAGGGAGGGGTACGGTAGTCATAATTGGAGTGTGGGGCAAGCTTTTGGGAGCCGAGGCTGGCTTGACACTGCAACATCCTGATGTGCTCCATGTGTTCTCCTGGGGAAGTTGTCCCTGGATCACGGGACCCTGGCAGTGGTGGGCTGCACTGGCTCCCAGGGGTGTGTGTGCACTTGCACACAGGATTCTTAGTGGCAGCGGCGGCAGTGTTAGCATTTCATGCCTGTCTCTGGGGTCCGAGCTGATAACCATGGCTTGCGCCTCTCTCCGGAGCTCGCTTAGGCAGTGCTCTGCCTTCTGTGGGTGCACACAGAGCAGGAATCCCCTCTCCTCGGGCACCCAGAATCAGTGGTCTCTTCCCTCTTCGGCAGGTCCAGACTTTTTCCCGGACTCCCTCCCAGCTAGCTGTGGTGCACTAGCCCCTTTCAGGCTGTGTTCACACAGCCAACACCAGTCCTCTCCCTGGGATCTGACCTCCGAAGCCTGAGCCTCAGCTCCCAGCCCCCACCCACCCTGGCAGTGAGCAGACAAGTGTCTCGGGCTGGTGAGTGCTGGTCAGCACCAATCTTCTGTGCGGGAATATCTCCTCTTTGCCCTCCACACCCCTGTTGCTGCACTCTCTTCCGTGGCTCTGAAGCTTCCCCCCGCAACCCCTGTCTCCACCAGTGAAGGGCCTTCCTAGTGTGTGGAGACTTTTCCTTCTTCACAGCTCCCTCCCAGAGGTGCAGGTCCTGTCCCTCTTTTTTTGTCTCTGTTTTTTCTTTGGCCCTACCCAGGTACGTGGGGATTTTCTTGCCTTTTGGGAAGTCTGAGGTCTTCTGCCAGCGTTCAGTAGGTGTTCTGTAGGAGTTGTTCCACATGTAGATGTATTTTTGATGTATTTGTGGGGAGGAAGGTGATCTCCATGTCTTACTCCTCTGCCATCTTGAAAGTCTCTTGGAAAGAGCAGATTTTTAACTGTAGTTCTCTTGTGGATACATTTTTTTCTAGGTAGGTGAAGTGTCTCAGAATTGTATCTTGATTTAGTAGATGTGTAAGGTGTACCGTGGTACAGATAACAGTGTGAGGTAATGGTTTCCATCTGGCTTCTGGAATCACACAGGCTTGATATGAATCCCAGAACTTCTATCTATATGACCTGGGCAGTTTATCTAACTTCTTCTATACAATGAGAGTAAATGATAGTACTTATCTCTTCACATTAGAAGTTTAATAAATGTTAGAACAACATTTTGTGTTTTACAGAGAATAATTTATGTATGCATGTTATTGTCAAAATATAATATGTTGAATTTCACTTTAATATCAATTTCATAAAATTGTACATGAGGATAAGGTGCTGAGTGAATAGATAAATGATTAATTGACAATTATATACCTTTGAGAGCTGCAGTGTATGATCCTGGAGTCTTTGCTTTCTAAAGCTGTAAGATTTATTTTCTAATTAAAATAATTTAAGATTATTATGTATATTTACAAAGCCACAAATAGAAATCTTGAGTTTTCAAAATAAATGTTTATTATTTTTTTTAATTTGGAACGTTCTTGTTAAAAAAATTCAAAACAAAAATAATCTGTGGGGCTTCCCTGGTGGCGCAGTGGTTGCGCGTCCACCTGCCGATGCAGAGGAACCGGGTTCGTGCCCCGGTCTGGGAGGATCCCGCATGCCGCGGAGCGGCTGGGCCCGTGAGCCATGGCCGCTGGGCCTGCGCGTCCGGGGCCTGTTCTCCGCGGCGGGAGAGGCCACAACAGTGAGAGGCCCGCATACCGCAAAAAAAAAAAAAAAAAAAGAAAAAAATCTGTGACCTTTGTAATTATCAAGTTTGTTTTCAGTAAGGTATGAAATATCAAAAGAGATAACTCATTGTCATAGTAAGTATATATAAAGCCTTTCAAAATAATTCTGAAACTTTTTTGGGCATCGGAAATCTAGAGAGAGTTTGAATGTACAACATATAGCAGAAAAGGGGGGGCAGGTTCTAGGGGGAAACTATGTCCTTTTAAACTCACAACATGCCTCTTAACATTCATGCATACATTACTACTTCATGCAACCGTAGTGTAAACATGACAATATTTATTATTGAATACATTTCAAAACATAGTGATGAAAAGTAGAGCAAGATTACTTATTCTTGATAAATTAAATTTATATTGTGTGAGAAAATTGGCAGTCTTCTTAGCAAATAAACTTCTAAATTTCAGTAAGAGCAGTGTAGGAATAATTATTAAAATCATGTAATATATTGAGAGATTATAATCATAAAAGCATGTATACGGATGTGGATGAACTTTCCACTCTTCTAAGACCACCTTCTTCAGTATATTGCCCTCTTTTTTTTGCAAGAACAAACTTCATCAATTCTTTGCTTTCTAATGAGTCATTCCTATCAACAGACAAACGTTATTTCATCAGTCTTAACCTGTTATGAAGAAAATCTTCCTCAGCCCCACTTTCTCTTTCAGGTTTTGCCCATTTTCTCTGCTTATAGAATAATTTCTCAAAAGAGTTGACTTGTTGCCTTTGATTCCTCTTTCCCCATGCCTCTTGCATCCACACTAATCAGCCTTTCACTCTTATCCTTTTACTCCACCAGAACAGCTCTGTTAAGGTCCCCAATGACCTCTACATTGTTGAATCCAATAGTAAATTCTCAGTCTTTATGTCATTCAGCCTCTCAGTAACATTTGATGCACGTGATCTCTCCTGTGAAAAATGCTTGCTCCATGCCCCACACTGAACTCTTGATCTTTCAAACCTGCTCCTCCCATAGTAAATGGCAACTCCATCTTTCCAATTACTTAGACCAAAATCCTTGGTGTCATCCTTGACTTCTTTCTTTCTCTTAAACCCCAAATCTGATTTGTTGTCAAATCCTATTGGCTCTATGATCAAAGTATATCCAGAAATCTGGCCACTTCTACTCTTGATGGAAGATACCATCATCTCCAACCTGGATTATTATAAATCTCCCAAATTGTCTCCCTATTTCCACCCTGTCCTTTCCTATGGTCCATTCTCCATACAACAGCCAGGGATACTTTCAAGAAGTTAAGACATATAATATCATTTCTTTGTTCAAAATTCTCCAATGACTTTCCACGTCACTCAGAGTAAAAGCTGATCTCCTCATGATACCTATGAGTCCTGTATCATCTGGTGCCTGCTACTTCTGTAATCCTGACACCCCGATAGCTTTGATACACACATGTCAGGGATATTGAACTTGCTGTGTCCTTTGCTTGGATCTCCTTGTGGCTCACTCTCTCAATTTCTTTAAGAGTTTGTTCAAATTTCACCTTTTCAATGAAGCTTTCCTTGACCTGCTTATTTAAAATTGTAAGTCCTAGCCCTTTATACTCCCAGCCCTCTTCCATGCTATTTTTATTTTTATTTACTGCACTTGCTACCATATAACGAAATATATATTTTATGTAAATGCCATCAGAGTAGGGATTTTTTTCCATTGCTGTATCCCAGCACCTAGAACTTGTTCTGGCACATTATATGTATAATTTGATCCATTCGTATATATGAATGGATCAAATTAAAAATAAATTCAGCCTAATTTGGTTTAATAAAATTACTTGCATTCACCTTATATTGAACATCTGGAATTTTGTTCATATTGACTGTAGAGTATTTTAGATTCCAATCCAGTGATAATCCAATGATAAATTTCAAAGGTTGTTTTAAGTATTTTAGGAAATATTGGTTTCAATGAGAACATTACTTTATGGGAAGTAATCTACATTTGTAGTAAATGCATCAAGGAACTAGTGTATGTGAGAAAGCCCTGGCATGGATTATCAGTGATTATCAGCTTCTCAACAGTGTTCGCCTGGCTGTAAATATGGTTCTTTCCATAGTCAACGATTTAATGAGAACACTGTAGTCAAATGGAAAGAGCCTGAGATTTTAAGAAGCTTAAGCTACCCCTCATCTGTTGTGTGACCCTGGGTGAATTATTTAACCTCATTGGGTCTAAAAAAATGGTAACAACAGCAGGTTAATTGTGATGATTAAATGAAGTCTAAAAAATTCTTTGAGAGCAGGGACTTTGTTTTGTTCACTGTTATATTCTCAGTAAGTATGACATGTGAACAGTGTGTATCCAGTATTTATTCAATAAAATAAATACTTGTTGAATGAATGATGTGTGTAAAATAAATAGACCAGTCCATGGCACAGTGTGGGCACTCAATAAATGGTATCTGTATGATAGTTATTAGCAAATTAACTACATATCTTTAGTTATACAGAACACTTGGAGATTTAAGGGCATATAGTAGATTCTAGCTGACTTCAGTTGTTTGTTTTTTATTGGATAGAATTGAAGATGTTTGACTGAGTTTATAGATCAGAAATTTAAATGTAGAGTTAGAAAGTATTTTTATTTGCTTTTCCCTTGATGACAAGAACCATTCAATACTGAAACTATAGCTGTGGTTAAAATAGAAGCTGCAATACATTTTTGTTAACAGTAATGTCAAAATACAATTTCCTTTGGTTTTTCTATGAATTTGATGGTAGAACTGCAAGTTAATGGTCTTGATGCTTTTAACTGAGTTGATAACCCGCAGTCTCCTCACATAGTGCTACCACAGCAGAATCCAGATGTAGCAGTTATCCAGTTACACCACCTTGTAGACAGATCTTTGCTGATGTGTTGAATGGTTACCAGCACAGTGTTGGCCATATTTACCTCTAGACACAGAAGAGTTAACAGCAAAGGAACTGGAATTGAAATATCTAAATTCTAGTCACAGGGCTACAGTAAGTAAACATATGATGTTAAATTATTTGACTCAGTTCCTGATCTATTAAAGGTGGATAAAAAGTACATGCTTTATCCATATTTTAATGTAATTTAAAAAGGACAAGTACTTATTTACCCCGGGATGCTTTGGTTTCAAGCAACAAAATAACATCTAAAGTTTGTTTAAATAAAGGGAGAGTTTTAATAAGATAACAGGCATATCTCATGAAACCAAAGATGAGATGTGTCACTAAGGTGTGAATGAGGTTTTGGAACAGAGAACTAGAAAGCCCTCAGAAACCATAGCTCTTTAATCAACTGCCTCTTCTCTGCACCACTTGTGTTCTTTATGTTGCTTTGTGTTTCTAATTCATTTTCTTGGTTTTCCCCATAGATTGGCTCTATTGTTTGGCTCTTTATCACACCAAGTCTTCAGTTGGTAGTCTTAGCCACTAATCTAGCAACTTGACAAGTAGAGTGCCCTCAGAAAATCAATTCAATCTCTCTGTGTTTTAATAGCAAATTCCCAGAAAAGAGAATCTCAGAGACCTTGCTTGGATTAGGTGTCCCCTCTGGTCCAATCAGCCATGGCTCAGGTCTGGGTTACATTTCTTGCTGCTCATTCAGTGGGTTCTGAGGGAACTATGGGTAGACTGTTTAAAATGTGCAATGTGCACATTTTGTTTGCAATGTGCAAACAAAATGATTAGCTTTTCCGGTTCATGTCTAAACTTAATTGGAGATTAAAATTAAATATATGAAAAATGTAAATTGATCATCTGTGTGTTTTTCCCAGTATATTGATACTTGATGTAAAACATTTCTATTGTCAAGAAAATTGACGTGATTATCTGTGACCTGAAAAGGTTAATTTACTCAGAGAAGTGTCTAATTTACAAGTATGGAGTGATACAGTGGCGGGGGGGCAGTGTTCAGAGTGCTTCATTTGAGGTTTTAACACCACAACTTCCTTCTCCCAACACCTCAGTGACACCCACTCACTTAACTTTCAACTCCTTTTATCTGATATTAAAGAGAACATGAAACAGAACAAACTAGCAAACAAAAAACTCTGGGAAATATTTAGATCCTTATAAAAACACAGGAAGAAAGAGCTTGCTGGAAAAGTTTTCAAAAAGTTATATCTCTGGGGTATATGATCTATCTCAAATAATATGTTTTTATTTCATTTTATGTAAACATATATATATACACTCACACTACCAAATTAATATTGACTGGACTCCAGTGTGTTTTTGGTTACCTGAGTTCTCTGGAAAGTCTCTTTTCAAAGATTTCTAAATGAACTTTACTCATATCTCACCGCATATGTGGCTATAGAGAAAAGTTTGGGGCATATGGAATAGTATAAAAAATAGAAAAAAGCCAGAGATAATCACACAACTTATAGGCACCAATTGTTCATATTTTATCATACTTCAGTATTTTTTTCAATATTTTTTATGAATTTTTTTCAGATTGCTTATGTGCCTTGGTACCCTGTTTTTTCCACTTACTATTTTATTATATGATGCTTCTGTGTCATTAAATGCTTCATAAACATCTTTAATAGTGTCACAATGTTCTGCCAAATGGATGTGCCCTGTAGTAAAAAGTTTTGTTTACCTTTACTCTAACAGTGGACATTGAGGTTGTTTTCTATTTTACTTTATTAGAACTGCCATATGTGACAATTTTTTAGCATACAATTTCCCAATTTTTGTTATTACCATAAGGAAAATTGCCAAAAAAGAATTGCTTTGATCAAAGTTTATACACTTTTTTCATGCTTCTGAAACCATTTCCGAATTTCTTTCCAGACTCTCTGTACCATTTTACAAATTCATCAACAATGAAAAGATGTCTTTCCTTGTACCCTTGTAGTATAAAGTATAATCATTAGAAATAAAACAAATAAAAAAACAAAACAACCCTCTGCTACTGTTATAGGGAAAAATAGTATTCTGTTTTCTTTGACAACTAGCAAGATTGACTTTTTTTTTTTCACATTTAGTCACTTGGATTTCTTCTGAGGAGCATCTGTTTGTATCTTTTGCTCATTTTTTCTTTTGAGGTCCTAATGTTTTCCTTAACAACTTTTATGAACCTTCTATTTATAACCATTTGTCATAAATTTAGAAGTATCATGTTGTTTTACATACAGATGCTTTACATTTTTAGTTCATTAAATCTATTGTTCTTACTAGAAAATTTTCCTTCTGACTTTTTATTTTAAAAAACTTCAAACTTACAGAAAAAAACAAAAGAATAATCCACTGAGCCCTGTATACTCTTCAGCTAGATTCACTAGCTGACAAAGTTTTGTCGATTTTTCTCCCCCACTCTTCCTCTCTCATATATATGACACATACATATATATGTATGTGTGTGAATATATATTTGTGTGTGTGTGTATACACACACAATGAAAGAGATTTATTTATTATTGTTGAACTATTTGAAAGTAAGCTTCAGACACTTGGCTGCTAAGTTCTTCATTGTATCTCCCTTAAGAATAAGGGTATTTTTCGGCATAACTAGAATACTATTAATAATACAATTAAGACAATTAACAATTCTGTAATATCTAATGTCCATTTCATATTTGAATTTTCCCTCTTATCTCGCCAATAAACCTTTTATATTTTTATTTTTTATCCAAAATCCAATCAAATTTCATATATTGTTTCTATCATATGTCTCTTTAGTTTATTAAATACTTTAAAAAAATTTAAGAAAGTCTTTTCCTAAAAAGAGATTAAACAGGTTTCACCTATATATTCTACTAGTTTTTTAATTCTTTTTTTTAACAACAAATTTTCATATCCGATTGGAATTTATTTGGGTTACGGTGACTGCTGAATATCTCAGATTATTTTTTCTTTCTAAATAGCTTATTTTCTCCCAGCAAAATTTATAAATATTTCTTGAACTTCTAACTTATTTCTAAAGTCTTATTTCTAAGATCTTAGTCAGCATTTATTAAGTTCATATACATATTAACTAGAATCTGTTTCAGATAATTTCTCTGCTCCATTGATCTTGTACCAGATACATATGAATTTAACAATTGTAGATTTGTAATGGATTTTAATATATGATGACTCTAATCATCAGTGTTCTTATTTTCCATTGGCTTTAAAAAGTTATTGCATAAGTTTTGTTTCTTAAATAAGTGTTAGGATCTTTTTTCATATCTTCCTCCATTGTATAAAGAATACCACATTGATATTTTTATTGAGATTCTAGTAATCCTTTAGAATTATCTTTTATTAAAGTTATATATTTCTCTTACTTGATAACTCTTGGTACTTATAGGAATGTTCATCTCTATATTAACATCACTCAATAGCCCCCAAAACTTAGGTGAATATGTATGGAATATTGCTTGAAATACATGTTGTTTACCCAGTCATAGATGTTCTAAATTCTAAGCCAAGATTAAGCCACAGAGGGCCACAATTCTGTACAATATTTATTATCACCTCTCTCTTCTGCCCAAATCCACCCTCACTGTGCTTATGAAATTGTACTTTAGATGAGACCATTAGCTTTGATTATTAAAAAGATGCCTCTATTAAATTTGTTGCTGTTTCAACATTAAGGATGCTGTTTGTGGCATTATTTAGGGTCTTACTTGTGAGAATCTGTGGGAAACTTTTTTCTCTAGCCTCACTATAAGGAATGCTTTTCCCAAATAGATGCTGTGTTTTAATCTTATGGATACTGAGTCTTATAGTTTACTATATTTGAATTTGTACTTTTGTTGTTTGAAATCATAGAGCCAAATTTGTGAACCCCATTCCTTCATTTATTCCTTCAGGTCCCCAATCATTAATTAATGATTTTAAAAAATTCGTAATTTCTTGACTTTTCTTCTATGAGTACATACTTGGATCCAAAGGGAGTTTCTGCTGCCTGTTTAAATTGCTGCTTTAATTGGTTTATTTGTGATTTTTTGCCTTTCTTTTTAAAATATTGCACACTTACCTATAAACTGAAGGAATGGTTTCAGGGAGCAGTAAAAGAATGGAGAGAATACCCACTATGGTAATAATGAGCTTGAGTCTTATGTTTTAAAGAGACTGTAAGTTTCAGCTTTGCTTTGTCACTGGAGCAGGAGTCTTGTAAACACTTGAAAACCACTACATCCAGGCCTAAGCTGCCTTTGCTCCATTCATTCTATAAACCTTCACTCACGCCCTTCAAAATATGAGAGAACTGACCTCATTACTATTTGTAGAGATTTTACTTCCACAAAAGCTCAAGGCTTTTCAGGGGCTCTTAGTATTACAGCACAGATTGCAAAGATTTAAATTAGTACATTGTTATATATTCCAAAGTGTTCTTTTAAAGAATGAGTGTACCACAGTCCCTCTTCCCCAATTCAAGGAGGAGAAAGAGTTCTGATCCCATATTTAAACAGCTGCCTGAAAGGAAAAGATATTCTAGTCACACTGGGCAAAGTCTCCTGACATGTCACAGACCATTCTGCCTTCAGACAGAATAAGGTGATGACAAATTATTTACACACATGTATCAGGAGAAAGGGCTGTATGCTCCTTTCCCCTTCCTGCAACTTTCTCTTTTGATGAATGGTTTTCTTTAAAAGCTAATATCCTCATTGTAATATAAGGTGCTATAAATATATGTATGTGAACATATGTACCTGTACCTCTTTTTCTCTTGGTACTTTGTAATAAGTCAAAAGTCATATTTATCATGACATCCCTTCATGTAGAACAAAGAACCTAGAAATTTTTTTTTAAACCATTGACTTGTGCACTTTATTTATTTATTGGCCACGTGGCTTGTGGGATTTTAGTTACCAGGGATTGAACCTGGGCCCTCAGCAGTGAGAGTGCGGAGTCCTGACCACTGGACTGGCAGGGAATTCCCTAGGAAAAAAAAAAAATTTTTTTTTGTTAATAAGTAGTATTGCTAGAGGAAATAAGAAGATTACCTTTTCACAAGCTGAAGTAATAGGCTGATAAATTCAGGACCAGAGGTCATGGAGACAAATGTTTGGTTTTATTCCTAAAAGGGCAGAATAAGGTTATTAAACCTCACACCATTGCATAAGAGGTTAAGCCAATCCCTCTGAAGAGCTGGCAGACATTTTTCTTTTACACCTGGGGGTTAGGCCTCCATCTGGATTTTTTGTTCCTTGTGTGCTTTTTAGATTTTGTGTGTATGTAGCTAAGCTTTGAAGAAGTTTACTCAAAGTAATTATATCTCTGAAATTGTAGAGTGTTTTGGATTAAAGTCATAATTATTCAGTTGCCTAGTTTTTCTTCCAATAAAAATGGTAACCATTAAACTGATAAGACTCAAGAATTTCCGAAAAGCACTTGGCTGAACTATGTAATATTTGCAACTTTTAAATAAGGAAACCATTCATAGAAACATAAGAAGAGAGGTTTTTTAGCAGACAAGCTTTAGATATAGATGTTATTTTACTGTTTTGCTGTCAGTTTTGGGTTTCATAGCTAGGTCCTTTCTTTATTCTGAATAGGAATTGGTATTTATTGGTTTAAGGTGATACTGTGTAGAAATGGATTCATTTCCTTGAAGAAACACCAAATATGAAGGGGGTCAGGGTAGAATTTTCATTATACTTTATTATCAAAGAACTGTATTTTATACTATTCAATAAAATTAAACTTTAACTTCATCATAGATTTTTCACACTAACAGCCAAGTGTTGTTGCCTTTGGTGATCTCTGTAATGCCTGTTTCTGCCTTGTGATTGTTACTACTGTTAGTGGGAATTCTCCTTTAGCCACCTAGGGTACCTTATTGGATGACAACGCCAAATCTGGAAGTGCCTCCTATCCTTCAAAAAAAATGTGATGTGCATTTTGTATTTACTGGATGTTCTTGTAGCCCATATTTTTGAAAATGGGTAATATAAAAATAGTATATGGATCACTGATAGCTTTCTTTTGATTTTGATTGATTGATTATCATGTTATCATATGTACATTTTTGATTTGTTTGATTATCATATGTACATTTGATTATCATAAGTACATTTACCCAAATCTTCTGGGTAGGCATTTGCTGTAATTTTCTGGGAGTGATTTCCACATATGTGTCCATCCTTGACAAAGCAAAAGAAAGAACACTGGCCAGATTTTTCTGAGCCAGTATCTGACCTGATTTATTTCTCCCAAGGAATTATCTATCAATCAGGCTTGATTTGTAAGACATGCTTTGCTGTTTGAAGCATAACTATTCACTACTTTTAATAGAAAAATACAGGAGCTGAAAAATGGTTTTTTAAATAGAGCCAGGCCATGTAACTTATGAGCATAATCTTTTTATAAAATATTACAAAAATCCTTCCTTCCAACTTTCACATTCCAATTGAGCCTAATCACTTTGCAGGTTTTGCTGATCCAGCAGGTATGAAGCACTATACATTAAATGCAGTGTTGACAAAGGAAATTCACTAGCAAGGGTTTCATTAACTGGGGATTAAGCTAAAACCCTTTCCCAGAATTGCCAATAAATGAGACTCTAATATAAAATTTCACATTAAGTTTAGTACAACTAAAATGTGTGTGTGCACATATGTGTGTGTGCTTGCTGAATGAGTGTGTATATGAGTAAGGGCAAATCCTAAAATGAGGTTTTTTTATTATTATTTTTTAGTTGGCTGGAAGAGTACAAATTTTTCTGGTTATTTTGTAAGTATAATGTACTAAGCGAGAAAAAGTTTTACAGCTTAAAGCATACTCTGTAAATCTGTCCAAGCAGATGCAGAAATACATAATTGAGAGATTTGAAAGATGAGCTCTTTACTATGTTATATGGGTGGATTAGGTCTGATTTGAAAAAATAGTTTTAATATTAATTTTATAGAATTCACTTTTTAAGAAGGATGTTTGTAAAGTTGATCCTGAAAATGCCATTCTGAAAGAATAGTTTGCAATTTTTCTTGTATTTTCTGTTATATTTGGACTTGGTTGTAATTATTAAACTACCCTAAAGTTAGAATGAAGGTGTCTCATATCTTATTGACTTTTTTCAATACTGATGTAAGTAAAGATTTTTGAGACAAAATTGGTTGTAATTGCACATATCAATGGAAACCTAATTTTATGATTAAATTACAATAGTTGGCTATTTATTAACTGTATTTTTTAGTTAAGGGTATGAGCTTTACCAATTGTGGGTCTGAATAATATGAGCTAATACTGAATCAAATGGATAATGGCTTATTAAATTCCAGTTTGTGCTGTTGTGATCTAATTTCAATCATGAAGGCTGTGATAAGTTTGGAGATGTTTATCAAATAATCGTCCTGAGAGCTTCAAATCAACTCCATGGACAATTTGGTTTAGTTTCCCTACTTTGAGGCTGATACCTTTTATCCCACCTCTGCAAATGAGTCAAAAAAAAAAAAACTTTGAGAAGTTAAGTGACTTGCTTTTGGCCTTGCATCTTGTTTGTATGTTGTAAATGGGGGACTAGAATGCAGGTAGGTTTCCCATCATCCTGTTTAGAGTTTCCCTCATTGCATCACACTGCATTTTAATTAATTTATTAATTTCCACTAAAAAAGGTGAACTAATTCCAAATATATCCAAAATTACAGAATAGTATAGAAACCTTCATATACTCAACATCCAGATTAAATAATTATCAACTCATAACCAGTCTTTTTTCCATCTACACCCCAATTTACTTTCCTTCTCGCATATTATTTTGAAGTAAACCCCAGATATTACATACAACACACACATGCACACATATACAAAAGATGAAATTTAAGTTTATACTCATGTTTCCACAGGACTACAGGATTTTATTCTCTCTGGTAAATGTGTATCTCTTTTCTCTCAGGCTGAAATTCCTGGTTCTCAAGAGTTTGTTAGAAGTAGAATATGATCTAATTTGCTAATGACTAATTTGCTTTTACATATTACCCACATAACAGCCTCAGAATAGCAATACCAACAATATTACTGACAATATTATTGCTGAGAATTGTTTAATTTATTGTGTGTTTGTGTGTGTATGGGTCAGTGTGTGATTCTTTTTGTACTTGGGGTATAAACTATTTAATTGAATTCTTCTTCAGTTACTTGGAGATGACAATAAACCACTACAAAAATAAAATTAGGGCATGTTCAAGCATAGGAGAAAATTCTCTAGAGAGCCTCAGAAGTTTATATGGTTACAAAGTTAAACACAATGTGAGGAACTGCATAGGTAATGAAAAGCAATTCCTTTATATTTTGCATTGGTCCGTTGTGGTGAAATCATAACCAGAACACCATGCATACTCCCTAGTTCTTTTCTTTTTTTTAAAAAAATGTAAATTTATTATTATTTTTTAAAATTTATTTATTTATTTATTTATTTATTTTTGGCTGCATTGGGTCTTCATTGCTGTGCACGGGCTTTCTCTAGTTGTGGCAAGCGGGGGCTACTCTGTTGCGGTGTGTGGGCTTCTCATTGCAGTGGCTTCTCTTGTTGTGGAGCACGGACTCTTGGCGCATGGGCTTCGGTAGTTGTGGAATGTGGGCTCAGTAGTTGTGGCTCGTGGGCCGTAGAGCGCAGGCTCAGTAGTTGTGAAACACGGTCTTAGGTGCTCCACGGCATGTGGGATCTTCCCGGACCAGGGATCAAACCCATGTCTCCTGCATTGGCAGGCGGATTCTTAACCACTGCACCACCAGGGAAGTCCCCTTAGTTTTTTCTGGTGAGACAAATGAAACCATTACCAAAAATTTAAAAAATATTCTTAGAGACTAGGAAAATACAAGTAGGAAGGACACTGGGGGAAGAAAAACACTGTAATTACTCAAAATGGAGAAGTGAATCTTAGGGGAATAATTGTGTCACAGTCCTCAAGTATGAAACATTTCTTTCTCCACTAAGAATAGAAAGCTGATGAAAATTAAAATCAACCAACATTTCTGAGTATTTTTATAAACCCCAAACAGGGCTATGTCTTCTAAGGGAGACAAGAATATATGAAACCTAGTTTCTGGTTTTAGAGTTAATGTTGTAATAGATATTCTTGGGTTATCTTCCCAGTTCCTCTTCTCTGGCACGTGGTCTCAAAGCAGGTGTCCCTGGACATAGCTCATTTGTTCAGAGGTGGATATATGGACCTAAGCTGGGGTAGTCATATTGTCTCTTTCAGGAAATATCAACTGAGACTAAAAGAGTTAGGTCTCCATCTGAATAAGTCTCTTAAACACAGGAGATGTATAAGTCTGGTATGTATGGTGTGGTCATTTTTTGTTAGGTGGATAGAATTGCAACCAAAAGAAACGAAGAATATAGAAGAAAGTAGGTGTACTGAGAGAAACAGTGAGAAGAGGTGGAAAGAGCAGTCCTCTGACTCCTAAGAGCCTCCCAGTTTCTACTTTGATTTTTTTCTGGAGGCTTAGCTATATTTCTGCTATTGGATTCTGTGAGACACTCCTGCACACTCTATTTGTGGTTATCTGTTTATTTTATCCTTTCTTTACTCACTACAATATGTGAAGAACATGTTACGGCTAATATTCTAGGATTCACATGGAGTTATGACCAAACTGATTATACTTTGCAATTGTACAGTAACTGGTGGGACTTCTTGAATTCCCTGTGTCGGTGTTTCACACTTTTCACTCAACAAAGGATAAGAATGGATGCTAAGAAGCAAAAGGCATGTATTGTGCTGGGTATCTTCTGTTTGCTCCTCCAGATCTATTCCCTACCCTTCCTTCTCTCCCATAGTGCTGACCTGTATGGATTCTAAATAGACATCAAGGTTCTTATCATTGTACAGTTTTTTTCCTTTCAGATTTCATTATTTTATTAACTTTTCCTTCCCTCATTCCTTTGGCCCAGGATGGTAAGCTCTGTGTTACTGGACTGTCTTTGTTGCTGCCCCTAAAGCGACACACTTGTAAACAGTATCAACTCTCCTTAAATTATGCTATGTCAAGTGTGTCAGCAATTTCCTTGGGGACCCTGGCTAATGAAGATGGTGAGTAGTTTGGGATGTGTTGAATTGAGGTCTTGGAGATTTACACTGAGGGAAGTTCCAAAGAGAAGAGATGGGGAAAGGTCTGAACTGGTGACATACTTTTGGAAATCAGTAGCAGATAAGTAGAAGATGAGATCACCCATGTGGAGCATCAGGTGGAGGATAGAATACTGGGAACATAGACATTGATGGGGCAGGCATAGAATGGCGATCTCACAGCAGAGGGGGAAGATCCACAGGCGTCACATTATTGAGAGAACCAGGAATGTGCAGCATAAGGGTAATAAATGGGGTGGAGGGTTTTAAAAAGGGCTGTCATTATCAGCGTCTATATGTGGCAAAGAGAGCTAGTAAGATGATAGTTTAAAAAAGAAAACTCTATTTTATGTGGCAATTGCAAAGTGAAGATGGTGGAAGAAATTGAAAAGTCAATATAGACCCAGTAATGTTGTGGAGACAGAAGCTAGATTGAAGATGGTTGAGGAAGGGGTGGGAACTACCCCTTCCTCAAAAATAAGAAGGGCTAAATATAAATACCAAGTATAGAATTGGCTAATTTGAAAACCCCAATCAGACATTTAAACAATGACCTGTAAGTGGGGGAAGATACAGTCAAACTTGAACCATTTTACCTAGTTACTAAATTGTTAATATGGAATAACTTGGGCTATACCAGATTAAATATTTGAGAGTCATTATTGAGCAGATGAAAGAAGGTGAAAATACATTTGAAGAACGTATTACATGGTGACACTTACATACTACTCTTGTACAAAACTTTTGGAAATAAAATAATATTTAAATAAAGAGGAGGGAAATTTCCAAAATGTTTGAGTAGCAGATCCAGTCTGCTGCTGTATATAATTTGAAAAATCACACTTTACTTCTTTATTGTATCTCCCTAGTTCTCAGTACAAGTTTCTCTTTTTAAAGTTTGGTGGGAAAACAGAAGTATCTGAGTTTTTACTTTGACCTTTTTTTGATATAGTCAGTGGAATCAAAACTCCTTGGGACCAAAATTACATAAAACAAGTGTACATGAACAGTACTTTAAAATAAACTCAAGTTCATTAGAGTCATATCCACCACTCTTATTTGTGTCAAATAGAAAGGTGAGATGGCTTAAAAAATAATAAACATTTTCTTCTCTCAACAAAAACTCCATTTTCTACCTCAGATAAGGGTGGTCTCAAGTCATCAATAGCCGATCTGACAGAGTAAGTCTCAAATTGCTGCCATGATAATCCTTCTTTGGTATGACAGGCTGATCAGGAAAGAAATCACAAGTGTCTCAGAAATGAGCTTAGTTGGCGAACAATACTTTCATTATCATCTAATGAGGTGAATATAATCTCTTTTATCTTTATACATTAAAATAAAGTATTTTTTAAGGAACAAGTATGTTTATCTGGATAAAATAAATGATCACCTAATTATCTTTAATAATTTTGAACCCAATAGGAATAATTTAAAATGAATACGTTTTGTTTGCTCTTTCATTTATTTAAATTGCTTGTGATCTCTGTATGAAATGTCATTAAATAAAATAATAGTCATGTGAAAGTCCAGTAAGGCTTAATGTATAAGTCTACCAAACAAAGAAGCGTCATTGTTCAAATGTCTCTTGGGGTGAAAATGGAAAACAATTAAGTTTTAATGCCCAAGTTTGGTTCTCATCCCTGATTTTGTATCTAATGATCATCCTACCTGCCCTCTAGAATCGTGTTTTATATGACATTTCAGGGCTCCCATAATAATACCGTGATTATTGACCAAATCACAGGTCTAGTTGTTGAGATAGGTCAAAAGGCTTGATCTGGAGACTAGAACTAAAAGGCTTTTTTTTTTTCAATTACAAAAAGTCTTTATTTTAGTTGATTATATTTGGACTTAATACTTTATTTAGTACATTTCATTTTGGTTGTCTCAACTCCAGACCTTTGACTAGCTCAAGAAATTATTCCAACTAGAGTTACAGAGGGACTGTTTCAGGTGGATTAAAATATGATACTTGTAATATATGTTAAATAGCTTATGAAACAACAGTATTTGATGCAATAAACAATTTTTTTAATATATGAGAAATGATTTAAATATGGATCAGATTTGAAAAGTACTATGTTAAAGCCTCAGAAACAAGATTTTTTTTTTAATTCTAGGATTTTAGAAAACTCTTCAATAGCAAGCAATTACAAAATATCAATTTTTCTGAGCAATTGATACAGGTAAAAATCCAAACGTACCAAAAAATGGTACTTAGATTTCCTTGCAGGCCAATTCATTTTAAGTTTCAAATCTAGCAAGGAAGACCCAAGTGTGTTTTTATTAAAGCTTAAACAACCAGCTAGTGTAATGTTCCTGAAGTTTCATCCATTATGCTACCAATTTCTTCATACTAGAGGAACATTATATTCTCTTGTTATATCTCAAAGACAAGAAATACATTCAAGAAGTTTTGCAAGTGACAAATGAATAATTGAGAGAACAAAAGTCATAGGCAGCATTGTGCTTGCTAGAAGGTACTCAGAAGGTAGGGCAGAGATTTCCAAAGCATTTTACTGTAGTATGAACCATGTCCAGTTGCTCTTAAGTGGTGAAATCTATGGACTTGCTTTTGCATTTTTCCTGGTCCCGCAGAATTCAGAGCTCATTCAACAGTTAGCAGTGGAAATAGCCCCAGAAATCACCATGATTTTAGGTAAGGAAAACATGTCGTTATGGAGAAGGTGTAACACAATCATAGACAATTAAGACAAAGTTTCTGCTAGAAATCATAGCATCATGTGAGTTTTGTAAGAGAGTTCATTGCTCTCATACTGTTGGCAGATTATTTGGACGTTCCTTAAAAATAAGGAAATATTTGAAATTTAAAAATCAGACAAATGCGGTGAGTTTTGCTACTGAAGAAATTACTCATTCTTAGTTCAGTGGAAGCAGGCTGCTATTCCAGACGCGTTCAAGAAAATTCACGTTTCCCACTGTTGCTGGCCCTGCTCTGGATGTCTCATTATGTGAAGTAGAAAGTTTTGATCTCAATATTTTAAGACAGTACTACTCTGCCATTTTAACTCAGAAGAATAGTCTCGATAAGTAATTAATAAAAAATAAAATGAAGATCAAATCTGCACACAATTCTTTTCCTAACCCAAATTTAGATGTACAAAATGGGACCAAAGGACATTTTTCTTAGAGAAATAACAGTTACAACATAATTTAAAAAAACCAAATACCCACAATGACTTAGGTAAAAATTGATATGGATAAAAATACCATAAATTAGCTAAATCTTCGTTTATAATTTATATTGTAAAATTATTTTGAAAATAAGTTCAGTAAACAAAAAAAATAACAAAAAATGGAAATGGTTAACTGTGCCACTTTGAAAATTATCAGGGATTAAACAGACAATAAATTTTGTAAAAAAATCAGTGTATATAAATATTGATCACTAAAGGTAAAATCCTAATTAGAACGTTTATTTTCATAAACATGGATTTAGATAGCACTCAGATACAATATGATACATCCAAATGACCGTAAATTATAATATTCTATATTTAATTTTATGAATTATTATTCACTTACTGATACAATTTAATGCCAGTTTAACAATTACTTGTGAGGATAAGACCAACCAGTTATTTCTGTGTTTCACCCAAAAAAGTTACATTCTGTAAGACACTCTCATCCAGTTTTGATTTGGTGGAGCATCATGATTGTTTCATAGTCATGGCATTCTGCCACTGTTCATTTTTAAAGACAAGAATAATTTATGCCTAATCAATAGTCTATTTTGCTAGAGCTCATAATAAATCCAAAGAGAATTTCTGCATTTATTTGAGTTTAATTCAGAAAAAAAAAGGAACTGTAAAATTTAATTCCAGCAGTCCAGGACAAGTTCCATGTTTAATAACTAAATTATTACTAATAAGTCTGCTCAATGTATAATATTTTTAGAATATTTAGGACTAGGATTTATTTCAGTTGGCTTTTCACCATTTTCATGGTTATCCAGGCTTGAAAATTTAGTCATCTTTATTTTCTCTCCCTTATTTTTAATACCCTCTATGTCATCAATCTCTTTATGTATGATTAATATCTATTTTCCTCCCTTTTCTCACAGCCACAATCAGCCTGGATTACTGATTGAAGAACACTTCATGCCTGGATTACTCTGATTTGCCTGCATTTAGCCTTTTCTCACTGCTCACTATCGTTTATATTGATTCCTTTCAGCCTGGATTTCCTTTAAGTAACTAAAAATGACTCCTTTTATATCAGACTCAAACTTCTGGTTCTAGTATACAAAATGTCCAAAATCTGGCTCATTTTGCCATCCAATATTCTCTTCACTTAAGCAATCTTCTTTAATCAGATCACTGCTCTCGGAATTCCCATGCAGGTGTCATTTCCTCATTTTGTTCACACACTGTCTGCCTCTCTCCAACTGGAATTCCTCAATCTTTTTAAATTAATCAATTAAGTTATTTATTTTGGCTGCATTGGGTCTTCGTTGCTGCATGCAGGCTTTCTCTAGTTGTGGCGAGCGGGGGTTACTCTTCGTTGTGGTGCTTGGGCTTCTTATTGTGGTGGCTTCTCTTGTTGTGGAGCACAGGCTCTAGGCAAGCAGGCTTCAGTAGTTGTGACACATGGGCTTAGTTGCTCCACAGCAAGTGGGATCTTCCCAGACCAGGGTTCGAACCCATGTCCCCTGCTTTGTCAGGCAGATTCTTTTTTTTTTTTTTTTTTTTTAGGCAGATTCTTAACCACTGTGCCACCAGGGAAGTCCTAGAATTCCTCAATTCTTGTTATTACCACTCTATTATTTCACATCAACCCAGCTTTGAATACATATTTCAATTTCTACCTCCCCTTAGAGTATTTTCTGGACAACCCCAACTTATGCTGAAACTCTACATTTAATTGTCTCTCCACTACAGGATTAACCATGGAATTTTCTTGAATTGCTATTTTAAAATGAAGTCTTTCTCCCCAGATTTTAAATTCCAAAAGGAAAATTAACAATGCATCAGCCTATGCTGAGCAATGGAAACCATTAAGTCAGTGAGTAATAGATGGAATTGACATGAAGTAGTGAGACCTAAAGAATCAAAATGGCTTAAAGCATACTCTATCAGTAATACCAAATATATGCTATGATCAGGTTTTACAGACCTTAAATTAATAAACAAAAGAAAGGACTTAAAATGGAAACTTAAAGTTCAGAGATTCACATTTTCCTTTGTAATTACATAAAATACAACACAAATAATTTAAACTTAAGACAGAAAAAAAGTTATTCAATAAATATGGCTTTTTCTACAAAGAAATTTATTTTATAAGAAAGTACTTAGAATTTAGATCAAAAAAGGACTTCATAGATTCCATATATATGTGTTAACATATGGTATTTGTTTTTCTCTTTCTGACTTACTTCACTCTGTATGACAGACTCTAGGTCCATCCACCTCACTACAAATAACTCAATTTCATTTCTTTTTATGGCTGAGTAATATTCCATTGTATAATACTTAAGCTGCTCTAATTAAAATAACTGGGAGATCCATTTGAAAATAACAAATTTAAGTATAAAACTTTTAAAAAATGAAATGCCTTGTGATTATTTAGCCCCTTATTGTTGGATAACCAGGGAAGTTAAACAACTTGAACAAGTTCATACCGTTCTTATGTGGGGAAAATGGACCCTAACCCAGGACTTCTGAAGCTGGAACTGGAGTTATTTTTATAAGAGTAAATTAGGTGGGATAGGGAGGGTGGGAGGGAGGGAGATGCAGGAGGGAAGAGATATGGGAACATATGTGTATGTATAACTGATTCATTTTGTTATAAAGCAGAAACTAACACACCATTGTAAAGCAATTATACTCCAATAAAGAAGTTAAAAAAAAAAAAGGACTTCACACTGAGTTTAGAAACCCTACTACTTGACGTAAGTAAGGTTTTTAAAAAGAACAAACTTTTACGAAATTATGTCAGTATAAAACTGACAGTACTGTAGCTATTAATTTCCTTGAGAAGGTGAAAGTCATAAATTAGACTTAAAAGTGTTTCAGTTTCTTCATGAAGACTAGGAAGAACAGATAAACTGAACAAGATTTCTCTTAATTCTTATCTCCAATTGGATTTATTAAGATCAACCACTTAATTTCAGTGTTTCCTACAAAAAAATTTTCATCTCATATGGCAATTAAAGATACATTTATTGAGAAGCATGAAGAACTAAATCCTGCAGCCTGTGGCATGAAAACCATATTCACAGAAAGATAGACAAAATGAAAAGGGAGAGGACTATGTACCAGATGAAGGAACAAGATAAAATCCCAGAAAAACAACTAAATGAAGTGGAGATACACAACCTTCCAGAAAAAGAATTCAGAATAATGATAGTGAAGATGATCCAGGACCTCGGAAAAAGAATGGAAAGAACAGATAAGAGACCTAGAAGACAGAATGGTGGAAATCACTGCCATGGAACAAAATAAAGAACAAAGAATGCAAAGAAAGAAGACAGCTTAAGAGACCTCTGGGACAACAATAAGCACACCAACATTCACATTATAAGGGTCCCAGAAGAAGAAGAGAGAGAGAAAGGACCCGAGAAAATATTTGAAGAGATTATAGTCAAGAACTTCCCTAACATGGGAAAGGAAATAGCCACCTAAGTCCAGGAAGCGCAGAAAATCCCATACAGGATAAAACCAAGGAGAAACCTGTGGAGACACATAGTAAACAAATTGACAAAAATTAAAGACAAATAAAAATTATTAAAAGCAACATGGGAAAAATGACAAATAACATACAAGGAAACTCCCATAAGGTTAACAGCTGCTTTCTCAGCAGAAACTCTACAAGCCAGAAGGGAATGGCACAATATATTTAAGGGGATGAATGGGAAGACCCTACAACCAAGATTACTCCACCCAGCAAGGATCACTTTCAGATTTGACAGAGAAATCAAAAGATTTACAGACAAGCAAAAGCTAAGAGAATTCAGCACCACCAAACCAAGAACAAAGAAAACCCAAAGTTAGTAGCAGGAAAGAAATCGTAAAGATCAGAGCAGATATAAATGAAATAGAAACAAAGATCAATAAAACTAAAAGCTCATTCTTTGAGAATATAAAACTGATAAACCTTTAGCCACATTCATCAAGATAAAGGAGAGGACTCAAATCAATAAAATTAGAAATGAAAAAGGAGAAGTTACAACAGACACCGCAGAAATACAAAGCATCATAAGAGACTACTACAA
>NC_041223.1:30767865-30769697 GCF_002837175.3 Physeter macrocephalus | reverse complement strand
CAAAGATACTACAAAAAAAGAAAATTACAGACAAATATCATTGATGAATATAGAGGCAAAAATCCTCTACAGAATAGTAGCAAACAGAATCCAACAACACATTAAAAGGATCGCACACTATGTAAAAGTGGTGTTTACCCTAGGGATGCAAGGATTCTTCAATATATGCAAATCAATCAATGTGTTAAACCATATTAACAAATTGAAGGATAAAAACCATATGATCATCTCAATCGATGCAGAAAAAGCTTTTGACAAAATTCAACACTTATTTATGATAAAAACTCTCCAGAAAGTGGGCATAGAGGGAACCTATCTTTTTTCCACAGCAAACATCATTCTCAGTGGTGAAAAACAGAAAGCATTCCTTCTAAGATCAGAAACAAGACAAGGATATTCACTCTTGCCACTATTATTCAACATAGTTTTGGAAGTCCTAGCCCCAACAATTAGAGAAGAAAAGGAAATAAAAGGACTACAAATTGGAAAAGGAGAAGTAAAACTGCCACTGTTTGCAGATGACATGATACTATACATAGATAATCCTAAAGATGCCACCAGAAAACTACTAGAGCAATCCATGATTCTGGTAAATTTGCAGGATAAAAAATTAATGCACAGAAATCTCTTGCATTCCTATACACTAACAACAAAAGATCAGAAGGAGAAATTAAGGAAACACTCCCATTTACCATTGCAACAAAAAGAATAAAATTCCTAGGAATAAACCTACATCAGGAGGTAAAAGACCTGTACTCAGAAAACTATAAGATACTGATGAAAGAAATCAAAGATGACACAAACAGTTGGAGAAAGTTACCATGTTCTTGGATTGGAGGAATCAATATTGTGAAAAGGACTATTCTACTCCAAGCAATCTACAGATTCAATGCAATCCCTATCAAGCTACCAATGGCATTTTTCACAGAACTAGAACAAAAAAATTTTAAGTTTTTTTGGAGACACAAAAGACCCCAAACAGCCAAAGCAATCTTGAGGGGAAAAGAATGGAGCTGGAGGAATCTGACTCCCTGACTTCAGATTATACTACAAAGCTATAGTAATCAAGACAATATGGTACTGGCACAAAAACAGAAATATAGATCAATGGAACAGGATAGAAAGCCCAGAGATAAACCAGTGCACCTGTGGTCAACTAATCTATGAGAAAGGAGGCAAGGATATACAATGGAGAAAAGAAATTCTCTTCAATAAGTGGTGCTGGGAAAACTGGACAGCTATATGTAAAAGAATGAAATTAGAACATTCCCTAACACCATACACAAAAATAAACTCAAAATGGATTAAAGACCTAAATGTAAGACCAGACACTATAAAACTCTTAGAAGAAAACATAGGAAGAACACTTTATGACATAAATCACAGCAAAATCTTTTTTGACCCACCTCCTAGAGGAATGGGAATACAAACAAAAATAAACAAATGGGACCTAATGAAACTTAAAATCTTCTGCACAGCAAAGGAAACTATAAACAAGATGAGAAGACAACCCTCAGAATGGGAGAAAATATTTGCAAACAAATCAACGGATAAAGGTTTAAGCTCCAGAATATATAAATAGGTCATGCAGCTTAATATTAAAAAACAAACAACCTGGGCTTCCTTGGTGGTGCAGTGGTTGAGAGTCTGCCTGCCAATGCAGGGGACAGGGGTTCGTGCCCTGGTCCGGGAAGATCCCACATGCCACGGAACAGCTAGGCCCATGAACCATGGCTGCTGAGCCTGCACGTCCAGAGCCTGTGCTCTGCAACGGGAGAGGCCACAACAGTGGAGAGGCCCATGTACTGCAAAAAAAAAAAAAAAAAAAAAAA
>NC_041223.1:30737981-30767588 GCF_002837175.3 Physeter macrocephalus | reverse complement strand
AAAACTACAATGAGGTATCACCTCACACCAGTTAGAATGAACATCATCAGAAAATCTACAAACAATAAATGCCGGAGAGGGTGTGGAGAAAAGGAAACCCTCTTGCACTATTGGTGGGAATGTAAATTGATTCAGCCACCCAGCAATCCCACTACTGGGCTTATACCCAGAGAAAACCATAATTCAAAAAGACACATGCACCCCAATGTTCATTGCAGCACTATTTACAATAACCAGGTCCTGGAAGCAACCTAAATGCCCAACAACAGATGAATGGATCAAGAAGATGTGGTACATATATAAAATGGAATATTTCTCAGCCATATAAAGGAATGAAACTGGGTCATTTGTAGAGATGTGGATGAACCTAGAGACTGTCGTACAGAGTGAAATAAGTCAGAAAGAGAAAAACAAATATCGCATATTAATGCATATATGTGGAATCTAGAAAAATGGTACTGATGAACCAGTTTGCGAGGCAGAAATAGAGACACAGATGCAGAGAACAAACCTCTAGACACCAAGGGGGAGAAAACGGAGATAGTGGTGGTGGTGGGATGAATTGGGAGATTGGGATTGACATGTATACACTAATATGTATAAAATAGATAACTAATAAGAACCTGCTGTATAAAAAATAAATAAATAAAAATTTTAAAAAGATACATTTATCATCTCATATGTGCTTAGCCAACACCAGGATAGATAATTCTCTGAAGGGTCTATTCCAGACAGTCCAAAGTTGGACATGCCTTGTTCTTATCTCTGTTCTGACTTCCAAATCATAGCTATCCTTCATTTTATGGCAGAATGTTCTTCAGTGTTTTCCTTTTCCTTTTCTTTTACAAGCTCCTCTGTTTTTCTTTTCTTTTTCTTAAAATTTATTTTGTTGAAGTATAGTTGATTTAAAATATTGTGTTAATTTCTGCTGTACAGCAAAATGATTCACTTATACATATACATGCATTCTTTTTCATATTCTTTTTCATTATGGTTTATCACAGGATATTGAATGTATTTCCCTGTGCTATAGAGTAGGACCTTGTTGTTTATCCGTTCTATATATAATAGTTTGCATCTGCTAATCCCAAACTCCCAATCCATCCCTCCCCAGGTTCCTCTGATTTTCTGAAAGTATAGAATTTACTCGTCCAACATTATCGACATTTAGTTTTTGGTAGCTATGTCAACCTTCCCTCTTCCCTCTAGAATCGAAGACCACAGATCAAACCTACTTCCGCCACGTATGAGCTGTTGACCTTAAGCCAGATAATATCTCGGAAGCTCAGAGTACTTATCTGTAAAACCTGTGAGTGAAAAGAATGCCTGCTTTCATAAAGCTCTTGGGATAATTGAACTTACTCTGAAGTTATTTCAATACTTCAGAAGGTATGGTGTCCCTTCCAACTCCGAAAACATGTATTTCTTGACTGAGTCTGGATATATTGCAATGTAAAAGTTACTGAAAATTAAATTATAATACACACTGATTCGTCATTTAATACATACATTAAAAATTTTTTTAAGTGTTTATTTTGAGGAAAAAATGATTTAAATTGGGCAACATCCAATGTAGCAGATAGAAAGGAGCTCTGAGGAGCTGTACAAAATGAAAGACTTTCATAGCCAGAAGGATACATGAACAAGGAAGTTATACCAGGCAAAACTGGGTCTGTTATTGCCAGGCTAATTTCCTTTAGGGTATGGCAGGGGTCTACCAGGCAGATGATTAACTAGTGCTGATCAGGAGATTCCTAATTGACTAGTTTAAAATTCCATTTCTGGAAGAGCCAAAACTATAATTAAGTCTTGGTTGGGGAAGTGGGTCTTGGCATAAGTGACTCCATTTTGGGTCTATTGTCCTGTTTTTTAACATATGAAATAAAAGATGCAACCTCAAAAATAAAAAAGATGTTAATAGGAGACGCAGAGGTATTCATTTGATACAAGAAAAACAGATCAAAGTAAATAGTCTTGTTTTCTCATTGTAAATTTACCTGCTCATCTGCACATAAAATTGGATATGGACTATATTGCATATACTGCACATAAAAATGGAATCCAGTTATTCAAAATCTGTGTATTTTTGTGTGCTACTTATCAGAATATTTACCAGGATTAGAGGTGTATATCAAAGTCAAGGCCATTGCTAGTCACCAACTAATTCTTAAACTTTCTTTATGCTAAAGATAATTCAGAGTAAAATATTAACAATTTAGCTAGATATTTTAAAAAAACAAAAGCTTAAAAAGCTGTCTTGAAAACTGTGAGCTATGTCACAGTTTGAATCCTAGGAATGTCACTTCAATAAGATGGACTCATATCAAATGTCTGCTATAATCATTCCTAGAACACATCGAGTTCTTTGTGTCAGACCCTGCATGGAGCACTTCACAGAGTTTAACTCAACAACCGCTCGCTAAGCCCCATGGGGAAAGTACTATTATTCTCCAGGCTTTACTGGGGAGGACACAGGAGAAACGACCAAGAAATGAAACAACAAACAAACAAACCACATCTCTGTTCAGGGTTTGGTGTGTGGGCTGATGTATTAGAAGAGAGGTTCATGGAGATTTCAAGGGAAACAGGAAATAAAGCAGGAAACCTATGAAAAGACTAGGTTCTAATCCAGAGAGGCATCTTTGGATACTTCAGCCCATTAGGACTAACCATTGGTTTTCCTTTACCAAAATGAAAACCTATTTCTTGTCTCAGAGAATCCTGGGTTTGTTTTTTTTTTTTTTTTTTTTTTCAATTTTCAGTTTAACTTTGAATTGTAAGATGTAGGACCCCAGTGGTTCTAAACTCTATATTCTTTTTCCTTCTTTACCTCTGCCTTGAGCATATATAATGGTAAAAAAATTAAATATATAAAATAGAAGCAATAAAATATAAAATAAAATTAAAATTAGACTGATACAATTTATGCTGAGTTTTAGGGGAATGTGTTGTCTGTTTTTATTTTTAACATCTTTATTGGAGTATAATTGTTTTACAATGTTGTTGTAGTTTCTGCTGTATAACAAAATGAATCAGCTATATGTATACATATATCCCCATATCCTCTCCCTCTTGTGCCTCCCTCTCACTCTCCCTATCCCACCTCTCTAGGTGGTCAGAAAGCACTGAGCTGATCTCCCTGTGCTATGTGGCTGCTTCCCACTAGCTATCTATTTTACATTTGGTAGTGTATATATGTCCATGCCACTCTTTCACTCTGTCCTAGCTTACACTTCCCCGTCCCTGTGTCCTCAAGTCCATTCTCTACATCTGCTTCTTTATTCCTGTCCTGCCCCTAGGTTCATCAAAACCATTTTTTTTTAGATTCCATATATATGTGTTAGCATATGGTATTTGTTTTTCTTTCTGACTTACTTCACTCTTTGTGACAGACTCTGTGTCCATACACCTCACTACAAATAACTCAATTTCATTTCTTTTTATGGCTGAGTAATATTCCATTGTATATATGTGCCACATCTTCTTTATCCATTCATCTGTTGATGGACACCTAGGTCGCTTCCATGTCCTGGCTATTGTAAATAGTGCTTCAATGAACATTGTGGTACATGCTTCCTTTTGAATTATGGTTTTCTCAGGGTATATGCCCAGTAGTGGGATTGCTGTGTCATATGGTAGATCTATTTTTAGTTTTTGAAGGAATCTCCATACTGTTCTCCATAGTGGCTGTATCAATTTACACTCCCACCAACAGTGCAGAAGCGTTCCCTGTTTTGATTTGCATTTCTCTAATGATTAGTGATGTTGAGCATCCTTTCATGTGTTTGTTGACAATCTGTACATCTTCTTTGGAGAAATGTCTATGTAGGTCTTCCGCCCATTTTTGGATTGAGTTGTATGGTTTTTTGATATTGAGCTGCATGAGCTGCTTGTATATTTTGGAGATTAATCCTTTGTCAGTTGCTTTGTTTGCAAATATTTTCTCCCATTCTGAGGGTTGTCTTTTCGTCTTGCTTATGGTTTCCTTTGCTGTGCAAAACTTTTAAGTTTCATTAGGTCCCTTTTTTTATTTCTGTTTTTATTTCCATTTCTCTACGAGGTGGGTCAAAAGGATCTTGCTGTGATTTATGTCATAGAGTGTTCTGCCTGTGTTTTCCTCTAAGAGTTTTATCATGTCTGGCCTTACATTTAGGTCTTTAATCCATTTTGACTTTATTTTTGTGTATGGTGTTTGGAAGTGTTCTAAGCTCATTCTTTTACATGTAGCTGTCCAGTTTCCCCAGTGCCACTTATTGAAGAGGTTTTCTTTTCTCCATTGTATATTCTTGCCTCCTTTTTCAATGATAAGGTGACCATATGTGCATGATTTTATCTCTGGGCTTTCTCTCCTGTTCCACTGATTTATATTTCTGTTTTTCTGCCAGTACCATACTGTCTTGATTACTGTAGCTTCGTAGTATAGTGTGAAGTCAGGGAGCCTGATTCCTCCAGCTCTGTTTTTCTTTCTCAAGATTGTTTTGGCTATTCGGGGTCTTCGGTGTTTCCATACAAATTGTAAAATTTTTTGTTCTAGTTCTGTGAAAAATGCCATTGGTAGTTTGATAGGGATTGCTTTGGGTAGTATAGCAATCTGTGGGTTGCTTTGGGTAGTATAGTCATTTTCACAGTGTTGATTCTTCCAATCTAAGAACATGGTATATCTCTCCAGCTGTTTGTATCATCTTTAATTCTTTCATCAGTGTCTTATAGTTTTCTGAGTACAGGTATTTTGTCTTCTTAGGTAGGTTTGTTCCTAGGTATTTATTCTTTTTGTTGCAATGGTAAATGAGAGTGTTTTCTTAATTTCTCTTTCAGATTTTTCATCATTAGTGTATAGGAATGCAAGAGATTTCTGTGCATTAATCTTGTATCCTGCTACTTTACCAAATTTATTGATTAACTTTTAGTTTTCTGGTAGCATCTTTAGGATGCTCTATGTATAGTATCATGTCATCTGCAAACAGTGACAGTTTTACTTCTTCTTTTCTGATTTGGATTCCTTTTATTTCCTTTTCTTCTCTGATTGCTGTGTCTAAAACTTCCAAAACTATGATGAATAATAGCAGTGATAGTGGGCCACCTTATCTTGTTCCTGATTTTAGAGGAAATGGTTTCTGTTTTTCACCATTGAGAATGATGTTGGCTGTAGGTTTGTCGTATATGGCCTTTATTATGTTGAGGTAGGTTCCCTCTATGCCTACTTTCTGGAGGGTTTTTATCATAAATGGGTGTTGAATTTTGTCTAAAGCTTTTTCTGCATCGATTGAGATTATCATATGGTTTTTATCCTTCAATTTGTTAATATGGTGTTCACATTAATTGATTTGCATATATTGAAGAATTCTTGCATTCCTGGGATAAACCCCACTTGATCATGGTGTATGATCCTTTTAGTGTGCTGTTGGGTTCTGTTTTCTAGTATTTTGTTGAGGATTTTTGCATATATGTTCATCAGTGATATTGGCCTCTAGTTTTCTTTTTTTGTGACATCTTTGTCTGGTTTTGGTATCAGGGTGATGGTGGCCTTGTAGAATGAGTTTGGGAGTGTTCCCCCCTCTGCTATATTTTGGAAGAGTTTGAGAAGGATAGATGTTAGCTCTTCTCTAAATGTTTGTTAGAATTCGCCTATGAAGGCATCTGGTCCTGGGCATTTTTTTGTTGGAATTTTTTTTTTTTTTTCGGTATGTGGTCCTCTCACTGTTGTGGCCTCTCCCGTTGCAGAGCACAGGCTCCAGATGCACAGGCTCAGCAGCCATGTCTCATGGTCCCAGCCTCTCTGTGGCATGTGGGATCCTCCTGGACCGGGACACGAACCTGTGTCCCCTGCATCAGCAGGCGGACTCCCAACCACTGCGCCACCAGGGAAGCCCCTGGAATATTTTTAATCACAATTTCAATTTCATTATTTGTGATTGGTCTGTTCATATTTTCTATTTCTTCCTGGTTCAGTCTCGGAAGGTTGTACTTTTCTCAGAATTTGTCCATTTCTTCCAGGTTGTCCATTTTTTTGCCATATTGTTACTTGTAGTAATCTCTCATGATCCTTTGTATTTCTGCAGTGTCAGTTGTTACTTCTCTTTTTTCATTTCTAATTCTGTTGATTTTAGTCTTCTCCCTTTATGTCTTGGTGAGTCTGGCTAATGGTTTATCAATTTTATTTATCTTCTTGAAGAACCAACTTTTAGCTTTATTGAACTTTGCTATTGTTTCTTTCATTTCTTTTTCACTTATTTCTGATCTGATCTTTATGATTTCTTTCCTTCTCCTAACTTTTTTTTTGTTGTTGTTGTTCTTCTTCCTCTGATTGCTTGAGGTGTAAGGTTACATTGTTTCTTGTGGCAGGATTACCCTGCTATAAACTTCCCTCTTAGAACTGCTTTTGCTGCATCCCATAGATTTTAGGTTGTCGTGTTTTCATTGTCTTTTTTTTTCTAGGTATTTTTTTGATTTCTTCAGTGATCTCTTGGTTATTTAATAGCATATTGTTTAGCCTCCATGTGTTTGTATTTTTTATAGTTTTTTTCCTGTAATTGATATCTAGTCTCATAGCATTGTGGTCGGTAAATATACTTGATACAATTTCAATTTTCTTTAATTTACTGAGGCTTGATTTGTGACCCAAGATATGATCTCTCCTGGAGAATGTTCCATGAGCCCTGAGGAGAAAGTGTTGTCAGTTGTTTTGGGATAGAATGTCCTATAAATATCAATTCAGTCCATCTTGTTTAATGTATCATTTAAAGCTTGTGTTTCCTTATTTATTTTCATTTTAGAGGATCTGTCCATTGGTGAAAGTGAGGTGTTAAAGTCCCCTACTATTATTTTATTACTGTCAATTTTCCCTTTTATGGCTGTTAACATTTGTGTTATGTATTGAGGTGATTGTATTTGGGTGCATGAATATTTACAATTGTTATATCTTCTTCTTGGATTGATCCCTTGATCATTATTTCTTTGTCTCTTAAAGTCTTTATTTTAAAGTCTATTTTGTCTGATATGAGTATTGCTACTCCAGCTTTCTTTTGATTTCCATTTGCATGGAATATCTTTTTCCATCCCCTCACTTGCAGTCTGTATGTGTCCCTAGGTCTGAAGTGGGTCTCTTGTAGACAGCATATATATGGGTCTTGTTTTTGTATTCATTGAGCCAGTCTATGTCTTTTGTTTGGAGCATTTAATCTATTTACATTTAAGGTAATTATTGATATTTATGTTCTTATTACCATTTTCTTAATTGTTTTGGGTTTGTTTTTGTAGGGCTTTTTCTTCTCTTGTGTTTCCCACCTAGAGAAGTTCCTTTAGCATTTTTTGTAAAGCTGGTTTGGAGGTGCTGAATTCTCTTTGGTGTTGCTTTTCTGTAAAGACTTTAATTTCTCCATCAAATCTGAATGAGATCCTTGCTGGGTAGAGTAGTCTTTGTTGTAGGATTTTCCCTTTCATCACTTTAAATATGTTCTGCCAGTCCCTTCTGGCTTGCAGAGTTTCTGCTGAATAATCAGCTGTTAACCTTATGGGGATTCCCTTGTATGTTATTTGTTGCTTTTTCCTTGCTGCTTTTAATATTTTTTCTTTGTATGGAATTTTTGATAGTTTGATTAATATGTGTCTTGGCGTGTTTCTCCTTGGATTTATCCTGTATGGGACTCTCTGTGCTTCCCAGACTTGATTGACTATTTCCTTTCCCATGTTAGGGAAGTTTTCAAGTATAATCTTCTTCAAATATTTTCTCAGAACCTTTCTTTTTCTCCTCTTCTTCTGGGACACCCATTATTCAAATGGTGGTGCGTTTAATGTTGTCCCTGAGGTCTCTGATACTGTCCTTAATTCTTTTCATTCTTTTTTCTTTTTTCTGCTCTTTGGTAGTTATTTCCACTATTTTATCTTCAAGGCCACTTATCCGTTCTTCTGTCTCAGTTATTCTTTATTGATTCCTTCTAGAGAAATTTTAATTTCATTTATTTGTTGCTCATCATCTGTTTGTTTAGCCATTTAGTTCTTCTAGGTCCTTGTTAAGCGTTTCTTGTATTTTCTGCATTCTATTTCCAAGATTTTGGATCATCTTTACTATCATTACTCTGAATTCTCTTTCAGGTAGACTGCCTATTTTCTCTTCATTTGTTTGGTCTGGTGGGTTTTTACTTTGCTCCTTCATCTGCTGCATACTTCTCTGTCTTCTCATTTTGTTTAACTTACTCTGTTTGGGGTCTCCTTTTTGCAGGCTGCAGGTTAGTAGTTCCCATTGTTTTTGGTGTCTTCCCCCAGTGGGTAATGTTGGTTCAGTTTTTTGTGTAGGCTTCCTGGTGGAGAGGACTGGTTCCTGTGTTCTGGTGAGGGGCTGGATCTTGTCTTTCTGGTGGACAGGGCTGCGTCTAGTGGTGTGTTTTGGGGTGTCTGTGAACTTAGTATGATTTTAGGCAGCCTCTTTGCTAATCAGTGGTGTTGTGTTCCTGTCTTGCTAGTTGTTTGGCATGGTGTGTCCAGTACTGGAGTTCGCTTGCTGTTGGGTGGAGGTAGATCTTAGGGTTGAGACGGGTATCTCTGGTAGAGCTCTCAGCCAATTGATACTATGTGGGGCTGGGAGGTCTCTGGTGGTGCAATGTCCTGAACTTGGCTCTCCCATCTCAGAGGCTCAGGCCTGACACCAGGCTGGAGCACCAAGACACTGTCAGCCACATGGCTCAGAAGAAAAGGGAGAAACAAAGAAAGAAAGAAAAATAAATAACTATAAATAAAAAGATTTTTAAAAAATATTAAAATAAAGATAAGAGAGAGAGAGCAACAAAACCAATAAACAAATACACCAATGATCACAAGCGCTAAATACTAAACTAAGATAAACATAAATATCAGAAACAAATCAGTTTCAGACAGCCAACCCCAAGTCTACAGTTGCTCCCAAAGTCCACCAACTCAGTTTTGGGATGATTCATTGCCTATTCAGGTATTCCACAGATGCAGGGTACAAAAAGTTGATCGTGGGGATTTAATCCACTGCTCCTGAGGCTGCACAGAGAAATTTCCCTTTCTCTTCTTTGTTCGCGCAGCTCCTGGTGTTCAGTTTTCATTTTGGCCCTACCGCCTCTGTGGGTAAGTCGCCCTCAGGCATCTGTTCCCTCCCAGACAGGAGGGGGTTAAAGCAGTGGCTGATTCGGGGACACTTGCTCATTCACGCCTGGGGGAGGGAAGGGTACAGTAGTTATAATTGGAATGTGGAGCGAGCCTGTGTCAGCAGAGGCCGGCGTGACGTTGCAACAGCCTGAGGCTCGCTGTATGTTTTCCCTGGGAAGTTGTCCCTGTATCACGGGACCCTGGCAGTGGTGGGCTGCACAGGCTCCTGGGGGGCAGGGGAGAGTGTGGAGAGTGACCTGTGCTTGCACACAGGATTCTTGGTGGCTGCAGCAGCAGCGTTAGCGTTTCATGCCCATCTGTGGGGTCTGAGCAGATAGTCGTGGCTCTCGCCCATCTCTGAAGCTCATTTAGGTGGTGCTCTGCCTTCTGTGGGCAGAAGGGAAAGGAATCCCCTCTCCTTGTGCACCCTGAAACTATGGTCTCTTGCCTCTTAGGCAGGTCCAGACTTCTCCCCTGACTCCCTCCCGTCTAGATGTGGTGCACTAGCCCCCTTCAGGCTGTGCTCACACAGCCAACACCAGTCCTCTTCCTGGGATATCACCTTTGAAGCCTGAGCCTCAGCTCCCAGCCCCCACCCACCCTGGTGGTGAGCAGACAAGCCTCTCAGGCTGGTGAGTGCTGGTTGGCAGTGATCCTCTGTGTGGGAATCTCTCCGCTTTGCCCTCTGCACTCCTGTTGCTGCGCTCTCCTCCATGGCTCCGAAGCTTCCTCCCCACCCACTCCCTGTCTCCAACAGTGAAGGGGCTTCCTAGTGTGTGGAAACTTTTCCTCCTTCACAGCTCCCTCCCAGAGGTGCAGGTCCTGTTTGTATTCTTTTGTCTCTGTCTTTTCTTTTGCCCTACCCATGTACGTGGGGATTTTCTTGCCTTTTGGGAATGCTGAAATCTTCTGCCAGTGTTCAGTGGGTGTTCTGTAGGAGTTGTTCCACATGTAGATGTATTTCTGATGTATCTGTGGGGAGGAAGGTGATTTCCCCATCTTACTCCTCTGCCATCTTGTAGGTTCCCGCCACTACATACATTTTTGATCTGACCTTCTGCATGTGATGCAGAACCAAGAAAAGGGTCATCTCTGGTCACTAGAGAAAAGAAAAATCAAGAGACAGGAAGTTTGGATGAGTTTACAAACCTTAGCCTGAATGAGATGTCCTTTATCTATCTTTCCAACTTTTTCCATCACTGTTGGCAGCAGTGTGTTTGCACAATTCATTCATTTATTCAGCCGTGTTTATTGGGTGCTTACTATTTGTTAACCCTCCATACACCATTCAGACGTTTTCTAATGGTCATGTGATAATATTCAGTTATTTCTAAGAAGTGTCAAAATTTTGACCTGTTACTCTCTAATTTAGCACTAATCTATTACCCTTAAGTCCACTGAGCACAAATATGAAAAAACATTAGAAACAATAGTATTATTATTATTGAACATTTGATAGTTTTAAACAAATATTATCATTATTCTCTTATATAGCAATCATAAGAACAAAATGCAGATTAATCTCTACTTATTATTCTTTCCTCAGTGGCATATCAAAACCAGGGTGGTGGGAGCAGTCTGCTTTGAGGGAAGGCAGACAGGGATGTGCTGCCCTTAGAAAATTTAAAAATAATAATACAACCAACTTTTAGTCAATCTGGTTTTTATTGTCACCACTTGCTAGCAATCCTAAATAAAGTTAGCTGTAAAGTACTCCTCAAAAAAATCTTCTGTCTAAATTTAAATAATTGATACAGTTACTGTTCAGTTGTAATTACATACATGTGTGAGCTTCAAATTAGCACATTTTAATTACTTATTTTTTGATAAACATCATTTTCTACGTAAAAGTTCATTTGGAAAACTTCTAGTTTTATAGTCCAGTCCCAAGACACAGAGACTCAGCTACACACATTCATTTTTAGAGCAATTTCTTAAGAATTCCAAACCCTTCTAGCTCAGTTTTGGCACAGTTTGTGTTCACAATTCCTGTGATACTATGTACTCTTGTTTTTAAAGTACTGGGTTAGAAATAAATGATGAGAGGATGGTGATGGCTAAGAGGAAGAAATAGAACTTGAATTACTTTAATTCTGTCATTCTGTGTATTCACTTAGAGTTTTTATTTATATTTAAAAATTTCAACCTGTGGAAACATTTGAAAGCCTCTAAACCTGATTCCAAAGAAACAAAAGCAGAACTGCAGTTTCTGGAATTTATTGTGAATTGGGATTTTTATGATTCTTTGTCACACTTACCATTATGGTTAAGAATTTTCCTATTTGTATATTTGTTTCTTTATGTGAAAGACACTTTCCAAAGTTAAAATTAATAAAATTGTTCTTTAATCAACTCCAAGCAAAGATAGATTTAAAAAATCTAATTATGTTCCTTATGATTATGCAAAGGTCAATTCTGATAAAATTATTTACAAGTTTACAGAAGTTAAGCTTCCAAAACAGAAAATGTGCTGTTTATTATTCACTATTGTAATTGACTAATATGCAGGTGTAAACTTTTTTCTCTTTTTCAAAAAAATACATTAGTTTATAAATATACACTTAATGTATAAAAATTTTAATTCATTACATTTTCCCATATTTTGAAATTTAATATTTTATTTTTAATTTTTAAAAATACCATGAAACATATACAAATTTCAAAAAAAGAAAAATTCACTACTTACATTTTTTCTCTGACCATATTTTTGTTTCATTACATGATTACAACTGGGGATAATTTTGTTGATGGGGAGGTGTTAAAAATGATTTGCTCCAAGCATGTCACTGTCTCTTCATTAGTAGTTTAGATACCTAAAAGCAAATGAGAAAAATAAATGATATATTTCAACATCACTACAAAGGATGCCAGGGAACTGAGGAAGAAGGCCTACTCTTTTTTAAAGAGTTTAAACAAAATACATACTATCAAAAGTAGACATTTTTATTTTAAAAATTATTTTCTTGTTGACAGACAAGAAAGAACTAAGCAAAGATTTCCATGTGGAGATAACTACCAACATTTGAATGGCTAATTGTCATTAAAATAATTCCAGGAATTGTTAGGTATTATAACTGGTGCCACAAAAAATTTTCCCTGTCTTTAGGAGATGCCAGTAAAATGATTGGCTATGGAAATTTTGAAAGAATATTTCAAAATTGTGTTTAAAAATGTGTTTAACCCAGGTTAAAAAATCCAAAGCAGACACTAATAACATCTCTTTTTCTTTAGTAGAGTTTATGATCTAAAAAACAAAGCAATCAGAAAACTTTTTAAATTGAAGTATAGTTGATTTACAATGTTAATTTCTGCTATACAGCAAAGTGATTCAGTTATACATATATATACATTTTTTGTTTATATAAGAAAACTTTTTTTGTCCAGACATGGTTTAGTTCCTTATTTTCGATTCCCCATTCCCTAACCACCTCCCCCAATCAGGGGACAAGACTAAACTATAATAAATCTCTTTTGGGGGGCTGGGGTTCTCTCTAAACCAGATCACTCTTTCTCTTTTACTCTGGTGAAGCTATTTGATATATGAGGAGCCCAAAGCAACAGAGAAAGCTGAGAGCTAATTGCAAGCGTTTGCACTGCAGGTGAGAGCCCAAGGCCAAGGTCTACAGCTTCCTAAGGCAGAGAGACCTGTCTTCAGGTTGATCATGTTGTTTCTATTTTTTAAGCCTGGACATCTTTATTAAATGATTAAATACCCATGTAACATATCCTGTCTCACCAGGACACACAGATTTTTTTTTAAGTTTGAATATCCCAGATAACACAGCCCGTGCCACCAAGGGCATGAGGAAGACTTCAAGGTAAAAACAAGCCTAACTCCTTCCAAAATGCTTGGAACTTCTTTAATGAGAAGTAAAAATTTTCACTCTAGAATTAAAAGAAGGCTTGAAAATCAAGGGATAAGTAGATTGCATCTACTTTCAGATGCTTTTTCTGAGTATAGTTTTTGCTAAGGGAAAAGTTACTAGCTGTACAAAGGGACATTAGATATTTGATGGGACACATATGAAGGGAATGGCATGAAGGGAAGCAAAAGTTGCAGGAAGATTTAACCTTCATTAACTGTGCTGTGAAGATCATCTTCAGTGTACCTGCTCACACCTCTCTGAGATACCTCATCTCAATTTACCCACTGGGTGCTGATTGCCTTTTATTTTATTGCATCACATGGATCTGTTTTTTATTTTTAAATAAATTAATTTTATTTATTTATTATTTTTGGGGGGGCTGCGTTGGGTCTTCATTGCTGCATGTGGGCTTTCTCTAGTTGCAGCGAGTGGGGGCTACTCTTCGTTGCAGTGTGTGGGCTTCTCATTGCAGTGTCTTCTCTTGTTGTGGAGCACAGGTTCTAGGCAAGCAGGCTTCAGTAGTTGTGGCACATGGGCGCAGTAGTTGTGGCTTGCGAGCTCTAGAGCACAGGCTCAGTAGTTGTGGCACACGGGCTTAGTTGCTCCGCAGCATGTGAGACCTTCCTGGACCAGGGCTTAAACCCGTGTCCCCTGCATTGGCAGGTGGATTCTTAACCACTAGGCCACCAGGGAAGTCCCTGGATCTGTTTTGCTGGCACATTTCAAGCCCTAGAACACTCGTGACCTCCTCCTAAAATCAAATTGATTTCTGCATCTGATTACTCAAAGAAGGTCTTGAGGAATAAGAAATGACTAATCTGAGAAATGAATCTCTGCCACAGTAATGATTTTGGGGTATTACCCCATCCCAGCCATATGAGTGTTTATCCTGAAATTCTTAATCCAGAGCCATTCCAGTGGGCAAGTAGGAAGAGAGTTTGTTTGGAGTAGGGGCAAGTTCCTTAAACAATTCTGAATCAGCAACTTCTTACTCTGCCTATGGATGGGGCTGGCCCTGTGTCTAGATATTCTGTAATAGTATGGAGAACTCTACACCAGACTCATGCCTTTTGCAGCCAAGATGAAGACTTTCACAATAAACAGGAGTCTTTGGTATGGATCTAGTAGTCTAGCATCTCAACAGAGACTTAGAACATTTTATTAGATCCACATGCTTTCATGGTAACTTAAATAAAAATAAATATCTAGGGTATCATAGGCATTGATTTAAGTGTTTTACATGCATTAATTTTGCTAATCCTTACAATAATCTATTGTTATTATTCTATTATCCCTATTTCATAGATAAAGAAGCCATGGCAAGCATAACATAACTTGAACTGGAGTTGCTGGAATTTGAAACCAGAGGGTAGCCTGTACCCAAATCCATGGTGTCAGCCACCACTCTAAACACCCCTTTGCCCATGACCTAGGGAATGCTTCATTCACTGTTAAAGGAGATGAAACCTCAGGCAGGTATCCCCACAACACTGTTTATCTCTGTTATTACAGTTGCCACGTCATTCTGTAAATTTTACATTTCTATCCTAATGGTGTAGGATCTTCTTGAAGACAGCTATTTTACTGTATTTATCCTTGTTTACTGTTCACATCATTTGTTTTGTGGAAGCCAGCCAGCGGGACAGGTCAGAGTTACCTAAAAGATCTGACCTGTGTCTAAGGAGCCTATGTTGCTGTCACAGGACCCCTGGAGCTGTTTTGTAACTGGTTTCATAACATGTGAGACCTTCCTGGACCAGGGCTTAAACCCGTGTCCCCTGCATTGGCAGGTGGATTCTTAACCACTAGGCCACCAGGGAAGTCCCTGGATCTGTTTTGCTGGCACATTTCAAGCCCTAGAACACTCGTGACCTCCTCCTAAAATCAAATTGATTTCTGCATCTGATTACTCAAAGAAGGTCTTGAGGAATAAGAAATGACTAATCTGAGAAATGAATCTCTGCCACAGTAATGATTTTGGGGTATTACCCCATCCCAGCCATATGAGTGTTTATCCTGAAATTCTTAATCCAGAGCCATTCCAGTGGGCAAGTAGGAAGAGAGTTTGTTTGGAGTAGGGGCAAGTTCCTTAAACAATTCTGAATCAGCAACTTCTTACTCTGCCTATGGATGGGGCTGGCCCTGTGTCTAGATATTCTGTAATAGTATGGAGAACTCTACACCAGACTCATGCCTTTTGCAGCCAAGATGAAGACTTTCACAATAAACAGGAGTCTTTGGTATGGATCTAGTAGTCTAGCATCTCAACAGAGACTTAGAACATTTTATTAGATCCACATGCTTTCATGGTAACTTAAATAAAAATAAATATCTAGGGTATCATAGGCATTGATTTAAGTGTTTTACATGCATTAATTTTGCTAATCCTTACAATAATCTATTGTTATTATTCTATTATCCCTATTTCATAGATAAAGAAGCCATGGCAAGCATAACATAACTTGAACTGGAGTTGCTGGAATTTGAAACCAGAGGGTAGCCTGTACCCAAATCCATGGTGTCAGCCACCACTCTATACACCCCTTTGCCCATGACCTAGGGAATGCTTCATTCACTGTTAAAGGAGATGAAACCTCAGGCAGGTATCCCCACAACACTGTTTATCTCTGTTATTACAGTTGCCACATCATTCTGTAAATTTTACATTTCTATCCTAATGGTGTAGGATCTTCTTGAAGACAGCTATTTTACTGTATTTATCCTTGTTTACTGTTCACATCATTTGTTTTGTGGAAGCCAGCCAGCGGGACAGGTCAGAGTTACCTAAAAGATCTGACCTGTGTCTAAGGAGCCTATGTTGCTGTCACAGGACCCCTGGAGCTGTTTTGTAACTGGTTTCATAACCAACTCTGAGCTGGGCTTTGCTCTCACAGTAATAAGACAAACATATAATGTACCTTTCAAGACCCAAACATTTGAAGTCTTGAAAAAACCTTCAAAGCACCAATCTTTAGCAAAATTAAAAATTAAAAAAATCTAACAAGAGTATACCAAGTTCCTGAATACAACCACCCAAACACAGGGGACAGAGGAACTTAAACCACTGTAGAGATACAGTCAGCAATATCCAGCATATGAGACACTGGGCAGGACAAGTGACTAGGGCTCTCCAATAAATAAAATAAAGGGAAAAATAAAACTAGAAAGAGAACCTATAGATTTTTATTTTATTTATTTTTTCATTTTAATTTTTTAAATTTTATATATTTATTCTATACAGCAGGTACTTATTAGTTATCTATTTTATACATATTAGTGTATATATGTCAATTCCAATCTCCCAATTCATCCCACCTGTGCCCCACTTTCCCCCCTTGGTGTCCATACGTTTGTTCTCTACATCTGTGTCTCAATTTCTGCCTTGCAAACCAGTTCATCTGTACCATTTTTCTAGATTCCACATATATGCGTTAATATATTTGTTTTTCTCTTTCTGACTTACTTCACTCTGTTTGACAGTCTCTAGGTCCATCCACATCTCTATAAATGACCCAGTTTTTTTCCTTTTTATGACTGATTAATATTCCATTGTATATATATATGTACCACATCTTCTTTACCCATTCGTCTGTCAGTGGGCATTTAGGTTGCTTCCATGACCTGGCTATTGTAAATAGTGCTTCAATGAGCATTGGGGTGCATGTGTCTTTTTGAATTATGGTTTTCTCTGGGTATATGCCAAGTAGTGGGATTTCTGGATTATATGGTAATTCTATTTTTAGTTTTTTAAGGAACCTCCATACTATTCTCCATAGTGGCTGTATCAATTTACATTCCCACCAACAGTGCAAGAGGGTTCCCTTTTCTCCACACCCTCTCCATCATTTGTCTGTAGATTTTCTGATGATGCCCATTCTGACCCATGTGAGGTGATACTTCATTGTAGTTTTGATTTGCATTTCTCTAATAATTAGTGATGTTGAGCAGCTTTTCATGTGCCTCTTGGCCATCTGTATGTCTTCTTTGGAGAAATGTCTATATAGTTCTTCTGCCCATTTTTTGATTGGGTTGTTTTGTGGAAGCCGCAAAGATACTACTTTTTTGTAGTATCTTTGTCTGGTTTTGGTATCAGGGTGATGGTAGCCTTGTAGAAAGAGTTTGGGAGTGTTCCTTCCTCTGCAACTTTTTGGAAGATTTTGAGAAGGATGGGTGTTAGCTCTACTCTAAATGTTTGATAGAATTCACCTGTGAAGCCATCTGGTCCTGGAACTTTGTTTTTTGAAGATTTTTATCACAGTTTGAATTTTGTTACTTGTGATTGGTCTGTTGATACTTTCTTTTTGTTCCTGGTTCAGTCTTGAAAGGTTTAAGCTTTCTAAGAAATTGTCCATTTCTTCCAGGTTGCCCATTTTATTGGCATAGAGTTGCTTGTAGTAGTCTCTTATGATGCTTTGTATTTATGTGGTATCTGTTGTAACTTCTCCTTTTTCATTTCTAATTTTATTGATTTGAGTCCTCTCCTTTTTCTTGATGAGTCTGGCTAAAAGTTGATCAATTTTGTTTATCTTCTCAAAGAACCAGCTTTTAGTTTTATTGATCTTTGCTATTGTTTTTTTTTTTGTTTCTATTTCATTTATTTCTGCTCTGATCGTTATGATTTCTTTCCTTCTACTAACTGTTTTTTTTTTTGTTGTTGTTCTTTTTTCTCTAGTTCCTTTAGGTGTAAGGTTAGATTGTTTATTTGAGATTTTTCTTGTTTCTTGAGGTAAGATTGTATTGCTATAAACTTCCCTCTTAGAACTGCTTTTGCTACATCCCCTAGGTTTTGGATCATCATGTTTTTGTTGTCATTTGTCTCTAGGTATTTTTTGATTTCCTTCTTGATTTCTTCAGTGATCTCTTGGTTATCTAGTAATGTATTGTTTATCCTCCATGTGTTTGTGTTTTTAACATTTTTTTTCCCTGTAATTGATTTCTAATCTCCTAGTGCTGTGGTCAGAAAATATGCTTGATATGATTTCAGTTTTCTTAAATTTACTGAGGTTTGATTTGTGACCCAAGATGTGATCTATCCTGGAGAATGTTCTGTGTACACTTGAGAAGAAAGTGTAATCTGCTGTTTTCAGATGGAATGTCCTATAAATATCAATTAAATCTATCTGGTCTATTGTGTCATTTAAAGCTTGTGTATCCTTATTAATTTTCTGTCATGATGATCTGTCCATTCGTGTAAGTGAGGTGTTAAGGTCCCCCACTATTATTGTGTTACTGCCAATTTCCACTTTTATAGCTGTTAGCATTTGTGTTATGTATTGAGGTACTCCTATGTTGGGTGCATATCTATTTATAATTGTTATATCTTCTTCTTGGATTGATCCTTTGATCATTATGTAGTGTCCTGCTTGTCTCTTGTAACATTCTTTATTTTAAAGTCTATTTTATCTGATATGAGTATTGCTACTCCAGCTTTCTTTTGACTTCCATTTACATGAATATTTTTTTCCTTCCCCTCACTTTCAGTCTGTATGTTTCCCTAGGTCTGAAGTGGGTCCCTTGTAGACAACATATACCTGGGTCTTGTTTTTGTATCCATTCAGCAAGCCTGTGTCTTTTGGTTGGAACATTTAATGCGATCACATTTAAGGTAATTATCAATATGTATGTTTCTATTACCATTTTCTTAAGTCTTTTGGGTTTGTTTTTGTAGGTCCTTTTCATCTCTTGTGTTTCCCACTTAAAAAAGGTCTTTTAACATTTGTTGTAGAGCTGGTTTGGTGGTGCTGAATTCTCTTAGCTTTTGCTTGTCTGTAAAGCTTTTGATTTCTCTGTCAAATCTGAAAGAGGTCCTTGCCAGGTGGAGTAATCTTGGTTGTAGTTTCTTCCCTTTCATCACCTTAAATATATCGTACCACTCCCTTCTGGCTTGTAGAGTTTCTGCTGAGAGAGCAGCTGTTAACCTTATGGGAGTTTCCTTGTATGTTATTTGTCATTTTTCCCATGTTGCTTTTAATAATTTTTATTTGTCTTTAATTTTTGTCAATTTGTTTACTATGTGTCTCGGCAGGTTTCTCCTTGCTTTTATCCTGTATGGGACTCTCTGTGCTTTCTGGACTTAGGTGGCTATTTCCTTTCCCATGTTAGGGAAGTTTTTGACTATAATCTCTTCAAATATTTTCTCGGGTCCTTTCTCTCTCTCTTCTCCTTCTGGGACCCCTATAATGTGAATGTTGGTGTGTTTATTGTTGTCCCAGAGATCTCTTAAGCTGTCTTCGTTTCTTTACATTCTTTATTCTTTATTCTGTTCCATGGCAGTGATTTCCACCATTCTGTCTTCTAGGTCTCTTGTCTGTTCTTCTGCCTCAGTTATTCTGCTATTGATTCCTTCTAGTGTATTTTTCGTTTCAGTTATTGTATTGTTCATCTCTGTTTGTTCTTTAATTTTTCTAGGTCTTTGTTGAACATTTCTTGCATCTTCTTGATCTTTACTTCCATTCTTTTTCTGAGGTCCTGGATCATCTTCACTATCATTATTCTGAATTCTTTTTCTGGAAGCTTGTGTATCTCCACTTCATTTAGTTGATTTTCTGGGGTTTTATCTTGTTCCTTCATCTGGTTCATTATCCTCTGCCTTTTCGTTTTGTCTATCTTTCTGTGAATGTGGTTTTCGTTCCACAGGCTACAAGATTGTAGTTCTTCTTGCTTCTGCTGTCTGCCCTCTGGTGGATGAGGCTATCTAAGAGGCATGTGCATGCTTCCTGATGGGAAGGACTTGTGGTGTGTAGATCTAGGTGTTGCTCTGGTGGGCAGACCTCAGTAAAACTTTCAGCCACTTGTCTGCTGATGGGTTGGACTGAGTTCCCTCCCTGTTGGTTGTTTGGCTTGAGGTGACTCAGCACTGAAGCCTACAGGCTCTTTGGTCAGGCTACTGGTGGACTCAGGGAGGGCTTACGTCAAGGAGTACTTCCCAGATCTTCTGCTCTCAGTGCCCTTGTCCCCACGGTGAGCAACAGCCACCCCCCACCTCTGCAGGAGACCATCCAACACTAGCAGGGAGGTCTGGCTCAGTCTTGTATGGGATCACTGCTCCTTCCCCCTGGGTCCTTATGTGAACAGTATTTTGTGTGTGCCTTCCAAGAGTGGAGTCTCTGTTTCCCCCAGTCCTGTCAAAGTCCTGCAATGAGTTTGATTCTCTGGGAATTCCTCCTCCTGTTGCCAGACTTCCAGGTTGGGAAACCTTATGTGGGGCTCAGAACCTTCACTCCCGTGGGTGGACTTCTGTGCTATATTTGTTCTCCAGTATGTGAGTCACCCACCCAGTGGTTATGGCTTTCGACTTTATTGTGATTGTGCTCTCCTACCATCTCATTGTGGCTTCTCCTTTGTCTTTGGATGTGGGGTATCTTTTTTGATGAGTTCCAGTGTCTTCCTGTTGATGATAGTTCAGCAGTTAGTTGTGATGCTGGTGCTCTCGCAAGAGGGAGTGAGCGCATGTCCTTCTACTCCACCATCTTGAACCTATCTCCAGAACCTATAGATTTTTAAATGACACAAGTGATGAATCAAACTAAATGCTCTGTGTAGATCCTAAGAAGCAAACTGAAACAAAAGAAAACACTTAAGTGACAATGGGGGAGGTTTGAATAGTGATAGGATATTTGGTAATATTAAGGAAATGTTAAAGATTATTGTGAATTTTTCTTTTAGATGTGAAAATGTATTGTCATGTTTTAAAAAGAACTGCTGTCTTTTAGAGACACACTCTGAAGTATTTAAAAATGAAATGGTACGTCTTGGATTTGCTTTAAAATTCATGGTGGATTTACCATGAGTTGATAATTATTTAAGCTGGGTCTTGGGTACATGCATGATAGATAGACTCATTTCACTATTTTTGTATGATTTAGACTTTTCCATAATAAAAAGTAAAAAAATAACTGGTTTTTTTTTTTTTTGTTTTGTTTTTTAGCAAAATACCTAAATAGTCCAGTATGGTTTTCTTATATGAAAACTTGGTCTGGAATTGAGCACTTGTCATTCATTAGTCAATTACTTGCTCTATCAGTTACATATGCTCTTTCCCAAACCACTCTAAAACTTAGAGGCTTAAAATAACAACAGTCATTTATTTTGGTCCCCAACCTGCAATGTGGGCAAGGCTAGCAGGGACAGCTCTTCTTTGTTCCATGCAGCATCTGATGGGGAAGTTAGCTGGGGTCTGAAGGATTTACTTTCAAGATGACTCATTCATATTGACTGTGTTAAAGAAAAAAATATTCAGTGACATTTGTTAATGCTGGTAAGGCATAGTTTTTTCAGGACTATCACCATAAGGATAGGAACTATTGCAGTGGGCTTTAACAGTGGGGAAGAAAGTTTGGGCTCAACTCTGAATACAGCACAGGCAAGTGGAAATTTGTAGCCAAGGAGCAGGGTTGAGGGCAGTGGATGGAAATTTACTAAGAGGAAACATCAGTGGTAAGGGGGATACTGGCTAAACTAACCTAACAGGATTCCCACTGAAGACAGGCCAGGGTGATCAGACATCACCTGCGGAATGATGGCAGATGAGAAACCTGATCAGATATCAAGGGTGATCAGATATCAGGGGTAGAGGAGGTTCTGGTTAAACTGACTTAACAGGGTCCTTCCTAAAACTAGATTTTAGAAGGAAGTGCACAGACAGGTGCAGGAAAATGTTCAGGAGCCTGACTAAAGTTTGTTCAAGCAAAGAATCTTTGTCAGCTGGCAAGATGGTGCTGGCTGTCAGTTTAGGAGTTCAGCCAGGGCTGTGAGCTGGGGGCCTTAGTTCCTCTCTATATGAGCTACTTGAGCTTCCTAGGGGCATGGTGGCTATGTTCCAAGAGCAGGAGTCCCAAGAGACAGGAAGTAGAAATTGCCGGTTTCTTAAGGTCTGAGCACAAAAGCACAGCAGCATTTCCTCTGGCTCTGGGTCAGGCAATCACACAGACTAGATTCAAGAGAGAGGAAAATAGACCCACCTCTCAACAGGAGAATGCCAAGAATTTTGAGGCCATGTTTTAAAATTGACCTACCAGCCTTCTTTACAGTCAATCACAGAACCTCAGGGCAGGTGTCAAACTATAGAACTGTCTTATGGAAATGACTAGAATGAATGTTACTGATGTTTGGGGCTGGAAATATAAGTGGCTTTCCTGATGGTAGGCCTGGCCTATGTGTACAGATGAGTGTTGTCTTCACATAGACAGCATTCAGGTTAATGTAAGAAGGGGTGAAACAAATCACTGGAATTGTTTGGCATGGCTGGAAGTTAAATATGGGGGCAAAGAAGGTAATCTATTGCTGAAGTCCTGAACGTAACTGCCCTCCCAATATCCCAGCTGGGTCATAGAAATGTCCTCAACTGGCTGGGCCATCAGGAACTGGGCTCTCATTCCTTTTTTCTACTCTAGTTTTGTGATAGTGCCAAGTAGTCACTGCCACCCACTTTTGCCCATGAATGTGGATAGAAACAGGGGATTTGGAAGTAGAGTGAAAGGTTGACAATGGACACATTTTTGGACCAGATCGAAGACTAAAAAAAGTGACTGGGGAAAGTGTGGGTAAGATAAGGGGTAGTTGTTGTGCTCCTTGGATTATACCAGACAATGAAAAACTTAGATTTTCCGCCACAAGTCTGAATACATTCATCCACCTAAAGTGTTCCAAGGTTAGAACCACAAGTAAATAATGATTTGAAATAAAAATTTTTCTTCTGAGACTTTTTTAGGCTAATTTTTAACTATGTTTTGTGCCAACCATATTTTCTGGGAATCTTTTTCTGTTTAACTGATTTCCATCCACCATTAAGGAATTATTTTAATTGATACATTTGCTTACCTGCTTCTGATGGAACTGTCATTTTAGACACCTCTAAATTCAGTTGTGCGTTAGACATACATTAAGTATATCCCATGAATTGTACTTGGCCTTAGAGGTCCTGGCTATTGAGATTTTAAATGAAAAATATATTTCATGAGAAAGGTCCAACAATGCTGTGGGAACACAGTGAAGAGGAATAAGCTTTGCCTCGGGAAGTTGAGGAAAGCTGCATAGAGCAGGTGACATTTGAGCTGAATCCTGATGGATGGGTGGGAGCCCGCTAGTTGGAGAGAGAGGAAATAACATGTTCAAATGTCCAGAGTTGTGAAAAATTCATGGTATGTTGTGTGATAGAAGATTGATGAACTGACTCAGTGGGGAGCAATGTGATTGGTGAGGTGCTCTTTCTCTTGTCATTTTTTTTCTGATCTAGACTGAGAAGAAAAAATTCCAGAGAAGTAAAGCAGTCTTCATCACAGACGAGAAAAACATCAGCCCCCATAAGAATCCCCCATGCCTGTCTTGGATACTGTAAAGAACCACATATGCTGTACCAAGGAGTTTGAACTTCCACTTACAGGCAAAGGAGTGGGTGACTTTAAGCAGGTGGATGAAATGATCATATGTCTTGGACAAGGCAGTGGCTAGGAGGGGATGGGCTATATAGATGTGACAAAAATGGAGGAGGCAGAGTCAACAGAATTTACTGTTTTATTGTTTAAGGAGGAGACTGAAAGAGAGAAAGGGAGGCATTGAGTTTGGACACTTGGTACTATGGTGATGTCATTTGCAGACAAACAAGGGGGAGATTTTTCGAGGAGTGAGCAGTGAGAGAGACGATGGGCTAGTGATGCCTGAGGAGTCTGAAGTACGTCCAGGTATTGTTATGGGTCAGATGCCCAGGAGAGGTCACGATGAAGTTTGTGTGCATGTAGGGCACTAACTGTTGAAGTCGTGGAAACAGATATCTTTTAACATTCTTTTCTTTCAAAACTATTTTGAACTTAACTCCTTCATTCTATTTAAGGAAATGCTTGTGTACTTTACATATCTTTCTGGACTTAAAATTGAGTTTTAAATAGATTCTGTACAATTTGGTTGATTTGACAATATATCAGTACTTCTCAGAACCTTGCTTCCCGATAACTCTATTGAAGATGGTTTGGGGAAGTCATGTCCTTTTAATGGTCATATACTCTCCTTTTAATCTCCGGATTCAATGGTGCTTCACCCGTTCTTACCTCGTTCCCTTGACAAACATTTTTTTTTCCTTTCAATTTTCTTTCTTTTCATTCCCTTGACTTTTACAAATGATTATCTTTAGTCTAAGGCTCTTCTCACTCTGTTGTATGTCTCAGAAACCAGTCATTCTTAGTCATCTTAAGAAATGCTTCTTTCCTTTTTCCATATTGGTGAGCTGTCCACAGGCCTCTGGTTACTACTACTTGTTTTGGAATTAAATGAGTTTACATTGTTGAAGAATTCGCTGCAACCTATCGCCGTTATTCAGCTCCTTATAGAAATGACAGTAGAAGTTATAGGAAAGTTGTAGCTATTATATGCTGTGCTCCACTGGGCACGTAGGTTGCAGTAGCAATAGCAGCAGTAAACAAAGACTTGTATATGTTCCAAGCACAACTTTAAGGGTGATATATATATATATATATATATATATATATAAAGTCACTTGATACTTACTGCAGTACCATCAGGTAGGTATTATTATTATTCCCACTTTACAGCTGAGGAAAGTAAGACACATTGAATATGATGTCCAAGGTATCCAAACTAGTGAACAGTCAACAACCAGACTCCTCTCTCTACACCAAACCTGCCTTTTGCTTCATCACTTTGGTACCCATAAGTTGTTCTTGTTCAATCATGGTGTCTTACAAACGTGCAGCACTGTTTTTTAAGTACTGTGGGTGCTTGGCACCTTTTCTAAAATCTAGATAATGTCACAATCACATAAATGCAGTAGGTAGTCTCATTTACCTAGGTCAAACTCACAAATACTATGGATGACTTGTCATAGGAAACAAGTCCTTGAATTTGACCTCTGTGAGCTCCATGTATGCTCATCACCTGTGGCTTTTTCTCCTAAAGTCCCATGTGGCTGAGGAACTCTTATTGAAACCTCATTCAATGATTTAGAGAAAGTCAGTGAGCACTTCCTGTTAACTCTGCCTTCCCAGTGTCAAAAATATGCTAAAACATCGATGAACATCGTGATGTTTGTTGTCTAAGACACTTTTCTGAAAGTATCTACGGAAGCTCTCCTTCTGAATTATCCTGAGGATTTAATTGGATGGGTAGGCTATTATTGGTCATTCTGATTACAGCATAAATTACTACGACCACTAAGCCCTGATCAGTATTATGAAGATTATACTTCTTTTTGTTAGGTGGCCACAACCTCTCTTTTAAGCATTGGATTCATTTATAAGTAATACTTTTTTCCCCTATACCAGTATACATAACGATGTGCTTCCTGATATCCCTGCAGTACTGTTGGCCAGCTGTCCCATGTGAAGAGAGCAGCAGTGAGACAGCCTATTGGATGAACTACATTGATAAGGGCAATCTGTTTAAAATATATTCCCTGATGAATATTTCATATTCTATCACCATGCAGCCAAATGACACTTCTGTGTGAAAATCTGGAAATAACAAATTTACTATTTTTTGGAGAGTCATGGTAATTAATAAACATGACTTTTTTTTTTGCAATGTGTCTATTATGCTTAGCTATTTAAGAAAAATCTTTGCTTTTTAATGTCGTTTTTTTAAAAAAAAACATCTACATACAAAAATAAACTTACTGTGCCAATGTATTGCACTTGACCAATTTCAGTTACTGGTTATGAGAGAAACCCTTTCAAGAGCAGTATCAAAATTCTATACATTCTATGAATTGTATTTCTGATGGTGGGAGTTGAAATGTGAATGGTCAGTAAAGATTTCTTCTATTTTCTGATTCTGTCAGCTGCTTTAAAGGCAAAAATCATGTGGTCCACTTTCTTATTATTTTTGGAAACAAGATCATCTGGAATATTTTTCTCTCTCTTTTTTAAATCTTATGATTCTCCAAAGTATATCAATCACTGCATTAAATCTTATTTTTCATTAAAAAAAATTGCCAGGGGCTCTCTTTCAATTTTGGTCAAACAACTCTGTACTTGATTGCTTTAGGTCAAATCCACGTAGAGTTTCTGAAGTGAGCTCCACGCTGTCTCCATACCTGAGAGAATACTAGATTTCCTGCTTCCTCATTTACATGAGTCCTCAAAGTCAGCATTTTGCTAATGACTTACAATGAAAACGATCCTTTTAAAAGGAATGTCTTGCTATTGCTATGGGCAGGAGGCATTTTGGGTGACTGAACAGCTTAAGCCATCTTTCTATTTGAGAATAAATGATGAAGGGGAATTTGAATGGGTTACCAAGTTATAAATTAATCTTTAGGTACTCAACTCATTGTAAACCACCTGAGCTTTCCTCTCAGCTTTTAAATCATATGATATCAATCTTTGCTCATTTTCCTCTGGGTAATTTGTCATTATGCTTATGGTAACCAACTCCACGAGACATTAACCGGCAATCCACATTACCAGTGAGTATACATTACAGTGCTAAAATAAAAATAAACTCATTGAAGAAATAGCTGGAGACCTCAACCATGCTTTTCCGTCTGCAAAATGGCATGACAGTTTGGGGATTTGTAACTGAAAATAAATTTAATTATGTCACTACCTTGCTGCTGCTAATTAGTGCCTGAGATGTGTATCAGGAGGGCAGCACAGAACCGAGGTGGAAAAGAGGGCATTACAAAGCAGGATAAAGAAGTGGGCTGCCTCTCTCACTCTTACTATCTGAAGGGACATTTAAATTAGATCCTGGAAATTCCCCTTTCTGTTTATATTAGCGAGATGTTTTTCTCTTTTCTTTGGTGGAATAGGGAAACAGCTTTATAACATTTTGCATCGCCTGCATGAAATGTTTTGCATACCTGTAACCTTTCAATTAATGTTATTTATGTTTCAATAAACCGCCAAGCTACTTTTCCAGATGTTCTAATCCTTCATGTAAATGAATTTATTAGATCCAGCCACCAGACTCAATGAAATCTGCCAAATTCACTGTCTGGGCCACATACCATGGCGTTTAAGCTATATTTGCATAAGCTTGTTCTGTAAGTGTAATCTTATGTATCATCTGCAGAGTTAAAGTTTCACTAATGTAAATCCCTGACAAATCAAATACAGATGTAGCTTTTTGCCCTCAGGGTTGAGCCTGTCAATTCTGTGCTCTCACATGGACCTCGTCCTCTTGGCTTGGGGACCCCATCCTCAACGTTTGTTTTTTTTTTTCAAGAAGACTAATCTTTTAAAATTGTTTATGTAAATACATTGCAGGTACTAAACATGGTAGTGAACAATGGTTGCCCTGATCTTGTTTTTATCATTCTGCCAGACTGAAATAAGGTTGGCAAGTCATTTGAGGGGAGGTGGCTGTACCACCTGGAAAAATTTGCCCTGCCAATCAGTGGATGGCAGACAGATTGTTTCAGTTTGCCTAGAGATGTTTTAGATAAGGAGGAGTCAAGCTCAATAAATGGATTAATGTCAGCCGGCAAATTCCATAACGTGGCCAAGGTAAATTCAATAATGGGCCAATAGGGAAGGGCGGGGGTTGTCTTGAGAAGCTGGGGTGGGGTTGGGGGAAGGGTCCATCTATTCGTGCCCAGTCTTTTTGGTTATTGTCACAACCTCAGTGAAATGCAGGATTCTACTTTAGTTTCAGTGATTAGCTTCAAAAACTCTTGACAGGTTTAAGCCCTGTATAAAAAGAGGGAAAATATGACTGCTGAGTGTGGAAGGTGTTAGTGTTCTTTGGGTTTGTTTCTGATTATTTTAAAGTCTAAATATGTTTCCTCTGCTGGTGCCCAGTTGCTATTTATTTGGCTTTAGCCTTTGATCCCCCTTATGCTGGCACATCATAAAAAACATATTCCTGCTCAAGTCTTATATTATGTAGTTTGTTTCTGCTCGGGGTGTTCACCAGGCAGGGCTGTACCCACTGAATAAACCTCTCTTTGTTTTTGATAGACTCCAGGTGTTTATCGCTATAAGTTAGCAATGGAGTTAACCGCAAGAAGCTAACTGGAAAAAGAAGGAATTGAGGAAAATTCTGAGTTTGATAACTTAGGAGTCTACCTTCTGGCAAAACCCTCAAGGGAATAAATAGTCTAAGAAAACGGGGCCTTGCTTCTGCTTCCTAATCTAGTTGGATGAAATTGGGGTTTTAGTAGGCATAGATGTTCATTCATTTTATTTCTTCTGTGAGTTTCTCTGAAAGTGGCCCACAAGCCTTTTTTTCCCCGTGCATTTTCATCATGGTACTGAAATGAATAATGATGGTGATTCCAGAAGAGATTACTGATATGCGTATTCTTGATCTCAGCTAGAGGGATTAATGCCAGAAGCAATTTTCTACCTCTGGTATCTTTTTCTTTCCTCTTTTGAAGTGGGAGGGCAGGGGACAGCAATAATATTGGCATGAATGTCTAATAACTAGTGAAAGTAGTCAGAAGAGTTCCCCTCTTTTCCTTTCACTTTTCAATTGGAATTCTTATTTTTGCATTTCTTTTCTGTTCAAATAGGCATGTTTTTAGGGGGTTAGAGGGCAATTTAAGGGCATTTTGTGACTGTGAACAAGATTATTGAAAAGTTTGCACATTTGGAAATGTCTACTTTCCTTTCTCTGTTTATACAAACATATATGGTTCCTTCTGTGTTAAGGATCAAAGCTATATTTTGGACACCTTCAGGACCCAAGAACTAAGGTCAAGTCCTCTGGGAAATGCAAATTTGCTATCAGTAAACTAAGACTCCTGATTTTTCATAAATTATTTTTTCATCTGGTCTAAATATTACAGCCTTAGGCATAATAAAAATTTGTGGGCAAATAAGAAGATTGTGGGGTTAAAAAAGCATTCAGACAAAGTGTATTAAAAAAGATACAGAGTCTAAGGAATATACATTTCATAAAGTACTACTATTATGAAATAAGAAAGTACTACTTTAAGAAAGTTTTGAGCATGTGCTAGACATTGTTCTACTATCTTTCCATGAGTTAACACATTTAATTCTCCCACTGACTGATCTATGAGGTAGCCACTAATATTATCTTTATCTATTGAGGAGGAAACTGAGGCATAAAGAACTCAGCTCGTTTGCTCCAACAACAAGAGAAATGGCATAGACAGGAATAAATCATAGGCAGTTTGGCTCTAAAGTTTGGGTTTTGTGCCAGGTTTGTGTAAGATGCAAATAAGAATGGGTTAAATTTCCTAACTTCCAGAAATGTATGCTGCTTAAACAGAATTTCTAGTTAACAATATTTTATTTGAAATGTTTAAGAGAAATAAGCTTCATAAAACGGATAATTGAATACTAAATGTTCTATTATCTTGCTTGATGTTTTTACCACACAATATATAGTGGGACTGACATGACACGTCAACTCAAAAGTTGACATGTTTGACTTTCTCTGCACAGAGTTTTATAATATCATTTAAAAACTCAATTTGGTGTCTACTTTCCATGTCTAAATAGTGTGAACAATAAATGTCTATATTTCATCTCAACCAAAAATAGTACTCATAGGAACACAATTTAAAGAGACAAAAATCTATTCTTACTTTGGTCTTTCCAGAGCAATAAGTTGTTTGCCATTTCTTTCTTTCTTTCTTTCTTTCTTTCTTTCTTTCTTTCTTTCTTTCTTTCTTTCTTTCTTTCTTTCTTTCTTTCTTTCTTTCTTTCTTTCTTTC